>NW_025999899.1:1247511-1264060 GCF_001458135.2 Marmota marmota marmota
AAAAAAAAAAAAAAAAAAAAAAATATATATATATATATATATATATATATATATATATATTTTAGTTGTAGTTGAACACAATACTTTTATTTATTAATTTATTTGTATGTGGTGCTGAGGATCCAACCTAGGACCTCACACCTGCTAGGTGAGCGCTCTACTGCTGAGCCACAACCCCAGCCCAGAAGTGAGATTTTGATGTGATCACCAGCCCATTACATCCAAATGCCTAAATCGAAGCTCATACTCTCCACCATCCCTCTACCTGCTCTCCCTCTGATGTCACCAACTCAGTGTCATCACCACCTACTCGGACACCTAATCAGGAAGACTGGCCATCACCTGTCTTGTTCCATACATCTCTCGGATCCATTTGCTTCTCTCCATCACCCCTTCTCCTGGAATTACCCGAGACTGGGCAGCACCTTCTCTGACCGGGACAGTGAACATGTGCAACCTGGCCTTCTGGTCTCCTGGTACTGGCCCCTCCCTCCATCCTCCCCACACAATAGCAAGACTGATGCTTCTAAACTACCGAGATCTCTAAGGGATTTCCCTTGGAAACTGTCCTCAGCACAACTTGTTTTGTGATCCGCTCTGTTCTGGTCTTCATCTCTGATCTCTGCCCTCCTGGACTCCACCTCCCACTCCTGCTGACCCCTCCATGCCTCCAGACCTCTCCACTCTGTCTGGCACTTGTTCATAACCAGGACTTCACTAACTCCAAGACATCTGCCCCATCCAAGCTCAAGGTTACTGTTCAGGAAGTGTTTCTGAACCTTATTATGCTGGGCTAGGAGCTCCCACTCTGGATTCTGCAGCCCCTTCTTGCCTGCTCTGTGTGGGGACCTCTTACACCCTGTTGCCAGTATCCACTCTTGGTCTCCCTGTGGGACCGCCTCAGTGGAAGTATCTGGGTCCTTCTTCTTGTGCTTTGGCATCTAACAGAGCAATTGCCACAGCAAGAGTCTGGTGAGTAATGGCTAGCTAAGCAAGGGTGGACTTCTCTCCTTCCCTGACAGTCCCTGGCATGGGGTGCCAATGGCAGTGCCAATGGCAGTGCCAATGTGTACCTTCTAGCTGGTGGCCATTGCCAGAATATTCTCTCCCTAGCTCCTCACTGCTACCCCCACCTCCCTGCCTCTTCATCTTCTTCTCTTTGGCTTTAATGCATGTGAGACCATCCAGGATAATTAAGAGAAGGAAGTTTTATGCTGTTTATGAGGCTTTGATCAAAGATTTTAATTAACCTACCTTGCTTTAAGCCTTTAAAAGTTCATTCCCCAGGGCTGACCATTTGATAATGGAATTAATGCTTTTAGGCTCAGTGAGGGATGGGGAGGCTCTGACAAGAAGGGTCTAGGGATTGTCTTATTAACCCTTCCCAGGATGGATAGATTTCAGCTCACCATCATTTTTTTTTCTTCTCAATCTGCTCTAATTCAGTGAAGGAATGACGTGGTGGTGAGAACCCCATCACTGGAGGCAGCTAACATTATGTGAGCAAATACTAGATGAGCTCCCAGGAGGGAGGTGAAAGCTGTCAGTCAGTAGTTGCATCAATGATCAGACAGGATCATCTTAGGGATTTGCCGGCCTTGGAATTCCTGGTCTCTCTCCCCACGCCATGCCGGGGGTCTGGGGGGGGGGCGGGAAGAGCAAGATAGCCTCAGTCTGACTCAGGGAGGTGGGGTAGCAGGGAGGAGCTAGGGACAGAATATTCTAGCAATGGCCACCAGCTAGAAGGTACACCTTGGCACTGCCATTGGCTCCCCATGCCAGGGACTGCCAGGAAAGGAGGAAAGTCCACCCTTGCTTAGCTAGCCATTATTCACCAAACTCTTGCTGTGGCAATTGCTCTTTTAGATGCCAGAGATACAACAGACCTGGGGCTTTGGTTTGAGGCTGAACTTGCCCTTATGATGAGAAGATGCAGATGAAAGGCAGCAGGCCCCACAGAGCCAAGACCCCTGCACAAATCACCTTCCCAACCAGTTTCTATTGCCTGACATTCGTGTATGCAGATGCACCGGGGATTCTAACAGGATCAGTGGACACCTGTGCAGTCTGCTTCAGAAGCTCCAGACTGACTTGTCCTGAGCAGGTGTGCACTAGGCTCTCCTCAGAACATCCCTCCTGCAACCCAGGTCCCTGCCAGAGTCTCCTGGACCCTGCCTCTCACTTGATTCAGTCGAGGATCTTGGTGAGAGACTCCCATGTATTAAACTTGGAGGGGAAATGATGTCTTGGGCAGCTGGAGTAGAGGGGCAAGTAGGAGGATGGGATGTTATTAGCTAAGATCTATTGAATTTACTTTTCTCAGACACTGTGCCAAGTGCTCCATGTGTATTACCTCATGCAATTCTGATCAGTGATACTTTCTCCACCTTACAGATGAAGAGATCAAGGTCCCTTGAAATATTGCTCCTCAGGCCCTGTAGCATGAAAGCCGGAGAGTGTCTGCCTCTTTCTGGTCTGGAATCTACTATACTCCTCCATAACATCCAGTAAATTTTCCCACTTGCAGGAAGTTGCTCATTGCTTTCCTATTATCATTCAAGTCTTGGCTGAAGGGCTGATGCCTAGTACTCTCCTCTCTCAATGCTCACCCAAGCCCCGGATGTATCTTCCCCCAGGTTCCAAAAATGTTCATCTGGACTTTTATGCTGCTTATTTCCTTCTTTCAGGCATTATAAATATCTGTTTTAATGCTCACTCCCTTGGCCTTAGAGACTATTTCAAGGTGGGAGATCATATGTATTGATAGTCTCTGTCCTGTGCCCAACCTGGCAATGACCACCACTTCACAAGTAGATGTTGAATAAAATAAATGAGGAAAAAAGGCTTTCATTTTTGTGCTGCTGGATTTTGAGAAAGATAAATAGAAATGTGAAATTGTTCATTAACAAATATTTCCTGAGTCCTTGCAAAGAGCCACCTGGGGATGGGGAGGAGCTGGGCTGTGTCTCATAAGCCCTTCTGAAGGGCTTGAATTTTTAGAGTATGTGTATACACTACTTTGACTGTAAAATGCATATTTAACAAATGAAACAAATGACATTTTCTTTCCTCTCCCACTGAAATCACCTACTAAAGGGGAAAATGCCATATTCCAATTAGCTAAGCATGAACCTCATAAGGGCAAATCTCGGCAACCCACTTGGTGGCCTAGATTTGGAGAGAAACCACTATATATCCCAATTATGTCCAAATGCCTTCAGTGATTCAGAGGGGAAAAAAGAGCAATATTTCTTTAGGAAGCTGCTTCTGGGAGATGACTGTGATGGGTGGAAAATGCCAGGTCAGAAAAGGAGCCCTGTTCTTGCCTGCGGTAGGGGAGACTGAGGGTGATGGGGCCCTGGGGTGTGGAGACAGCAGAATTCTGCAAGGGTAACAGTCTTTGCAGATGTGTGGGAAGAGGCAGAGAAGAGAGCAACAGCTCTTTCTACAACTAGAAACTGGGGGCAAGGCCCAGAGTTTTCTCAAACCTTTAAGGAATTCAAATAAGAAAAAGGCACAAGTTCCATTTTGCCAAGTTAAGATCAACTCAGCATCTGATCAAGCAATGAAGGAAAATAGCTGGAGTTGTTGAGGGCGATGCTTCTTGTTACAGTGTCCATTTTAGCAAGCACTCACATTTTTGGGGAATGACATCATGGATTGCTATGACTTAGGGGGAGGTTAAGAGGAGCATGCTCGGTATCCATCCTGGCTCTGCTTCTCTTTAGTTATGTGGCCCTAATCTTCTAAACCTGGGAACTTCTGAACCTCTCTGGGCCTTAGTCTTTTCATCTCTGAATGAGAGTGGCCTACCTTAAATGTTATGGGGATTCAAGTGGCTCATGCATTACTATGTGCCTGCTAAACTGTAAGTGTTCCCTAAATGTGAGCTGCTACTATTTATTATCTCTGCTACTGTCATTTAGGATCTGCTGTCTATGACTGGGGAAAACCAGCCAGGGGTGCACACAGTGAAAGTGTAAGGCACTTTCATTCCCTATTGTCTAAAGGAGGGAATAGGTGACTTCTGAGGCATCTAAAGTTCCAAGGCTAAGTGCTGGCAGGAGACAGGGAGTGAATTGCTGCATCTGCCACAGCCCTGAGTCCCAAAGTGGGGAGAGGGGTGGGAACTGCATGTAGATGTCCTGGGACTGAAGGAGTGTGGCTTTGGTGGCTCCCAGAAGCCTTGGGGGGAGATTTCAAGCAGATTTTCAAAGTTTAATGTGTATCAGATCACCTGGGAGCTATCCTGGAAATGCAAACTCCTAGATTCATGGATTAACTGGAGAGGCTGCAACATCTGCATTTTAAAGAAGCATCCCCAAATAGCTTTGATGTAGTTTCTGTTAGATTCCAGTCAACTGGGATATATGGCTCATGCAGCTTCTGACAGGTGTGCATCTGAGCTCCCTCACACCTGCGGGTAAACTCCTTGACCTCAGAGGCATCTGAGTTTTAATCAGTGTCTCTGGTGTCCTAATAAATGAACTATAAGCTGAGTATGTTGGTCACTGAATGAGACAAGGACAGTCCTAATAGAACTCAGATCCACAGACAGAACTCTGATCCTGGCCGTACACAGTGGGCCCTCTGTATCTGTGGCTTTCTGTATTCATGAATTCAACCAATAGAAGATCAAAAATATTTTTTTAAAAATTGCATCTGTTTTGACCACAAACTGACTTATTTCTTGTCTTTATTCCCTGAAAACACAGTATAAGAACTATTTAGATAGCATTTGCATTGTATTAGATATTGTAAGTAATTTAGATTTGATGTAATTTACATAGGATGTATGCAAACACTATGGCACTTTATATAAGGGACAGGGGCATCTATGGATTTGGGTACTTGAGTGTGTGTGTGTGTGTGTGTGTGTGTGTGTGTGTGTCCTGGAACCAATCCCCTGAGGCTATCAAGGGAGAACCATATTTTTCTCTAATTCTTGCCACATACTGACCTCTGCCCATGACCATAGCTTAAATATTGACTGCAGTCACAGATTAAGCCCTGATTTTAAATGCAAACTAACCCTTGCCTTTGACCCTTTGCAAGCTTGTACTCCACCAGCCCCCTCATGCACAGAGGGATGAGGGAGGGGATGTGGATACTCTGCAGGGTACCCTCCTCCTTCATGCCTGGAGACACAACTGAAAGCCCACATTCCCTTGGTGGCCTCTGGCTGGGGGCTGGGGAGGCCTTGGGAACATCAGTACTACATAAGAAAGGCTGCCCTCACTTCTCACGCAAGGCTGATTAATGCGCATCATGCTTTCCCCCATTCCCCAAGCACCTTCTCCAGATCATTGCTTCTCTGATTAATTCCTCAGAACAAAGCTCCGGGTACTTATGTGGAGATTGAATGGAAGACCCCACAGGCAGTCCCCAGTGCTGGCTCCCAGGCCTCTGCTGCGTGCTTACTCTGTCTCAGCCTCTGAGGGGCTGGGAGGCTGGTGCCCAGAGTCTACCCAGGGAGCAGATGGTGTTCAGCCTCCAGGATGATGGTTTTGCTATTTTTTTTTTTTTTGGAGACAGTTTCATACCAGAGCCATTCAGACTTAGGAGTCATTGACACAGTGGGTTAAAATCTATCAGTAAGTGAAAGCGGTCCTCTTTTCAAACATACCACCACTGCCACCGTTATCAGCTGACCCTCCCTACCTCATTTTCATGATCATTGCTTTTCATGGGCATGGGGCACGGTGGGGAATTCTTTACCTGAATCATTCCATTTAACCTTTAAGTCCCAGTGTTAAAAAAAAGAAAAGAAAAAACTTGGTATATGTGAGTATTATTACCAACAGGAGAGGCCACATCACACCATTGAGTTCAGGACCACAAGAGTGAATTCCTCCATGAACTGTTAGGTTTCCTATTACTCGACCCTAAATCATAGGCAATCCATATAACTTTTCTTGTTTTCTTGGCAGCAAGAAAATTCCAGAGTTTCTTCTCAATTGCTTTCCTCCATTGAAAGGTTTTATCGTAACTGTTCTCTATACATCTGCTGCTGTTTCTTGGTTTTCAAACAGTAAAAATTAACTAATGAAATCTGAAAATTCTCATTCTCATGATATTTGACTTTGCACTGGCATTAAAGTATGGATATAATCAAACTGATGACACTGAGCATTCTTCCAAAGCCACGGTGTTGATTATATTTTAGTTCCTCTTCTAGCATGGGGGTAATCTCCTCACAGACACACCCTCCTTTAGGTACTAAGTATAAACTCTAGACAAAATATAAAAATCCTAAAGACTCTGAGGAGAGAATAGAAGCAGGCAGATTTTGTAGGGTATTTGAAACTTAGAAGAAGGGACTGGCATGAAGTAAGTCTCCCATTTTTTATGACTTTTAATCTGAAGGCAGCTGTAGTCATGACAGCATAGAGCAGCTGACTCTTTGGGGAGTGGAACAGAGACCAGGCCCACTGCTCCGAGGCCACGGCTAAGAACTAAGGATTTCCTATTAAGCACAGTGAGTGTCATGAAGTTTTTTTTTTGTTTTGTGTTTTTGGTATTGGGGATTGAACCCAGTGATACCCTACCATTGAGTCACAGTCTCCATCTCCAGCCTATTTTTAAATTAAAAAAATTATTGTTATTTTTAATTATATATAACAGTAGAGTGTATTTTGACATGTCATACATACATGGAGTATAACTTCCCATTCTTAAGGTTGTACATGAGGTGGAGTTACACTGGTTTTGTATTCATATATGAACATAGGACAGTTATGTCCCATTAATTTTACTGTCTTTCCATTCCCACTCCCCTTCCCACCCCCCACTTCCCCCTGCTCAATCTGGTGAACCTCTCTCTCTCTCTACTCATCCCTCTTCCTTTATTCCCAACTTATTGTGAGTCAGCATCAGCTTATCAGAGAGAACATTCAGCCTTTGGGTTTCTTTGGGATTGGCTTATTTCATTTAGTATGACAGTCTCCAATTCCATTCATTTACCAGCAAATGCCATAATTTCATTCCTCTTTAAGCCTGAGTAATATTCCATTGTGTATATATACCACATTTTCTTTATCCATGCATGAGTTGAAGAGCACGTAGGTTGGTTCCATAGCTTAGCTATCGCGAATTGAGCTTCTGTAAACATTGATATGTTGGTGTCACTGTAATATGCTGATTTTAAGTCCTTTGGGTATAAACTAAAGAGTGGGATAACTGGGTCAAATGATGGTTCTATTCCAAATATTCTGATGAATCTCCATACACTTTCCAGAGTGGTTGCACCAATTTTCAGTTCCACCAGCAATATATAAGTGTATCTTTTTCTCTATATCCTGGTCAACATTTACTGTTGCTTGTATTCTTGATAATTGCCATTCTGACAGGGGTGAGATGAAATCTCAGTGTAGTTTTAATTTGCATTTCTCTAATTGCTAGTGGGATGTTGAACATTTTTTCATATATTTTTTGACCAGTCTTATTTCTTCTTCAGTACAGTGTCTGTTCAATTCCTTTGCCTGTTTATTGATTGGGTTATTTGTTTTTTTTGGTGTTAAGTTTTTTGAGTTTTTTATATATTCTGTAGATCAATGCTCTATCTGAGGTGCAGGTGGCAAAGATTTTTTTTTTTTTTTCCCATTCGGTAGGCTCTCTCTTCACATTCTTGATTGTCTCCTTTGCTGTGAAGAAGCTTTATGGTTTGATACCATCCTATTTATTGATTCTTGATTTGTACTTTAGGAATCTTATTGAGAAATTCAGTTCCCAAGCCAACATGATCAAGATTTGGGCCTAGTTTTTCTTCTAGTCGGTACATGATCTCTGGTCTAATGCCTAGGTCCTTGATTCACTTTGAGTTTAGTTTTACGCAGGGTGAGAGATGGGGTCTAATTTCATTTCGTTACATATAGATATCCAGTATTTCCCAGAACCATTTGTTGAAGACGCTATCTTTCTTTCTAGTATTTGTTCATGGCTCTGTTGTCTAGTATGAGATAACTGTATGTATGTGGGTTTGTCTCTGTGTCTTCAGTTCTGTCCCATTGGTCTTCATGCCTATTTTGGTGCCAATACATGCCATTTTTGTTACACTAGCTCTGTAGTATTATTTAAGGTCTGGTATTGAGAAACCTCCTGCTTCACTTTTCTTGCTGGGGATTGCTTTGGCTATTCTGAGCCTCCTGTTTTTACAAATGAATTTCATGACTGCCTTTTCTATTTCTATAAAGAATGTCATCATAACTTTAATTGGAGTGGCATTAAATATGTATAGCACTTTTGGTAGTATGACCATTTTGACAATATCAATTCTGTCTATCCAAGAACATGGGAGATCTTTCCATCTTCTAAGGTGGTCTTCAATTTCTTTCTTTAGTGTTCTGTAGTTTTCATGGTAGAGGTCTTTCACCTCTTTTGTTAGATCAATTTCCAAGTGTTTTTTTTTTTTTTAGGCTATTGTCAGTGGGATAGTTTTCCTAGTTTCCTAGTTTCAATTGATCTATCACTGATGTTTAGGAATGAAATTGATTTACGGGTGTTAAATTTTATATCTTGCTACTTTTCTGGATTTATTTATGCACTCTAGAAGTTTTCTGGTGGAGTTTTTTTTTTTTTTTTTGTCTTCTCAATAGAGAATCATGTTGGCAAATAGGGATAGTTAAAGTTCTTTATTTCCTTTTGGTATACCTTCAATTTCTTTCTTCTAATTGTTCTGGCTAGAATTTCCAGGACTATGTTGAATAGAAGCAGTGAAAGAGGGCATCCCTGTCTTGTTCAATTGTTTTTAGAGGGAATGCTTTCAAATTTTTTTTCCATTTAGAACCATGTTGGCCTTGGGTTTAGCATAGAAAGCTTTTATAATGTTGAGGTATGTTTCTACTATCCCTAGGTTTTCTAGTATTTTGAACATGAATGGTTGTTGTATTTTGTCAAATGTTTTTCAGTGTCTATTGAAATAATCGTGTGATTCTTGTCTTTAAGTCTATTGATGTGATGAATTACATTTATTGGTTTCTGTATGTCAAACTAAACTTGCATCCCTGGGATGAACCCCATTTGATCATGGTGCACTATTTTTTAAAACATGTTTTTGTATGTGGTTTGCCAGTATTTTATTAAGAATTTTTGAGTCCATGTTCATCATAGATGTTGGTATGAATCCCCTCTACCGCCCCCCCCATGGGTCTTTGTCTGGTTTTGGAATCAGGATGATACTAGCCTCATAGAATTAGTTTAGAAGGGTTCCCTCCTTTTCTATTTCATGGAATAATTTGAGGAGGGTTGGTGTTAGTTCTTCTTTGAAGGGCTGACAGAACTTGGCTGAGAACCATCTGGTTCTGGGCTTTTCTTTCTTGGTAGGCTTTTGATGGTGTCTTCAATTTCATTGCTTGAAATTGATCTGTTTAAATTTTCTGCATCCTTCTGAATCAGTTTTGGTAGGTCATACATCTCTAGAAATCTGTTGATGTCTTCAAGATTTTCTATTTTATTAGAGTATAAATTTTCAAAATAGTTCTGATTACTGTTTGTATTTCAGTAGTGTCTGTTGGGATATTTTCTTTTGCAATGTAAATTTGGTAATTTGAGTTGTCTCTCTCTCTCTTGTTAGCCTGGCTAAGGATTTATCAATAGTATTTATTTTTTCAAATTACCAACTTCTTATTTTGTCAATTTTTTCGATTGTTTCTTTTGTTTCCATTTCATTGATTTCAGTTTTGATTTTAATTATTTCCTCTCTGCTGCTGCTTTTGGTGTTGATTTGTTCTTTTTCTAGGGTTTTGAGATGTAATGTTAGGTTATTTATCTGTTGACTTCTTTTAATGAATGATTTCAATGCAATGAACTTTCCTCTTAGCATTGCCTTCATAGTGTCCCAGAGATTTGGATATATTGAATTTCTATTCTTATTTATGTCTAAGTATTTTTTTTTATTTCATCTCTGATTTCTTCTGCTATCCATTGGTCATTCAATAGCATATTATTTAGTCTCTAGGTTTTAGAGTAGTTTCCATTGAAGTTGGAAAGTAGTTTCCATTGAAGCTGAGAAAAGATTCTCAGCTTCTCTTCTCAGCAGTGTTGGGTGAGGTTGCTGGGGTGAGAGTTAATTCCATAGTCAGAATTCCTGGAGGTGGTGTTTAGGCTTAGGAAGGCTCCAGGCTCTTCACTGAATGCCAGTTGTTGGGAGATTTTCAAACAGCACACCTCCAGGGCCCAGCAGTTGCTGGTCCACCTTGGAAACTGCATCCCAGGTACACTATGTTTCCTGCAGACCCCACGTTTCCTGGTCTCAGGTTCAGTCTCCAAACTCAATCTCTCTCATCAATGCCCTTTCAAACTCCTGTATTTTATTAAGAAATACAGGATCCTGTAAACAGCTGGATTGGAGGGGGATGGGGAATGCTGCGTGGGTTTCCACGACCAATATTGCCCTCTGTAAATCTGCCTCCATGTTTGATTTTCTCCTGCTCACTAGACACACTCTGTGTTGTGCAGTGTGGGTTTTCCAGCCCTGTTGTTGTTGTTATTATTATTATTATTATTATTATTTTTGGTCAAACTGGGGTTTGTGAGGCATCACTTCTCCCAGCTGCTTTTCCCCTGCACCACCACTGCAAAATGTTTCCTTCCTCTGTTCCTGCACACAGCCAGGAGAGATTCAGCTTCTTTCCCACACCAGGATATTGTGCCGCGTGCTTTTCAGTTTAGTGTCTCTGATCTCTAAACTCTCCCTACCCAGCCATGCCTCAGGACTCCTCAATATGCAGGTTCCTCTAATTCTTTTGTCCTTCCACTTTGTTCACGGAGGGACCACTCTGGCTAGTGCCTCTGGCCATGACGGTCGCTGTGGCGCTAGGTATTTCTTCCTCATTTTATTATACCCACCCTCCTGAGTCCCTGATCTGTTTTAAATGCCCCCTTTTTTTGTTGTTGTTTTACCCACTTTGTTGAGGAGCTGCCTGTCTGTTTTCTTGATTTCATGCCACAAAGTAGCCAGGAAAGCCACCTTCTCTATTCTGACATCTTGAAACCCACCCTCCAACTGTTTCTATTTATTTATTTATTTTTTTATTTTGGGACCGGGTCTTGCTGAGTTGCCCAGGCTGACCTTGAACTTGATCCCCCTGCCTCAGCCTCTTGAGTCACGGGGATTACAGGCATGTGCCCATGGTACCTGGAGACATGGAAAGTTTTGAGCAGAGGAGTGAAAAGACCTAAGTTTAATTTTTAAAATGCAGGAGAGGCATAAAGTCTTGAGGAAGGGAGGATGTTTGGGCTCTAGGGCACACAAGCCTCTGAGAAGAGCAAGGATGCACTTTCAGCTGACATGAAAGAGAGAGAGAGAGACTCCAACTTTGGGCTCATTGGCTGGTTGGGTGCTGGGAAGAGGAGAAAGTTTCCATTGTTGATTGTTTTATTTCTGCCATGTAGAGTGAGGTGCCTTCATTGGCCCTAGTGGGGTTAGGAAGAAGTTAACATAGGAATGAGAAATTACATAACCATTTTCTGAAAAAGTGACTGTCTTAATTCATTTTCTGTTGCTGTAACAAAATACCACAGAGTGGATAATTTATCAGGAAAAGAAGTTTATCCTGGCTAATACTTCCAGAGGCCTTGAATTCCATAAGCAGCATGATGCTGGCTACTGGTGAATGTGTTTGTCTTACAAACACATTAAGGGAGGAAAGATTTATTTTGGCTCACAGTTTCAGGCCGTGGGTTGGCCAGCTCCATTGCTTTGGGCCCAAGATGAGGCAGAACATGTAGCAGAAGAGCAAGGCAGAGGAAATGGTAAAGGAAACCCACTCACTTCATTAAATCCAGGAGAAGGGGTGGGGGGTGGGAAGAAAAAGAGAGAGAGAGGGTGGGGGATTGGGGACAAGAAATGCTCTTGGAGGGCATACCCCAGTGACCTACAGTTTTCACCACTTGCCAGAAGTTCATTGAGATTATTAATTCATCAATGGATTAATCCACTGATGCTGTCATCGCCCCCATGATCCAATCACTTCCCCAAAGCCCCACCTCTGCGGCACTGGGAACCAAGGGTTTAACCTATGGGTGTTTGCATTCCAGATCCAAACCAAAACAGCCTTCATGTTGCTTCCTGACATGGCAGAAGGCAGGGAGAACAAAGGGAGCAGAACTCGTCTTCATAATAACCAGTTCCCACAAGAGCTATCTCACGTGGGCAAGAGTGGCATTAATTTATTCATGAGGGTGGAAGCTTTATGTCCTAAACACCTTCCCTTAGGCCCCACTTCCAACTCTGCTGCACTGGTTAAGTAAAGGTCAACACATGAACTTTTGGGGAACATGTTCCAACCATGATCAGCAACAAAGAGAACCCAGGGGTAAACCACAGAGGGCAGCCCTGAGGAGTGTGTCCTTGTTTGAAGATTGTGGTCATGGTTTTCAAGGGTTCCTATTCTGCTCATTTAAAGTGATCTTCTGGCCAACTCTTACCAGCTCTAGTGCAGGTGTGCAGACGTGAGATGATCATGTTGGACCAGGCTGGGGTCTTTCCGGGAGGATGTAGCCAATAGACAGAGGGAGGGGTGCAGGGAAACTTCTCGGGGGCAGGTTCACTGGCCTGTGACATCCAGATGGTAGGCTATGTGCGTGCACTCAGGCCACTTGAGGGACAGGGGATTCATTTTGAATTTGGCTTTGGTGATGGTCCTTTTCTTTGGGGGTTTGTTCTCTAACATGAAAAATTCATCTATTTCTGTGTCATTCTCCCTCCAGCTCATACCTTTTCATCCATTGCAGTTACGGAGAAAAATACCCAACGTAGTGCAGAATAACTTTTTGAGTATTAAAAAAACCTATTTTTAGCATTAAATTGTTTTCTAAATTTACAGATGAGTCATTCAATGCCCATTGATTAAGAGAATGTCCAATAAAAAGCTACAGTTTGGGGACACTTATATATGACTCTACTTTTTACAGGTGTTACATCAGTCTATTGGTAGAATTTTATAAGATTTAAATAGTACAGAGCAACGGATGGTCAATTAAAATTTCCAGACACGAGTCAGGGTTTACTGCTTATTAATGAAGGTTTAGCTCAGGCAGCAAAGGGAGCAAAGCATTCAAACGTCTTGGGAGAGATTTACCTCTCTTAGCTGGATGGGACCCTCTTTTTCTTGTCCCATTGTTGACCGGCTGGACATCGCTCTCTGCCTGACTTTACATGGTCATAAAGAAATCATATTTCTCTCAGTACTAGGGTTACATTTGTGGCATGGATAATTTGGAACCACCATCAGACATGACTCATTAATCAAGAACACCAAGTAATGTATCTGAGAAGGAAAGGATAACAGATCGATCAGGGGCTATTAATTGGATGTACCAAGCAACAGGGTTACATCCTTGACAAGGAGCCCATTCACCATGAGGTGTCAGCTTTCAGCGGCCCAGGGCCCAGACTTCCCTTAAACCTCTCAGAAAATGTCCCCCGCATGTCTTTATAGATGCTGAACACACAGTTTGCTTCCGTCTGAGTTTTGGACAAAACATTTTCTTTCAGACACAAATGTCGTCATTTCTTGGCTCATTATTGATTGTCCCTTCCCTATAGAGACCTGATGTCAAAAATCTTAGTGTTCATTCTGCCAATGTACTTGCGTGTGCGCATGTGTGCACAAGTATGTGTGCAAGTGTGTATGTACAAGATATAGATAAAAGCAAATGGTGCTGTACTATGTTTTTTAATTTAACTTTACTTGGCAGTATGTGTCTGACGTCTTCCTGTTTCAGTACGTGGATGTCTACTGCATTATTTTAATGTCCATAGAGAATCTCATGGTTTCATAGTTTAAGCCACTCTCCTGTTGATGCTGTTTATAAATCCCCAGCCCTCCAAAGTTTTGCTCACACAAATTAGGCTACAACAACCATCAGTGTATGCATATGTTGGTGTGCATGTGCCTCTAGTGTTTTAGGCTGGGTTGCAGTAGTGAAATTGCCAGAGCTCGGGGGGGGGGGTACATTTAAATACTGGCTGATGATGCCTAAAGGGTTCCAAATGACCTCACAATTTCACACCGCATCCAGCAAATATCCCAAAGAGTCTGTTTCCCCACATCCTTGTTAATATTTGTTACTATCAATCTTTTTAAGTTTTGGAATATAAGGAGTGCAAAAATCACATCTCTTTATTGTTTTAATTTCCTTTCCCCCAATTAGTATAAGTTGTGCATTTCCTCATATGGTTATTGGCATTTGTATTTTTCTTTCGTGAATTTCCTATTCATATCATTTGTCTTCTTTATTGTGGTATCTTTCCTTATTGATTTCTATAAGGTCTTGATATACTCTGGCTCTAAATTCTGTACGTGTTAACTATGTTTTATATAATGTCTCCTAATTGCTGCTTGTATTTTAACTTTGTATTTAAGGTGTCATTTTCAACAAAAGTGTTTAAAAATTTTATGAGATTAAAACTGCTAATCCTCTCTTATATGCCTTGTGGGTTATACATCTTATTTTAGGAAACTCTGTCCAATACCACGATTATAAGAATTATTTTATAGTTTTATTCCAGCTCTTTTATAGTACCTTTTTTTTTAGTTACCATTTTAATGTAAGAGGGATTTATTTTCTTGTATCATGCAAGTTATATAAGTAAGTTAATTTTTTTAAAATGGATCGGTAGTTTTCTTTAAGCTGTTTATTGATTTGCCCTTTCTTTCCAAGGAATTGGAAATGTTATCTTTATAGTAGATAATTTTTTATTATTAATGTGTATATTAAATTATTTAAAGTAGAACACTTAAAACAGTACTCACTTTTTTAATAATATTATTATTATTGTCACTTTAGATGAAATTGCCATATTCATAAAATCGTTTGTAGGTTCTGTTCCATTCTTGTGATCTAAGCATCTGTATGTCTCTGTCAGTTTGAGTGGTTATAACAGATACCATAGACTGAGTGGCTTAAGTAACAGAAACTTATTTCTCACAGTTCCCAAGACTATGCAATCTGAGATTAAGGAGCCAGCACAGTAGGATTTTGTTGAGAAGGTATTCTTTTGGTTCCCAGATGGCTGTCTTTGTGCTGTATCCTCACAGGGCACAGAACAGCAAGAAGAAGCAGGCTCTTTCCTATCTCTTCTTGAAAGGGCTCTAATCCCCCAGGAGGGATCTACCCTTCCTGACCCAAATGCCTCCTTCTAGAATCCCATCTCCAGATACTGTCACATTGGGAATTGGATTCAACATGTGAATTTTTTTTTTTTTTTTTTTGGTGTGGGAAGGGATGGAGCATAACATTTAGTACACTGCATTATTATTTCTATTTGTATAACACACCACTTAAGTAAATATAGGCTTAAAATTTGTTCTAACTTTTGTTTGGACAAATCTTCTCATCTTCAGTTATTTATCAAAATTTTCTTGGGTATATTCATCCATACCTATTCTGAAAATATTTAGAATATGCTCTTCTGTACTTTAGTGATCTCTCACTAAGGTGATCTCTCTAGATTATATCATGCTTTGTTGACTTATCAAAATCTAACTTTAACCAGTACTTTCATTTTCCTCCTATACAATGAAAGGGCCTCAGAACACTTTTATTCTGTTTACTGCTGTCTTTATTCAAGTGCTTCATGGGATGTTGTTGTGTATTTTAATTCTATATGTATTTTAGGTTTGGGATGCAGCTCAGTGGTAGAGCTCTTGCCTAGCATGTATGAGGTCCTGGGTTCAATCTCCAGGACCACAAATAACAAACAAACCCTTAATAATATTGCCCTGTGAGGGTTTAGATACATATAGTATTAATTTTTTATTCTTGCAGTGCTGGGTATTGAATCCAGGGCCTCATGCATGCCAGGTAAGCACTCTATCACTGAGCTACATCCCTAGCCCAAGGTTTTTTCTGTTTTCACATAGTCAGTATTCATTTTGGTTTATCTACATTTTATTTTTTGTTCTTTATTTTCAGCATTGCATCTGAGATAATTTTCCTTTAGTATTTTCATTAGTACACATTTTTAGTTTCTTATTTTGAGGCACGGTGTCACTGGGTTGCACAGGCTGACCTTGGACTTGCCTTCTAGGTAGCTGGGATTGCAGGCATTTGCCACTATGCCTGGCCTGATAGCTTCTGGTTTTTGTTGTTTTGTTTTTAAAGACAGCTTGTAAAATTTTACTTTAATGATTTTATGAAAGGTTATGTCCCAGCTTTAGCCTGAATTTGTCTTTAGGGGAAATTTCTCTAAGACACTAACTACCTTGGTTGACATATGACAGTAAGCCATTAGCCAGAATCTTGTCAACAAAGAAAAATATAATATTTACATGACCAATAAAAAAAAAGGTGGGTAGTGATAAAATCCCTTGGTTTTTACTCTTCTAAAAGTCTCTTTATTTCTGCTTTGTTCTTGAAGAGTCTTCTCACTGACTATAGAATTCTAGATTGTTCACTGTTTTCTTTGAGCAAAGAGAATGCCGTTCCTCTGTCTTCTGTCTTCCATTCTTGCTGTTGTTAGCCACCAGTGTAATTTATTGCAAACCCCAGCCTTAATTGTGTTTAGGATTTTCTCTTTGTCTTTTTTTTTTTTTTTTTTTTTTTT
>NW_025999899.1:1264085-1267379 GCF_001458135.2 Marmota marmota marmota
AAAAAAAAAAAAAAAAAAGTGGCAATGTTAGGATTTGAACCAAAGTAGTCTAATTTTTCAAGTCTGCATTCTTAGCCTCTATAGTATGCTTGCTTCCCTTTTTTATCCTTTGTAATTAGGAAAATGATGCTGTTAAATTAATTTTTTCTCTCTCTTTTTTTTTTTTTTTTTGCAGTTTCACTATCAGGCTGTGTCTGGGTGTGTATTTGTTTTTTATTTACTTTGCTGAGGATTTGTTGGATCTTGGATCCATGGGTTAATTTCTCTCATGCGTTTTGGAGGTCTTCAAAGCCATTTCGTTTGCGAGAGTGTTCATTCTGACCTATTTTTGTCTCTCCTCTCCTTTTGGGACTTCAACTAAACACCTCTTAACTTTTCTTCCTGTATTGTCTGTAATTTTCATCTTTTTGTCTTTCTGTGCTTCATTGTAAGTACTTTCCTTTGGACTATTAAGTTCATCAATTCTCTTTTCAGCTATGCCTTGAGCTCTTAATTTCAACCATTGTATTTTTCAGCCTAGAATTTTCTGTGTATGGTTCTTTTTCATATCTGCTTTGAAGGGTTGTATATTGCCTGTTCCTTTTCATTTGATTCTGTCAGGGGTGAGCAATCTCGGTCACCTTAATCCATTCTGAGCTTTGAGGTTGGAAATATTCTGAAGACTCGAAACTGACAGGCAGTCTTTGTGAGGGTTGGTCTATTCTGGTTCATTCCCTAGCTCTTTTGGCATCTCAACCCTGGGTGTGGGTGGTTAATTAGGGTCCATTTCCTGGACTCCAGCTTTTGTTCTTTTGTCTTGTAAAGATTTCAAAAGTGTTTCTTAGCTTATAAATCATCTCTTCAGATTTTGTAATTGCTTGCTGAGCAAAGATGTCTTTCAATGCCAGATTCATCTTTTTGGCTGTGTCTTTTTTTTCAGATCTTGATAAGATAATTTGTCACTGTCTTGTAACACTTTCTATATATTTAGGAAGTTGGTTTTAAATGTTATCTATGGTCTACCTGGTTTGTCTTTAAGGTATGTGAGGAGAAGTTGGTTTGAAGTGAAATGGTTTTGCCATTATTGAAAGTGAAAACCCTTCATTTTCTATTTCATTTATATTTTGGAGGTGCAGGGTCCAGTTTAACAAATTTTTGTTGAAATTTTGAACAGGATTCCTTTGTATTTATGGATTCACTCGGCAAAGAATAGACCTATTTACAATATTGAGTTTTTCTGTTCTAGAACAATACACCACACACACACACACACACACATACACACACAATGTCTATGTCTCTATCTAGATATAGATATATTTCTACTTACTTAAATTTTCTCTTAGGCCTTAGTTTACTGAGTTCCGTACTTTTATTGTTGGGTAAGTTACGCACTAATTCATTTGTAAATATTTTTTGGATTTCATTGTTAATGAGAATGGAATGTTCTATTCCTTAGGTTGGCAATCTTTGCCTGTAAGGGACTAGATAGTAACTATTTTGGCTTTGCAGGCTGTATGGTCAGGCCATAAGGCAAGGAAATTCAGCGGGATGCGTAATTCTCAGGAAGGGAGAGGAAGAGACATCAGCATTTTCATACCATATATTCCCTTCTCTGGAAAATTCAGAAGAATCAAATGAAACAGTATAACAACCAATTAGAGTTTAAATTTGCTAGCTGTATGGCCTTGACTAAACCTCCAATGCCATGTTGTGTAATTGCATGTTAGCAGTCATCTTCCTATTTTTTTAAAAAAATTGTTCTTCTTAGATACACATGACAGTCAAGTGTATTTTGACATATTACATATACATGGAGAGTATATCTTATTCTAATTAAGATCCCACTCGTGGTTGTTCATGATGTGAAGTTTCACTGGTAGTATATTCATATATAAGATGGGACAGTTATGTCTGATTCCTTCTACTGTCTTTCCTGATTCTATCCCCCCTCCTTTCCCTTAATTCCCCTTATTCAATCCAATAAACTTCTACTGCCCCCTGCCCCTCTTATAGGGTGTTGGTAACCACATATCAGAGAGAACATTTGGCCTTTGGTTTGTGGGGACTGGCTATTTCACTTAGCAAGATAGCCTCCAGTTCCATTCATTTACTGGCACATGCTATAATTTCATTCTTCTTTATGGCTGAGTAATTTCGTGTGTGTGTGTGTGTGTGTGTGTATACCAATTTATTTTTTAAATAGGATTACTTTGTATTTATGGATTAATTTGGGGGGAATAATAGTTATATTATTGGAAATATTTCAGGTGTTTTCACCATTCAGCCTGATCTCTGTTGGGCTACTGGCTACTGACAGATGAAATCTGTGAGATTTAGAAAATATTCTCCTATTCCTAGTGGGCCATGGGATTTAAGAATGTTGAATTTGGCCAACTACTTTTCTACCATCAATTGAAATAATCTTATGGCTTTATCCATTTGCTTTATTAATCAGATGATTTATAAATACTAATTTCCTAATTTTGAATCATTTTTATATTTCTGGAAAATTCTTGACAATAATGTATTGATATTTTAACACACTGATGCAGTTGTAATATTAATGTATACTTTTAAATTTTCACATTAAAGAACTTAAATAAGATTGGCATGTGGGTTTGTTTGGGTATTATTCAGTTTTGCTACATGATCATGGATACCTTATAGAATGAATGGGATGATTTCTATATTTTCTTCGATAATTTGAATCATTAGGTATTCAAGATTTGTTATAAATGGCTCACAAATATTTGTAGGGTGATGTCTATTTGGGGTATAATTGTTGACTATTATTTCAATTTCTTCTACAATTAGTCCATTCAGAATTTCTGCTTGAGTACACTTAGGTAATTTTCCAAAGAAATGATTTATTTTATCTGGATTTTAAAATCTTACACATAAATATACTCTACTGTCATATTATGCTTTTAATAGTCTTTTCCATATTTGTAATTAAGTATACTTTCTCATTTTGAATGTTATTTATTTTGCCCCTTTCTGATATTTCTTCATTGCTGTTATAGGAGATTTGTACATTTTATTGATAATTTTTCAAGGGACAGTTTTAATTTTACTGATCAAGTCTATTTTTCGATCTTGGTCTTGCTTTTATATATTATGTTCCTATTCCTTATGTTGAGACAGAAAATATTTTAATATATATTTTCTGAGTTTTTTTTTTAATGGTCTAGTTTTTGGGGGGTACCAGGGGAACTTGACCACTGAGTCACATCCCCAGCCCTTCATGTGTGTATGTGTGTGTGTGTGCTGTCTCTTATACACATCTGATGTGTATAAGAGACAGGGCTATGT
>NW_025999899.1:1267386-1289443 GCF_001458135.2 Marmota marmota marmota
ATATATATATATATATATATATATAAATGTTTTTAAAATATTTATTTATTTATTTTAGTTTTTTTAGGTGGATTCAATATCTTTATTTTATTTTTATGTGGTGCTGATGATCGAACCCAGTGCCTCATGCATGCTAGGCGAGCGCGCTACCACTTAAGCCACAACCCCAGCCTCCTTTATATATTTTATTTAGAGGTGAGGTCTTGCTATCTTGCTTGGGGCCTCACTGAGTTGCTGAGGCTGGCTTTGAACTTGTAATCCTCCTGTCTCAGCCTCCTGAGCCACTGGGATTATAGGTGTGCGTCACCACACCTGGCTTATGGTCTAAATTTTAATCTTTTAAGAAGACACATTATTCCTCCCTGGAAGTCTGTTCTGAGTGCCTCTTAACTCTTAGCTATCAGATTGCCAAGTCTGGTTTCTCTGTGTCTCCGTGTTAGTTTGGTGGAGTACCAGACCCTCGTGTTTCCCACGGCTTGCCTGGAGTGATTGTGAAGGAGGCAGGGTGGGAGGTACTGAACAGAGTGTTTGCCAGGAGCTCATCTTTCTGGGTGCACAGATCCATCCTTCCATGTGGTCTGTATGGCCCAGGGCCCTTGATGGACACACTGGGCATAGCTTTGCTCTGTCTGGAGGTAGAGGGAAGGGCCTGGCCCGTCTGTGATGGCTTCTCCCAGTTGGCCTTTTTTCTGAATGACCAGGGAATAATCCCTCCTCTTCTATGGAATGCTTTTCAGTTTGGAGTTCCCTGGGACCACTTCTTCCTTCAGCATGATCTTTTCCTTTAGCAGTTTTCCTCAGATTTCTTTGCCTTTCAGATCAAGTCCTAGTTCCATTCTTCAAAATGTCCTCACCATTGCCGAACTGCCAGCATCTCTTTTTATTGTTTTCCTGGGCTGTTATAGATTTTGAAAGTCATTTTATTTCATTGCATAGAATGATATATAGCCATCCCCACTCTACAAAAGCAATTGCACTGTTAAATAAATCCATGTGTTATTAACCTCCGTGTAACCCTTATACATTTGAAAGTAGTTGTATCTCTATAGAAGGAATAAGATTTACAAGAAACATAGCTTATATAAATAATATAAGCATTTTGCCCTATAAAATGATCATTTCGTTCCCCTGTGCATTTCAAGACTTTACAGTGGCCTGTGGGTCACGGGGTGAGAATAATGAACTCCACACCCAGGACAAATAGTGTGGTCAGAGATTAAGATACTAAGGTCAGTAAATATGGAAGTAAATGTATTTCTTACTGTAATTTTCTCTTCTGATATTTATCCCTTCAAAATTTAACTTTTAAAATATTAACAGGGGATTATATAAATTTCTGTTCAGGGGGTAGCGAAAATGATGATGTATATTGATTAGGATGAGAAAAAAAATATGGTTGCTGAACTTGGGTCTGGTGGTTTGACGCTTATTTGACTAATGAATATTAAAGCTGATACCTCTGTCAGAAGTTCCCAAGATCATTCCCTTGTTGGATTTGCTAGGAGAACTCAAGGGAAGCAGCATAGAGCTGTTCTCATTTCTGAGGTCCCTTATAGCAAAGGATACAAAGAACTGTCAAAGGTTTTGGCACTTGGGGTGAGGTCTGAAAGAAACCAGGTGTAGGCTTCCAAAAGTGGCATCCAGTGGGGTCACAAGGTGCAGTTAATTCCTCCAGCTACGAATGGTGACAGCATGTGTGAAAGTGCTCTGCTAATGAAACTCAGGGGAGACTCAGTGCCCAGGGCTTTTGTTGGAAGCTGGCCACTAGATACCCTCTGCAGCATGTACCAAAGCTCTAGCATTCTGGAAGGAAAGCAGATATTCAGCATATACCATATTGTTTGTACAAATAGGGTTTAGGCACAGAGAGTCACTCTTATCATTTATAGTTTTACATCACTGTAAGGGATCATTTCCCATTCAAGGTCCCAGATGCTATCCGGGTGTCACCTTTACAAGCAGGCCTTAGGAGAGCAGTCTCAATCCTACCATGTTAACTCTTTCCTGCCTAATACCTAACTTTTGCTTTTGAAAAGAAGTGATGGAACACATGAGATGTTACTGATGAAATCTGTGTTTTTTTTTTTTTTGTTTGTTTGTTTTTTTGTTTTTTCTGCTTCTTTTTCTTACTCACAAGCCAGGGGCCTGTAGGGCTGCTCTGACTTTCTTAGAAAATTGATGTGCGAGAGTTCTTATTTATTGGCCATAATTTGGCCAACCCATTGAATGATCAATTCTTTCACAAATTACTTCTTGAGTGCCCATTATGTGTTAGACACTGCCCATAAAGGAGGGAGGGTGCATTTATCGGATAGTCATATACTTTAACCTGACACATAAATATAGGGGATCCCTCAAGACTCATTCTTGGCCAATGTTCCATCCCTTCTTACATCTTCCATGTCTTTGATTTCCTTCTATAAACTGATGCTTCTCAAAACTATATCTCCCCAGCTGAAATCCTTTTCCTAAGCCAAACCCCCACATATCCTCTGTCTTCCAAATGTCCCCGTAAAGTCCACCCCAACCCCAGCTGTAGCACATTCAGCCTACATCAAGACTGAACTTGTCACTTTCTCCTAGACCTGTTCCTTGTCTTTATATTTCACATTCTGGTTAATGTCATCTCCATGCATCCCATCAACAAAACTACCTGGAAGGGACTGCCATTCCTTCCTCTTCCCCAATCCTTACAGTCCCATCACCATGGCAGTTGACTCTGGCTGGGTAACAAAACACCCCAAAGTCAATGGCTTAAACCAACCATCCTTGTGGTTTCTGGGTGTTGAATGAGCTATGCTGGGCTTGGCTATGGTGGCTCTGTTCTGCATCTCTCTCCTCCTCCTTCCCCATGAATAGACAAAAAAGGTCTCTCAAGACCGTGGCTTGGAACAGCCCAGTGTTACTTCTGCCTTACTTGATGAGTGAAGCACATTCCCCAGCTGAGCTCATTCAAGTGGGAGGAGCTGCAAAGTCAAACGGAAAAGGGTGTGGAGGGGTGGAGAACGGGGACCAATAGTGCCCTTGCCCATGGTCACAAAGTCCTGTCGCTGTCACCGTACATATGACCTCCTGCCTTCCATTGCCTTTGCTTTGGCCCTTCCTCAGGTCTCAGGGCTCTCTTTGGCTATTGTAATATACTCCCTTTGGGCGTTCTTGCTCTGTGACACTCCGTAGGTCCCCAGAGTCATAGATCTACCTAGATGCCCACTGAGCTCTTTGTGCCCTCAACAAGTTCCCTGCAGGACTTTTCCTGACTCAGGACCTACAGCTTTCTTTCTCCTTTCCTTTCCCCCCCTCTTCCTTCAGCCTTGCCAGGCTGTTTGGAGTTTCCAGACACACATCATCTGCACGGCCTCCTTCTTGTCCTGGAACACTCTTCCCTTCTCTCCTGCTCCCTGAGCACCTCCACGCTCTTCATTCCTCTGAGCTCTCTTCTTCTCTGAAGTTTTTTCCAGACCCATCCTAGTTCAGGTGACTACACCTTCCTTAGTGCTTCTGTCATCCCATGACCCTGGGCATGTGATATGTAGTTATGTGCCCAACTCCTTTGCTAATGGATCCTACACACCATTGCTTCTGTGGACCCACAGCACAAAAAGTCTGATTTATAGCAAGAATTCAATATAATTTTTGCTGAATGATAGATGAATAGAGGGAGATTAGTTGACTTCAGGTTCATAGGAAGAGGAAATTGAAGACTGCCTTATGTACCTTTTGGATGGACATTAAATTAGAGCATTTATAAAATGAAATGAGGCTATATATCTTCTAGTAATAACATACGGTAATTCTAGCTGGACTCACTTGGCAATTTTTTTTTTTTATAATAACGGGGATCAAGTCCAGGGCCTTGCACATGCTAGGCAAATACTCTTAATTGAGCTATATGCCCACCCCCCATCTCTGCCCTCCCAGTTTTTAAATTTTTGAGACAGGGTCTATTGTTGAGGCTGGCCTTGAACTTGAGATCCTCCTGCCTCAGCCACCTGAATAGCTATGATTATAAGCATATGCTACCAGGCCTGGCTACTCAGATGGTAATTCTTACTGGATATATTTCTCACATTGAAAATTGATTAATTTGGTGATTTGAATTTGGGTGTATTTAGACATTATTGTAGGATAATCTAAGTATTAGAACTTCTACTTTTGGATGAGAAGCTACTGAAGAATTGAATGTTTGTTAACAATTTATAGTAGGGAATCAGCAATCTATGGTTTATGGGTTAAACCAGCCTTTAGCTTATTTTTTGTAAATAAAATTTTACTGGAACATGGCCACATCCTTTCACCCACCTATTGTCTGTGCCTAAGCTTGAGCTACAACATGAAGCTGAACACACACGGACCATATGACCTGCAAAGCCTAAAAGTGTACTATTCAGTCCTTCACAGAAAAAGTTGACTTAGAAGTTTCAACTTGGATCATGATTGGGGGTCTTCCCAAGGTGGACTGATGGCTCACTGCTCTGTAAATATCCAGTGACTCTTTCCATTTCTTTCAGAAAAGGGGCTGGAGTTTTGCCTAGGATGGCTTGGAATTCCATTGAGTGGCATATGAGATTTCCGGAAGGTACTTTGACAAACACTTATTGAGCATCCACTGCATGCGAGGCACTCTGCTAAATGCTAAAGATGCGAAGACCTCAGACCTCACCAAGCCCAGCCCTTTGCTGTAGCTACATGCTGTAGCCAACACAGCTGTCCAGCCACAGGGCTCTCAATGAACCTGAGAATTATTTCTCTGGCAGGGCTAGAGGGGGGTGGGATTTTCAGGGGGGGCTTGTCTTGACATTTACTATCTGAGGTTCAGAACCAAGCATTGCTAGGAAGGACGAATGGGCTTATGGAAATCACTCAGCTTGAACTGTGTGGGTGAGATTCATCTGCCTGGAGTGGCAGGCTTATCCCAGGACAATTTTTCATGTTTCATTTGGTTTTATTTTGATGTTTGGGAAAGATTTTTCCCTGATATTTTTTGGTTGATTTTTCATCTACTGACGGTGTTGGTGGAAATATTAAAGGTATGAGAAACGCATATGCACAGGGTCATTGAGAAAAACCTAGGGCCGGGGAGAGCTCCTTTGTCTGTCTCCAATACCATCCTTAGAGCAGACAGTGGTGCTGACCTGGGGTTGAGGAACCTCCTCCTGGCCAGTGACTTGGAGTCTTGTCCCATGACCAGCAAAGAACCACCCTCTCTAAGTTTCCATGGATCCTAAGTTTCTTACTAAGGGAAGCAAAATTTGGAGGGAGATGGAGAATCCCTGAGGTAGAGAGAAGGCCAGACTGGCTGGGTGTTTTCAGTGCTGCTATTGAAGCCTGGAAAGCATTTTTTTCTGTTGGAGATACTGGGGCAACGAAACACATGAGTCAAGGAAAAGGGGCCAAGCTGTGACCCAAAAAGAGGAGGAAAGGCTGAGGAGTCAGGTCTAGAAAACTTGAAAGAAGAGGAAGCCGCGGGGCTTGAGCTGGATCTCCCTAACACACTTGACAGGAAGGAAACAAAGCAGTGCTTACGGCACTCAAGGCTGTGTTTCCTTGCTCCTGGTAATTTCATGTTGATTGATATTGAGTGTGTGTGTGGGAAGCTCTTTTGTGATCCTTGGTTCTTTCAGGGCCTCTGCAGCCTATAATATCCTTTACAGGCACAGGCTGGTAGATTTCATTCCCAGCATGCGTGTATTAATCCGTTTTCCATTATTATAATGAAATACTTGAAGTGGGGTCCTTTATAAAGAAAAGAGGTTTATGGAGCACATAGTTTTGGAGGATAAAAGTCCATTTAGCATGGTGCTGTCTGTGATGAGGACTTTGTGGTAGAGGGTATTGTGGTGAGAGTATGTGTGAGAAGGAGAGAACACCACCACACTGGGAACAAGACTTCCAACACATGAACTCTGGGGGACCAACTCAAACCCCATTCAAATCCACATAGTGCAGTTGTGTTCTGTGTCCTGATATGGCTGGTGGGAACAGTCCTGGCTCATCTTTCACAGGGTCACTTGCAGGGCATGTGGACCCTAAGTCAAAAAGGCAGACATTCCCTTCAGAGGACTCTACCTATGGTTTATGTGCGTGATAGATTTCACTTATGCATTTTGCTTAATTTCTGTTTGCTTCAGCCCTTTGGGACCCTGCTAGTGGCCATGGAAAATGACAGCTCTAGGGCATATTTAACGAACTTTCAGTTTGAGAAAATCTTGGGTGTCAGATGCAGCCTAAAATTTTGGAACAAAATAAAAGTGAGCAGGTAGGGTCCTGACCTGGTATCTAAAATGATCAATAGGTACGTGTCCTCACCTCCCCACCACAAAATAATCCTAACCTACAATTTAGAAGTTGGCCTATCTTTTTGCTGATTCCAACTCAGTGTCAAAGTGCTAGGTTTTTGCATGACCTTTTCTCTTGGGCCCCATATTCTGGGCAGCCAAACCCTTATCCTTCTGGATTTTCTTTTCTATTCTATCAAGAAATTCATGAAGTCTTGAGGAATCTGTTCAACTCTTCTTTTCCAATGAAGGAATGAGAACTCATTCCTTCCCGAAAGCCTTGTCTGCCAGAGGGAGAAGGAGCTCATGATAGAAATTCAACATTGTAATGACTGCATAACTTTGGAAGAGAGTGTATTTATTAAATTGCAAAGAATAGCAAGAGGCTTCTTAGAGTAGCATAAGCACAGGGCAGGGATTGATTGGCTGTGTCCCCCCGTAGCTGATGTGTGAGACAATGCAAGAAGGTTCAGAGGAAAAATGGCTAGATTATGAGAGCTGTAACCTAGTTAATGGATTAATCCACTGATATGGATTAACTGGGTAGTAACTATAGGTAGGTAGGAAGGTGTGGCTGGAGGAGGTAGGTCACTTGGGGAGTGCCTTTGGGGTTTATATTTTGTCCCTGGGGAGCAGAACTCTCTCTTACTTCCTGGTTGCCATGTCCTGAGTTGCACCCCTCCACCCACCCATCTGCCATGATGTTCTGTCACTTTGGGCCAGATCTATGGAGTTGGCTGACCGCAGACTGAATCAACGAAACCCGTGATCTAAAATAAACTCTTTCTTTTCTAAGTTGTTCTTATCAGATCTTTTGGTCACAGCCACACAAAGCTGACTAAAATACTGTATGTCTCAGAACCCCAGGGCTGAAGGGGTTCTGAGACCTGGTCCCCAGCAGGAAAACCCTCAGGACACAGGTGGCCTCTTGCCCTCATTGCCAGGTGGTCTCTGATTTCTATTTCCTTTTGAGCATCTATTCATTCCTCTATCTTCAGCCTGATCATTTCTATTTTATCTAAAGCATGGCTCAGGTGCGGTTACCCTGGTCTTGGTTCTCCATGGCCTCCCGATTCATAATCCTTCGAGACTGATTACAGTGTGTGTGTGCTAATTTAAAACTCCTAGGAGAAGACTGTGGATTGGCTCCACCCAGGCCACCTGCGGATCATTGGCCACCGGGTGTCAGGAAATGCAGAGTGCTCCTATATTTCCTGGACATCTTCTTTCAAGTGGGTTCTGGACAGTGCACCCCTTCAACGAGATTTTCCCCCATGTTAGAATGGCACCTTGGGCCCTGGCATCTGCAGGCAGACAGGCCACCTTCTGCAGTCTGAGAAGGGTTGGCTTGTCTGGAATGGTTTGGTGCTACTATGGTTTGATGTGTCCCCCCCCCCAAATTCATATGTTAATACATTTGGAGGTGGGGGCCTTTGGGAGGAAATGAGATGAGGTCTTGAGGGTGGGGTCTCAACTGTGGCATAGTGGCTTTATAAGATGAAGGGGAGAGACCCTAGCTACCAAGCTTGCTTTTCTTGTCATGTGAATATGCAGTAGGAAGGCCCTCATCAGATGCCGGTACCATAATCTTAGACTTTCCAGCTTCTAGAACCGTGAGCTGAATAAACCTCTATAATTTACTGGGTCTGTGGCATTTAGTTAAAGCAACAGAAAATTTTAAAACAGGTACCTATCATGTTCTCATGACTTCTCTAGGTCAGAGCCCTCTTCCTGCAGGTTATACCTAGGAAGACGTTTCAACGGAAGATGCTAAAGTCAGGTCACAGGCAAGTCATTATAAATGCCAAATAGATTTGGTCAAGAGATGGCCTTTGTTATAAACTCCGGGTCCCAAAGACATTCTTTTAAGTTGGCATTCTTTTATGTTGAAAGATTGAGATAAAATGTACAAATGTGTGAAATACCCAGCATTGCTTTCTGGAAGTTACTGCTTCTGCCAGAAAAATGAAAATCTTTCAACGATGGTGGATGTTGCCGCTAGGAAGCAGAATTCTTTCCCTATACCCACATGTTCGTCAGGTTCCTTAAAACAACTGTAACCGTGGCCCACTTTATGCTTTGGATATAGGCCTTGCTGATCTGCCACTGCGACTTGTTTTTTTAAATGGACATGTTTCTTTCTCTTCTTCTCTCCCTGCTCCTCCCTAATCTCTCCCCATCCCTAATAGCAGGGATTACCTTTCTTCTCCATCCTAGACAGAGTTATCTGTCCTGAGTACACACCCACCATAGGAACGAAGTAATCCAGATTTTGGGGATGGTACCAGAAGATCTCAGAAATGACTATCTCCTAAATTAACAAGCGAATTATAACTCCAACAGAGAACACATGTAATGTAGCCTTTGAATCACCTCTTTTTAAATTTTTTTTTTTTTTTGGTAGAAGAAAGTTTTTAATAGGAAATTTCAATTCACAACGTTCTCCCAACTAGTCCATGCTACCTTATATTTTACTTAAAAAAAGTACATCTCTCTATATGTAAACATATACATAAATTACAACCCTAAAGAGCTTACTCTTTATAATTTTTCCTTATGCCATATCCTTCCTCCTACCTACAGCACCCTGCTGTTATACCACATTGCTTCTCTTCTTGATTCATTTGAATCACCTCTTTAAAAGCCCCCTGTTCTTGCTGACGGGCAGAATCACAGCCTCTGGGACAGAAGTCCCCTTGTTTCTTCTTTGCTAGCAAAGCAATAAGCTTTCCTTTCCCTTTTTTTTTTTTTCAAAACCGTGTTCTCTTTATTGAATTGGCATCAGGAACAAGGACTGAGCTTGGGTAACACAACAGCTTGAGAAATTTAGAATTCCTTCAGTGTCCTTTCAATCTCTGTTAGGTCGGTTTGAGGTGGCTAAGGGAACAAAGTACCAGGCAGCCCGAGTGTGAAAGAAAAACCAATCAGGCGCCAACAGACATGCAATTATGGTGCCTTCTAACCACCTGTCAATCAGCGGGGTGTCCTGCCTAATCCTGGAAGGACATGGATCTCAGCAAGATCCCTGACCAACCCCAGGAGGACAAGGGATTCCAAAAACCTCCCTTTCCTGTCCCAAGCCCTCCCTCCCTGCCCTAAGCCCAATAAAATTCCAATCCAGTTGAGCCTGGACAGGATTCCTGGATGTACTCTATTGGACTTGAGGGTCTTTGCCTGGGAGCGAATCTCAATAAAGCCTTGTTCAGCAGCTTTTAATCTGCCTCCTTTTGATCACTGGTGCCTGACCTTACCTCCTGGGCTGGGCAATATCTTCTGCAATTTTAGGAGTGCTTATGTACCATCTCCTTGGGGTCTCTGAGAAGCTTGATCGCTTCAGGTCTCTTTGCTAGCAAAGCAATAACTTTCCTTTCCTTTTTTTTTTTTTTTTTTTTTTTAAAACCGTGTTCTCTTTATTGAATTGGCATCAGGAACAAGGACTGCCTTACCACAAGTCTGCCTTACCACAGACTCAAAAACTACGGAGCCAAGCAATCATGGACTGAAACCTCCAAAACTGCTAGCCAAAATAAACCTTTCCTTCTTATAATCTGATTGTTCTCAGGTTATTTTGTCATACCGGTAGAAATATGACTAATGCACTGTTCAAATCATTAAGCAGGCACTAACCCCCGGACCATAGTTTGTTCATTTTGGTTTCTTGCTTTGATATTTGACTCGTCTGAGGTTGATAAACAAAAGTTGCAACGTAGGAGGATGAGAGAAGGTGTGTCCAGAGGAAAAAAAGGCCCCTTGATGCTGTTGCTGGCCACTGTGGTGGGAAGGGTCACCCCCTACTTGTCAGGATCTTAGAGGACCAATGATATTTTTACATGTCCTAAGATAGCTAATGGGGCAAAAACTACTGGAAGACCTGGAAATAAAATCAGATAATTAGGAAGGTCCCAAGAGTAAATTAGTTCAACGCTCCCATCCAGGCTAGGGATTCCTTCCTCATCATCCCCAAGAGATATTTAATGAACTTAGCATGTGCAGCCCAAGTGATAGGAAATTCATTATCTCCCCCCAAAACTCCAGGGTATCTCCAGTGGTATCCATTTGCCATCTACTGAGCTGAGATTGGTCCCCGTTAGGGCCTGCCCACCTGAAGATGCATCATGGTTCACCAGTTCAGTCTTGAAGAGATTTGTAAACTGAGCTCATTCACTAGAATCTTCTTTCAAGGCTCAACAGCATCAGGACCAAGTACCTGTTCTGCTAAGCACATGGCTTCCAGTTTCTTCCTCATCTTGGAGGGAGATGTAGAACTCTCTTCTTCAGGTGTCACCTGACATACAAAATAAGCAGTTCCAAGCTTCTGCTGGATTCTGTAACACCTGTAGAAAAGTCACTTCAGTTATTTGCCAAGGATGGAGAAGGTGTGTTTGGGCCACTTGGGTTCCATGCCGGTGTACTCAGATCAAATAACCATCAGGATTGCTCTGCCTGGCTCTGAATCTTAGGGTCAGAATGCAAACCCCATTTGGTATCAGACCTTTCCAAGCCTTTCTTATAAAATTTCAGAGCAAAAAATGTCTTCATAGATAATCTGCTTTAGCCTCTTATTCCATTTTACAGATGGGGAAGAAGGAGTCTCCAAGAAGAGGAACTGAATGTCTCCCAGTGGGAGGGAAAAATTGGATCCTAGATCTTTTGGTTCTCAAGTTTGGTGAAATCATATTTTATCTGAAAGAGAGACACTGAAGACTCCTGAGTGTTATGGGTTCCTGTGGTCCCAGAGAGCTTTGCCCCCTGAAATTTGGAGATGCATCTTCTTCTCATTATCTGTGCTTTCCCCAGGTTGATCCTGTGTCTGATCCCTGAGCTTAGGAGCCACCACCCCTGGCCTTGAGCTCCCCCCCAACCCCACCCCTGGGACTCAGCACTTTCTCAAGTCATGAACTTGCCCTCACAAAGGCAAGATTAAAAGAAAATCTGTTAATATTCAAGCAACCTTGCTAAACAAGCAACTCTTTCAGGGTGACTATTTATTGCTATTTATGATGACAGATTATCTTTCTGATTTTCCCCAGCACATGTCTCCAGAGGAAATTAGATACAGTTCTTTCCTTAAGCAGGGCCAGGAGAAAATGTTTCTATAAATACTTAACAACTTGTCAGGGGAGATTACAAATATTGGCACGTCCTTCACAATGTCATGTTGGTTATTGAAGCTGTTGTAAGAAATCAGGATGGTTTATTTCCTTCCTGCTCTAAGGTAGCGCTGCATTTTCTGAGGCCAGAGGAGGTAATTCTAAAGACAGAAACTCTGAAACCAGACTCAAGTCCAGGATCCTGCATCCCAGCCCCTGTCTTCCCACCAGGTGATCAAGAGTATGCGTTTTGGGGGGTCAGAGACCCCTGGGCCCACTGATTCCACTATTTCCTGGCTGAGGAACTTAGGACAAGTCCTTTAGCTTCTCAGCAATACTGATGAGTCAATACCGTGAGTCATCTCAAAATGCTGCAAAGATTAAATGAGACATTGTGTGAAAGTCCCAATACATGGTGGGTGAGCTGTTAAGTACAGATCTTGTTTTCTCCTCCTGTCAGATGATTAAAAAGACCACCCCCATCAACGGACATGGGTTGCACTAAGTTCCACTGTTCTCCAGCTTTCTAGTGTTGTTTAGAAGAAATTTGACAATAGTGACAGAAATAGATGCATCTAATAAAACAGATGTTTTTCAATCTTTTAATCCGGGCAGGGATTGTTCGAAGGTCTTCACCCAGATGAAGTCATTTGATTCTTACAGCAGACTTATGGGGGTGGTACTAGAAGCACCTTTCTTTTACAGAGGAGGAAACTGAGGCCATATGACCTGTTCAAGGTCACAAAGATAGAAGAGATGGAATCAGGACTGGGCTTGGGCTGTGGTACTCACTCATTCAGCTACCGGGCTATGTGTTCTCCTTCCCATCTAGAAATCTCTATCTGCAGTTCCTTTTAGGATTCCCTCTTGATCTTTTATGTTCTGGAGTTTTATCATCATGGATCTAATATTTTTTTAAAATTTATGCTTGATAGAATTTTTAGATCCATAGACTCAGATTTCACTTAAGCTCTGTGAAATTCGTGGCTAGTACCTCTTCAAGCGCAGACTCTCCGTTATCTGCATTTATCCTGGAACTCGGGTTGGCCCTCTGTTGGAGCTTCTAGAACTCTTCATGTCTCTCAGCTTTATTTTTCATAGTCTTAAATTCCTTCTCTCCTTTTTACTCTGCTCTGTTTGATCTTTGCATTCTCAATTTTGTTCTTTGGCCGTATCTGGTGTTCTGGTCGGGTTTTCTACTGAGTTGTGACATTTCATTACCTTTCTCTCTCATTTCTAATTGGTTCCTTATCATACCCTCTTCCTCTTTACACCATCATCTTATTTCTTGTGTCCTGGCTGTGATTTCTGCCTTGACCTCTGTAAATCCAACACAGTGCTTGTTCTGAGGTCCAGCCTGGAGCATTCTATTTGATCCCTCTTCCTTCAATCGTAACCACATTTTTTTTTGTGTGTGTAGAGTTTGCTGTTAGCCCTTCACGATGACTGCTATCCTCATCTGTTTTGTGTTTCCTCAAATCCCCCTTGACACTTGGGTCCAGAAGGTCTTGGCACTATCTTGGGTGAACAGGAAGTGATCCTTGGCTTCTGGCAAGCCTCTGGTCTGCAGTCTGGGGAGGGGTGTGTGGTTTCAGCCTCTACTTAATATTGTTACATGGCCCCTGTGTTTCTATTTCTTTTTTAAAAAATATTTTTATTTTTTATTTGTAGTTGGACACAGCACCTTTATTTCACTTATTTATTTTTATGTGATGCTGAGGATCGAACCCAGGGTCTCGCACGTGTGAGGCAAGCGCTCTACCGCTGAGCCACAACCCCAGCCCTGTTTCTATCTCTTTTAGGAGCCTTACTTTAAAAGCTTTAGAGATTTCCATTCCTTATTTTTGAATATGGATATATTTTTTTTCTCTCTCACTGCTAGAAAGGCTTGGGGAAGAAAGTAAGGCTTTAATCATCTTCGTCTACCAGGTTGAATCAGAAACCCTCTCTCAATATTATTTCTTTTAAAATGAAGTACGTACAGTAGTCATTCCTCATCCATGGGGGACACACTCCAGACCCCCAGAGGATGCCTAAAACCAAGGATGATAGTAAGCCCTATATAAAAGAGTGGTGATACCAAGGTAGTCAATCCGATAACCGAGCCAGTATATATAGGAGGGAAACACTGGAGAAAGCAACGATTCATATCCATCGGGGCATGGAAATGGATGGTGTGAGATTTCACAATGCTCCTCGGAATGGCATGCAATTTAAAGCTTATGTATTGTTGAATTCTGGAATTTTCTATTTAATATTTTCAGACTGTGGTTTGACTACAAATAACTGAAACTACAGAAAGCAACACTGCAGATATGGGGAACTACTGCACATACAGAAGAATATATGTACTCTTGGTCACGAAGCATAACAATACGTGATAATAATGCATATGCCCACGAACTAGCCTCCCACCTAAGTACTGGGGAAAAAACCAGTTCTGTGGAAATCACTGTGTGTTCTTCCCAGATCCCATTTCTTTGCCTCCCTTTACCTCCACGTAACTGTTCTTGGGTACTTTCTGTTTATCTTTCTCTTTCTCTTCCACCCCATTATATTTTACCAAATAGGCTATTGGTTCTTTACAATGGTGGTATGAATTTACAAAAATAAATAGGAAGCTGTAAAAATAATTAAAGCCCATTAGCACATAAATGGACCAACAAATCAATGGAATAGAATAGAGAATTTAGGAGCAGGCTTAAGTTTGTAAGGACATTTTCTCTATGAAAAAGGAAGAATTTTTAAATCAAAGGGCAATCAAACAACATTATTAAGCAATTCATTATCTATTTGCAGCATAATAAGTTCTGGATCCTTATCTCATACCTTACATTAAAACAAATCCTTAATGTGCAGCCAGAAAGTGAGAGAGGTGGGGCTGGATGTGTTTCTCTGCAAATGTGTGCTATTTCTTTCATGTAAGATCGGTGCTATTACAGGTGGACTATGGGGAGAATGTGGTAAAAGTACAGGGAGACCTTTGCAAATGGAAACACAGCTGTATAAGTTCACAGGGTCTCACCTGCCCCTAGATCCTTCTTGTATACAGCCCAGGCTGCCAGTGGCCAGTACCCCATGGGCTGCAGAGTACCCTTTCTTTAAAGAAGTCTGTCCTGCTGGAGGTCCTAATTAAACACAGGACAAGACAGTGTCCTCAATGATACCTCCAGTAGGGGAGATAGCTGGCACAGGGCAAAGCCAACTATTTATCAAATGTCCACGCTTGCACTGCTCAGCGGGTTTGGGGGCCACATTAATAAATCACTGTTTTATTTGAATGCTGCTCCCACCGCCCTATAGAGCGCCTTGAGTCATCTCTCTCTCTCTCTCTCTCCAGGACTTGGCTTCCACGGGGCCCTTCCAACAAGCCTGGTTATTTTTAGCTGTAATTAAAATCATAACATACAGTGTCATGGACCCCATTTTTGCTAACTGATGTGCAAGCAGGTTTTTTTTTATTATTAAAAAGACTGTAAAAACTTTTTAATTTGAGGGTATTTAGAGTGTTCAAGGAGAAAGCCACCCTAACATTCATGCCAGATGACAGCTAGTCAATGAGGAGAGAAAAAAACCCCACGCTGGCTCTGTCGATCTCTCTTGCTCTCGCCGCTCTAAATTACAGAATTAATAGGCTCTTAGGCAAGACTGACACACAGTTACTGGGAGAAAGACAATTAAATGTGGAAACCCACTTTCCTCACCACATTTAATTTTAACAGGAGGCTTTGAGACTCCATAAATCTCTTTCCTATTTCTTTTCCACTTTCCCATAATTTCTTCAGAGAAGCACCTAGAACATTTAAGATGCTTCTCCCTGTCTCCCTCTCTACCTACTTGTTCGGCTTTTGTTTCCTTACAGGAAGTTGCTTTTGATCTCAAGGAGAATTTCAGACATCAATATATTTCAGTCACTTTCCTAGATGATCTTCCTGTTCTTGTCTAGTCCTGGCCAGATTTCTGTACTATTTCTTGTTCATTCATTTAGTGAACACTTTGGCCATCTCTTCTTCCTCTAGGAGATTGGTCGGCCTGATTTTGCTCTTATAAAGTTCAGCCTGAAAGAAACCCAAGCAGGTGATTATAGTAGCCCCTCCTTACTGGTAGGGGATCTGTTCCAAGACCCCCAGTGGATGCCTGAAATTGTGGCTCCTACTGAACATTATAGATGCTTGTGCTTTTCCTGTGTATACATACCTACGAGGAAGTTTAAAATTTATAAATAAGACAAAGTTAGAGATTAACAACTAATCATAAAATATAACAATATAACAATATATGATATATTGTAATAAAAGTTGAATGTGGTCTCTCTTTCAAAATATCTAATTGTTCTGTACCTATCCTTTTCCACCTTGGGATTATGTGAGATGATACAGTGTTTGTGGGATGAGATGAAGTGAGATAAATGATGTAGCATTAGGCTAGTACATAAGGGTTATATGAACACAATCCCTGTGATACCTTGAGAGTCAATTTGATTGCCAAGATGGCTACTAAGTAACTAACAGGTGGGTAGCATATACAGAGTAGATACTCTACACAAGGGGTGGTTCACATCTCTGTCCCTGGAGAGACAGAGCAGGACAGTGTTACATGCCATTATGCTGCTCAGAATGGCACACAACTTTATGAATTGTTTATCTCTAGAACTTTCCATTTAATATTTCCAGACCGTGGTGGACCACAGGTAACTGAAACTGTAGAAGCAAAACTTCAGATAAAGTGGGTCTACTGAATGCATCCGGGGTAAAACAGGGGAATTGGATGCTCCTGATGGAAAAATTAGTTTGTCCACAGGTTGACCTCCTACTTCCCTGAGCCCTCTCCATCCTGCACCGTGCCATCTATCTGCAGGTGCTTAGCACTCACCTGGTATGAAATGAGCATTTGCTAAATGGGTTCCAAATTGAGTCAACTTGCTAAACTTTTAGTCAAGTTTTCCCAAGGTTATGTATCCAAGTCAAATTAGGCTGTTCTCTGCCCCACATGCTCTCATGATTAATTGCAAGGAAAAATCCTCTGTGAAGGGAAGAAGAGAATTTTTTTTTTTTTTTAAAGATCCAACTTTTCTCCCAGCCTCAGCTGTTTGGCAGTCAAACATTTGTCATATTTTAGTCCTTTAACCACTAGTCATTTCTGACTAATACCCAGCAGGCAGACATGGGGTACGATTTCCAAGATGATAAATGCTTCCCTTCTTATTTTTTGATATCTGGAAGTAGAAAATTTCAAGGAAAAAGGGTTTTACACCAAGACGACTATAAATCTCATTGTGTTCACAACAGAAGGCTGACCAGAGGAGTTTATTAAATCCGTAAAGGATTTGATGTATATCAAACTGTTACATAAAGTCAATACTTTGGAGAGAAGGAGACAATAAATACTCAGCAAGAGGCAATATTTCTATCAGGGAGAAGGCAATCGCATAAAGATTAGGGGGAGCAATTTCAATATCGTGCATCTCTCTGCAACAGGGAGACGGGTCTTGTTTTCCAGAATGATCATGGGACAATGAGAGGGGTTGGGCGGGCAACCTTCAGGCTTGGCTGATCCCACCATCTCGCCCAAACTCCATGTCACAGACTGCACATTTTCTTTCCCTTCTCAAATTTGTATAGGGAAGCCAGCCCTAGGGTAGCTGTGTGTGGAAATGGGGCTCCTAAAGAAGTAATTAAGGTTAAATGAGGCCTGAAGGGTGGGGCCGTGATCCCAAGCATCAGTGCCTTTATGAGAAGAGACACTAGAGAGTGCTCTTTTCTTCTCATGCACAAAAAAGAGGCCATGTGGGTACACGGTGAGTTGACAGCTGTCTACAAGCCAGGAGGAGAGGCCTCATGAGAAGATCAACCTTGCCGGCATCCTGATGTCAGACTTTCTGCTTTCAGAATTATGAGAAAATAAATGTGTGTTGTTAAAGCCACTCAGTTTGTGCTATTTTGTTAGGGAAGCCTGAGCAAGCTAAGACAATGGGCAGCTTCCTTTTGGGAAGGCTGATCTCACTTTGCAATTGCAAGACGTCTAACCTTCCTCAGCATCTAAAGGCCACATGCAGGCTTTAACACAGAATGGAAACTCACAATTGTCCCCAAATAGCACTGCTATCTAAATATTTACAGCTGCTACATTTACTCTGTTCTATGCACTTTTTGGGTACTGGGGATTAAACTCAGGGGCACTTGACTCCTGAACCATATCCCCAGCCCTATTTTTTGTATTTTATTTAGAGACAGGGTCTCACTGAGTTGCTTAGGGTCTCGCTTTTACTGAGGCTGGCTTTGAACTCACAATCCTCCTGCCTCAGCTTCTCGAGCCACTAGGATTACAGGCGTGCGCCACCGCGCCACGCTGTCCTATGCACTTTTTGGACATCATCTCATTTAAGTGATTTATTGAGGGACTCATCATATCAAACTTTAAATAGCAATGATGTCCTCATTTCATCTGGAAACCCTGAAGCTCAGAGATATCAACTAACTCACCTGAGATCACACGGCTTATATTTCAGTGGCCAAGATGAAATCCAATTTTGATGGTTTCTGGAATGTTTGACCATTCTGCTATTCTGGATCTTAAAGTCATCCTTCTCCTTCCAGTGAGATGTCTCAGGTTTCGAGTTACACTTACCATGACCAATAATCCAGCAGGCAACGAGAAAGTGTCGTCAACTCTATGTAACAGAAAGCATCCGGGTATTTAGACATATCCAAATAGTGCGCTGCCATTTTCTGCACTTCACCCAGATTCTCCCCAATGAGACTGAATGCCCCTGGAGGGGACAGACCATTTCCTCCCCCTTCTCTTGTGTTTCCCCACCCTTATCTTTTTAATGAGCACAAATGAATCAAGGGAGGGACATCTGAGGGAACCTCAGCCAAAGGCTGGAACATTGAGCGACTGTTGCTGAGAGAGTGTGCGCTTGACTTCTGTGAGTGGCTATTTCCTTTGGCTTTTTGTGTCATGCTCAGTCTTCCCAGCAACTGTCCCCAAATAGCACTACTATCTAAATATTACAGACTGTGGCTCTGTGTCCTCAAGCCCCTTCCCTCCATGCTGAGGATGCTCTGTGTAGACAGTGCTCTGGGCTCTAGCAGCCCTGCCTTCCTGTGGCTCCCTGTGAGGCTACACCTTTGTGAGCACGACTAGGTGGACCCATGATAGGGACCCAGGGCTTTTTGGGTCTTGGGAATTCTTTGTTGCCTCCAGGTCCCCTTTGGGGAAACAGCCATTGTTGCCCAAATGGGAGGCCAGGCTGAAGCCCCTGCATACCCACAGCTGTTTCTCCCTGGAATCTTGCTACCACCCACCTAGGTCAGTGTCAGGCAGCTGTGCCCAGTGACCCAGAGCTCTAAGGCCACACGCCTTTCATTTCCTTCCTTGAACTCCAGAGGAGCTTTCTTTCTAATTTGCATGTCTGCATTTCTCCAAATCACTACCCTGTCAACCTGGCCTCAGCTTCTAGTCCATTTTCCTCCCTGTAGCCAGAGAGAGTATTGTAAAATGGAATCTGTTCATGCCACTCTCCTGCATCAAAGGTAGCCATGGCTTCCCTTGTCCTTTTGATGACATCCAAAGGCCTCTCCATGCTGTGGTCCTGCTTGCCCCTTAGATTGAATCTTGTGCCTCTCCTTCTTTGCCACCCTCTGCCCAGGACAGCCAGACACCCCAAATACTTCAAGTTCCCTGTTTGCATCAGCTGGCTGTTATCACTGGGCCCTCGGGTGGAATGCTTCTTTCCCTCTGCTGTTCTCCCTCATCACCTGCCTAATCCCACTCATCCTTTGGGTCTCATCTTAGATGTCACTTCCTGTAGAAAGCCTTCCAGGATCTTCTAAGATTGAGCTGGGGCTTTTCCTTTGGACTCTACAGCAGCCTGGGCTCCCAAGTGGTCTCATTGCTCCAATTCTTATCCTTCTTCCCTCCAAACTTGCATCCTGAGAGCAAGAGCTATGCTGTATCCTTTATAGTGAAGTCCCCTGTCTTTTGCCCAGTGCCTACCTAGCACATAGTAGGGACTCGAGGGCTGTGTCCTCGATTGTGGAATCCCACCATTCACAAACGTGGAGATGGAAGGAACAAAATCACCGCTCTCCTCATTGTGTTTGACCACAAAAACACCTGGCTTGGATGTGGAGCGAGACCTCATTTCATTGGATTGAAAAAATGCTACCTGCTCACTCATGTGTTTTCCTTGGGGCAGGGGGCAGGGGACAAGGGGATGAGTCCCCAGAGATGAATCCTCTTTAGCACCAGTCTCAGGAAGTGTTGGTCTAGTGTTTAAAGGAAACCCTCTCTTTGGAATTATAATTGGGAAAATTGGAATGCACTGAGGTGACCACGGAAGGGACCTGTCAGTTCAGAGGTTGGAACATGGTGTTAATGAGGGCAGAACCACAGGGTCAGTGTGACCCCAATGAGGGGATTGTCAGCAAAACAAAACAGCACTCTTCCAGACCGAGCCTGGCCGAGGCCCTAGACTGAGTCCTGGCTGCTGACACAGCCCGAATGCCCAAAGATCCAGATCCTGGTTCCTCCCAGGTGAGCAGAGGGTGAGACCAGAAACCACAGATGGGTTCTGATTTTCCCCCATGTTACTGAACTGGCACTAGAACCCAGAAGAGGGTTTTGGTGGAGAAAAGGAATGTGCCTACTGCACAGATTGGTACACTGAGGTTATAAACTTGATAAGCAACTCTTGGGCCCTTGTTATGCTTCAGGCTGTGATATAAGCCACTGGCAGGCAGAGTGGTTTTGGTTGCCAGGGAGCCATACTGGGTTGGAGAGTGGAACAGGGAAATAAGTGGTGGTCATAACCTTGGAGTGGATGACCTCTCAAGAGACCCCTCAAAGGACAGGGGCCTCATTGACCATGCACAGCTGCAGGCAGGCGAGAGGTGTCTGTGAGCCTGGATGGAAAGGAGGGGTCACTGCAGGCAGTGAATACGCCATCAGAGGAAGCCTGAGCATGTGCAACTGGGAAGGTCACAAAGCAGGGTGGTCCTGAGGATGAGCCGCTCCGTGAGCACCTGACTGCACCAGGCACTGGCCTGCGTCACCCTCCTAAGTCCCCCTCAAGGTGGGCTCCTTGCTGTGAGGAGCAGAGGTGCCGTCTCCTTGTTCTGCACACCAGGGAAGATGCTAGGCGGAGGGGCAGGCAGGATATTGAGGTCAGGGCTCTGCATTTGCAGAGCTGCAAGCAAGATAAAGGCAAGCCATTTTTAAAGACATGAGAGAGAAAGGACTGCAGGGCTCACAAACATAGTACACGTGACAGCATTTCCAAAGGCAGATGCCCTGTGCCAGGAAACTGGGAGGTGTCCCTGAGTTACTCCAAGTGGTCAGGATTTCTGGAGGGCATCTATACACCCTGGGCCTCTTTTTTGGATGCAATTAACAGAAGTCCCACTGGCTAAAGTTAATTATCTTGGTTCAGAGCCTGTGTTTATCCTGGGGCCTCCGATGATGTGACCAGGACTCAGGTTCTTGATTTCTCATCTCTTCCTCCTTCATATTAGTTCTTTTCTGAGTAGGAATCTCCCCCTGAGGTCCTAAGAAGTCTGCTAATTTGTGGGGATTATGTGCTCCCCAGTTCATGTTCCGGGAAAATTGATATTTTTGCCCCTAACCAGTAAATGACATTCCTGGGTTGGCTCTGCCTAAGTGACAGATCTCCAAGGGGAGGGAGACACCTGATTGCTTTAGGGTTGGTCATTGGCCTTCATGGGGGAGGGATCAGGAGCGGGTGGGTGGGTTCAGCTTTCTCTGAAGGACCAGGATGGATGGAAGGAGAGTTGATATCTGATGCCCGGATGTTCAATGCTGCTAACCAAGTGAAGGGAACTTGGTGCTGGGCAGAGCCAAAGAGCCAGAGTGCAATCAGCTACCTCTCTCTTTGCAAAAATATTGGTCTCTCTCTCTCCTGCTAAGTGAAATAAGCCAGTCTCTAAAAACCAAATGCCAAATGCTCTCTCTGATATGAGGATGCTGATTCACAATAGGCAGGGTGGGGGTGGTGGTGAAGAGGGGTAGTGGAGGTTCACCAGATTGGACAGGGAGGCGTGGGGGGAAGCGGAGGGGTTGGGAATGGGAAAGACAGTAGAATGAATGGGACATAACTTTCCCATGTTCATATATGAATACACGACCAACGTAACTCCACATCATGTACAATCACAAAAATGGGAAGTTATACTCTGTATATGTATAATATGTCAAAATACATTCTACTGTCATGTATAACTAAAAAGAACAAATTGAAAAAAAAAAAGATTAAAAAAAAAAAAGTTGGCTTCTGTGGTGGTGTGCCCAACCCAGAGATAGGGACAAGAAAGAAACCAGGCTCTAGGATTCCAGAGATCACTAAGTCCAACATTGCCATTTTATAGAGTTGAAAATAAAGATTAGAAGAAGAAAGAATGGGCTCCCCCCCACACCCCGACTGCATAACAGGTTTGTGGCAGAGCTGGGATTCAAATTAATTCTCCTGAGGCTGGTTGCAAAGCCCTTTCTCCATGACATTGTCCAGCTAAGAGGTAAGGAAGGAGGGGAAGAGGTGACCTTTTCCTCTGTGGTGGGCTAGGGGTTGTCTGTTAGACAAGGCCAGCGGGGTGGTTTGTGCTTGCTGTGGAAATTTGCCTTGAATGGTTAAGACTTTCAAAAGCAGAGAACAACAATAAGCCCCCCCCCCCCCCC
>NW_025999899.1:1289468-1305729 GCF_001458135.2 Marmota marmota marmota
AGCCAGAAGAACAACAATCCCAAGTCCCCCCCCCCCCCCAAAATCCCCATTAGGAAATAGTCTCAATGAACAGACATTTTACCTGAGCAGATATACAGATGAGCAATAAATATATGAAAAGCTGCTCAACATCACTAGCCATTAGGGAAATGCAAAGTAAACCTACAAGATATCAGCATCCGTGGATAAAGTTAAAAACAATAGTGACAAGGTCACATGGTGGTGAGGACGTGGAGGGACCAGATCGCTCATCTCTTGCTGGTGGAATGCGTCATGGCGCAGACCCTGTGAAAAACATTTAGTCTGTTTCTTCAAAAACAAACTGCGGGGGTTGTGGCTCAGTGGTAGAGCGCTCACCTGGCATGCATGAGGCACTGGGTTCAATCCTCAGCACCACATAAAAATAAAATGAAGATATTGTGTCCACCTAAAACTAAAATATATATATATAAAAACCAACTAAACATGCAACCACCCTACAATTGCACTTCTGGATTTTTATCTCAGAGAAATGAAAACTCGGATGGACGTTAAAACCTGTGCATGAATTTTAGGGCAGCTTTATTGTAATGGCTGAAGCCTGGAAGCAGATGTTCCACAGTGAAGGCTTAGACCAATGGTGCACCCATACCGTGGTGTAACACTCAGCACTAAAAAGGAGGAGACCATTGCTCGACACAACCACCTGGATGAACCTCCAGAGAATTATGTGGAATGAAAAGAAAAAAAACCAATCCCCAAAAGTTGTGTGCTGTATGAATAATCCACCTATTTAACATTTTGGATAAATTGGTGCTGCAGTCTGGCTGGGCACAATCAGGAGCCACTTGTCAAAAGAAACTAACTTTATTTTTAGAACCACACACGCCAAACAAAACAGCCTCTCAGGAAAATCCCTCAGAGCCCCAACTGCCACCACCGGCTCTTCACAAGCCTCTCTCTCCAACAACACAAGCCTCTCTCTCCAACCTCCCACAATCCTCCTGCTCTTGAGGCCGATTGGCTGGGTCACGTGGGCGGAGCCAAAAAAGTCCCCCAATGAGCAGCTCCGTGGTCTGAAAGGGCAGGGAAACAGCCCAATGAGCATCACCGCAGAGGAGCCAATCAGCTAGATGTTGCTGGGGCGCTGTGAGCCAATCATCAGCCGGCAGCTGGAAGTTTGCTGGGGCCCCTTTGGCTGTGGCCCCTTCGGCTGTGGCTCTCAACAAATTGGATAATTTTTTGATGAATTTGAGATATTCAAACAGACTAGTGGTTTCAGGGTCTATGGATGGTGGGGATGATGGTAGGTAGGTAGGTAGGTAGAAGGAAGACACCACTTGGGATCTTGACCCTGGTGTTGTATGCATGAACCTACACAAGAGATAAAATTGTGCAGAACTTAACACTTCTGCTCACACACAAATGAGGTCCCGTAAAACGAGGGGACTCTGAACAGGTTGGTGGATTATATCAGTGCCAATATCCTAATGATGATTTCATATTCTAATTTTGTGAAATGTTATCTTTGGGGGAAGCTGGGCTGGGGGGTACATGGATCACCCAGTATTATTTCTTAAAACTGCATGTAAACCTACAATCATCTCAAACTTCTGTTTTCAAGAGTGGGAGAAGCTGCAAGGCCTTGCTCACCCTGTGGTGGGCTAGGGATGGCTCATCAGCTTCAACATTGAGGACTTTGAGATGACGGATCAACTCTTGGTCAAGGCTCTCAAAAGGACCAAATAATTTTCCTCATGCTTCCTGCAGGCAGAAGCTGGAGAGCCCACCAATGAGGAGCCTGGGCAGCCCCAAGACACCTGTTGCCAACAATAAAGTCATCACGAATGACCCTGAGCTGCCTGGGAGGCTCGAATCAACCGCAAGCGCACATTTGAAGAAACCAAAGCCTTTCAGGAAAGAGAATTAGGCTGCCAAATTGTTTGTTTTCTCAGATTCCTTGTGAAAAAAAGATCCCAATACAATCACTCCCAAGTCCAGGATAAATGATTACAGAAAGTGCTTCAGGAATGCGGGGTCCTTGATGGTTTTTATTGATCGGTTCTTCTTGTGTTTCCTCAAGAAATGCTGCGGCTTCTTCGCCTCAACCCAGCGACACGGACATGATTAATTTTTTTTTTTTTATTACAGAAGGGCATTTCTTTAGAATGAACTATGAAGTGGGGTGCATTCCATCCTCACCTCGGGGCACTGGGGTGCCTGGGGCTCAGGCATTTTATTCTTTCCAAACAAATATCACCTTCATTCTAATATTGACTGCATAGGAAACTGGGATGATCACGAGTGCTTTTTTGTCACTAGAACGAAAGAACAACAAGTAGCCTAGCGGTCATTAATTTTTTTTTTTCCTGAGAAACCCATTGATTGTGTGTGTGTGTGTGTGTGTGTGTGTGTGACAAAGAGCAAAGTGAGAGAGTCAGAGTGGCATAGCCATCATCTTTTTCTTCTGACTCTGGATGTTTCTGTTCTCATTTTCCAAGTGGAAGGACCCAGTCCTTGCTGATTTTTGTCCTTATTTCTGGAGGGCAGAAATGCCCAGTGGCACAGGGCTAGAGTGAGAGTCTGTCACCCTGGAGGCACTGTAGCAATGGGTGGGTGGCCTGGGAGTCAGCCACCTGGGCTGCATACTTGAACATCTCTGAACACACTAGCTGTGTGCCCTAAGCACATGATGGCCCACTCTGATTCTCTTGCTTGCTTCATAGGCAATGGGGGAACACTACCCTAATTGGCCTCTAGAGTCCTCTGGGGCTCCTGTGTTCTACCACAATTATTATGTTGTGGGATTTCTCTCATACTCTGATTCCTTTGATGAACCCCCTGGGAATGAACCCCCTGGTATAGTAACCTGCAAGAGAGACCTCAGGTTCACAGAGGCTACTGGCCCCATCTCAACCACTCATTTAATTCTATTTTTGCTTCTCCCCCCCTTTTTTGATATGGGGTCTCAATGTTGCCCAGATAGGTCTTGACTTGAATGTGTAGGCTCAAGTTATCCTCCCACCTCGGATTCCCAAGTAACTGGGACTACAGATGCACACGCCAACACCCAGTTCTTCCACCTGCTATCAACACCTTCCGGATGTCAGAGACCCACAGCGATGACCTTGGCTAAACACCTCCAGCGATGGGATGCTCTCTACCAACAGGCAGCCCAGGCTCTTGGTGGGAAGTTTTGCTGTTGGAGAATCTCTTCTTAGGCTGAGCAGAGGGACATTTCCCTGAGAGTCTCCATTCTGTTCTCCAGAATCCCGAGGAATAAGACCAATTTTCCCACTAATGACGGGGTTCAAGTACTGAAAAATGATGAGAAAGACCACTTTGTCTTAATCTGGCCCTCCCCAGACAGTTCGGCTGGATCCCGAAACATTTATGAGATGGAGTCCCGAGAGTCTTTATCTTTCTGATTTAGTTCTTATAAATAAGTTAACTAGTTAAAAATGTCCCTTCTCATGTATATATAGCAATTGATCATAAAGACACCATAATATGACTATAGAAAATTTATATATAATTAGAGAAGATTTAGTTATCAAGTGAAAAAGCCATCAGAATTTCAATTTTTAAAATAAATTCCTGTTCATATTTTGGTATATTCTTTTCTGTTATTTCTCTTTCTATGTTGTTTATAGTGTTTAACTGTAAATTTGGATTTTTGACCATTTTCTTCACTTATGTCACGTCAGAATTATTTTTCATGTGTCTTCCTATTCTTTATATTCTCTCTCTTTCTGTACTAGGGGTATTCTGTTCTGGGAGTGCTTTGCCACTGAGCTACGTTTTCAGTCCTTTTAAATTTTTAAACAATTTGGGTCTCACTAAGGTGCTGAAGGTCTTGTGATAAATTGCTTGTTTTCGCTAGTAGAAAACTATGATGGTTTATCAGCCTGGGCCCTGCTGAGGTGTTTATTTTTGTATAACCACTGCATAATCCCCACCTTTGTTCAAGGTTGCTCTTGTTACAATGATGTTCGCTTTGTTATTTCAATTCCTTGTATTTTAAAAACACTTTTTGCTTTGAAACGATTACAGATTCATAGGAAGTTACAAAGGATTACACAGATAGGTAGTCCATCCCCTTCATGACTCCTTCCCCAATGGCAGAGTCTTGTATAGCATTATACAATATCAACACAACAAAGGGTCATTTGAGTCCTTGTCAGTCAGCTTTCTGTTGTTACAACAAAATACCAAAGATAATTAAACTATAAAGAGAAAAAGGTTATGTCATCTCATGGTTTTAGAGGTTTCAGCCCATGATCAGGCAAACCCATTACTTTTAGGCCTCTGATTGGGGTGCTGGATGGTAATGGCCAGAGCACATGGTAGAGAAAACTGCTCACCTTATGGCCAGAAAGCAAAGGAGGAAGAGGAAAGGGCTAGGGTCCAACAATCTCCTTCAAAGTCATGACACCAGTAACCTAAAGATCTTTCATTAGGCCCCACCTCCTAAGGCTTCCACCTCCTTCCAATAGCACAACCCTGGAGACAAGCTGTTATGTATGGGCCTTTGAGGGACATTCAACATCCAAACTATGGTGGCCCTCTTTTAGAGCAAGGCATTAAGACATCTAAAATGCATGGATTAAATATCCTTCATAAATTAGAAAGACAACTCTTAGAAACCTGGAATGAATTTTGTGTACTTTCCAAGGAAGGAAACACGTACTCAAATAAAACAAATGAGAAAAATCCACGTAGGAAATGACGAGCACCCAAAAGCATTTAAGACAACACAATTAAGATACAATATTAAATATGGCTATGGTTTAGAGAAAACAAATAAGACAAATTTGGTTATCACAATACAGATTCTTATTTGGTTAAGAAACAAATTGAACTATAAAGAAAGCGATGCAAGGATTAAGAGTAAAGACAGCCGTGGTTAAATGACTAGACATTGTCTTTTCCTCCAGGGACCTACTGAAGTAACAGTCAAAGAAACAACCATTGTGATTGCCAAAGTCAAAGAGAGCCGGTGAAAACCAGCAAGAGAGAGGAGACTGACAGTTTCCTTTAAATTAGAAGGGTGGTGCCAGGCATGGTGGCGCACACCTGTAATCCCAGCGGTTTGGGAGGCTGGGGCAGGAGGAGCCCGAGTTCAAAGCCAGCCTCAACAAAAGTGAGGCACTAAGCAACTCAGTGAGACTCTGTCTCTAAATAAAATACAAAATAGGGCTGGGGATGTGGCTCAGTGGTCGAGTGCCCCAAGTTCAATCCCTTGTACCTCTTGCCGCCCCCCACCCCAAAAAAGATTGAAGGGTGTTGCTGCAGTGCAGAGTCCGGGTGGAGAGGGACACAGATGAGAAGGTGCCCATTTGCCTGCTAGGACCCAGAGAGATGTGGGATCCTAAAGCCCTAGTAAACTGAGCGGGGGCTAAGAATTGGGATTAATTCTGTGTCTTCCCACTCAGTTCCTCTTTCCCTTTTCCTTCCACAGAAAATCTGTTGTAGTTTGAATCTTAAATGTACCTGAAGGCCATGTGTTGAAGGCTTGGTTGCAAGCCTGTGGTGCTATTGGGAAGTGATGGAACCTCTAGGAGGTAAGGCCTAGTCCAGTAGGAGGAAGTCAGGCCCCTGGAGGGAATGTCCTGGAGGGGACTCTGGGGCTCCAGTGCCTTCCTGTCTCTTTTGCTTCTTAGCCACCATGAGTTGAAAAAGTTTCCTCTGCTTGCTACGTGCTTCTACCATGATGTATTGCCTTGCCACAGGCCCCGAGTGAAGCAGCTCAATAGCCATGGACTGAAACCTCTGAAACCATGAGCCAAAATAAACCTTTCCTCCTTTTAAGTTGATTTTCTCAGGTATTTTGTCACAGAAGCAAAAAGCTGCCTAATACAGTCTGGCAGCCATCAGAGTTCTTTTTTTTTTTTCGTCTTCTTTTTTTGTGGTGCTGGGGATTGAACCCAGGGTCTTGCATGTGCTAGGCAAATACTCTACCCAGAGCCCCCATCAGAGTATTATTTTTTGTTTTTGTTTTTTTTTTTCTTAAATCTGTTGAGAGACCTCTTCCTAAAATTTAGGAGGTCTTCAGTGTTCTGGTTCTCTCTTTACTCAATCACGCTGAAGTGATAAGTCCTGTCCATGTATTCAGAGTTTCTCACAACTTTAGATAGCCTCATTCTTGAAAAAAACAACTCAACAAAGCATTACCAAACATTTGAAGGAAGCTTTTGTATGTTATTCATTGCCCCACCTTAGCAGTTTAAAACAACAATCATTTATTTTCTCACAGTTTCTATAGGACAGGTATTGGGGAGTGGCTTTGCAGGGTGGTTCTGGCTCAAGGTCATTGGCTTTTCCCCAGTAAAAGGGTTCAGCACGTGCTTTTCTTGCTGTGGGAGCTGCAGCTGAGGAGCGATCACTGAACCCAAAGAAAAGGTTCTTTCTGTGTCTGTGTTTTTATTTATTCCCCAAATTCACGTGGAGTGACCCTGACTGGTTTAGTCGTGAGATGCGACAACTACTTCAATGATTTAGGAAAGACCAACCTAATAAATTCAAGGAAATTAGAAAAAAGCCATGGATAAGTTAGAAAACAAAAACGGTACAAGTGATAAATATGAGAAGTAGTTTATGTGGGAGGAAGCACAATAAAACTGACAAATCATTAGAAAATAGCACAAATGCGCCTCCTGAGAAATAAGTAAGAGAAAGTGCGAGAGATCTGAAGGAACATTTTAAAACAGAAAAATTTAGAGAAAAATTTAGTCAAAGTAAATTTAAAAAGATGAGTAAAATCGATATTTTTCTAGGAAGAGGGTAGAACTCATAAATGATCAAAATGACTCCGTGAGAGATGAAAAAACCTAAATAGACTAAAAACAATGGGAGAAATTTAGGAATTTTATAAAAAAGCAAATTCTCCACAAAAGTACCAGAGCCAGATGGTCCCAAAGGTAAGTTCTTTCAAATGTTCAAGGAACAGATGATCCGGGTACTATTTAAACTCTACCAGAGCCTAGAGAAGTAAGGATGGATTCCAAATTAGTTTTTTTTTTTTTTCAAAACCAGTATGGCAGAGATACCAAATTGACAACGTTAGCACAAAAATAGAAAACGTTAAGCCAGTCTTACTATGACCACTCTAAAAAGGAATTTAAATGAAGTAATGGCAGAAATTCCCCCCAACATATTTAAAGAATAAAACATTATATTCAATTAGGGAACCCCCGCCCTCATTTACAGGCCTTTCAAAATCATGAAATTATATTAACATCTCAAAGGGGAAAACCACCTAAGGGTCAACTCAATAGAGGGCAAAAATAAATTTTAACAGAATTCAATATTCACTAATAACTTAGCTCTAACTAGCCTTACAAAATAGGGATAGGTAGTGCTTTGTCCACTGTCCATCCTTCCTCCAGTGCGGGTAGTCAAGGGTTTGGGTTGAACTGATGATGCTCACCCCTGTCCTAAGAGAGGCTACCGATAGCCCCAGATTGGTTAGTATAATTCCATCACCACAGGGAACAGTTAAGGGTGGGCAATAGCTCACTACAGTGATTGGTTCAGATCTATCACTTAATTGACCAAAGTGATTAGTTAAGATTTGAAAAAGAGACCTAGGATGTTCTAATCAGAGTAAAGAATAGGATATTTTTTTTCCCACAAAGTAAGAGAATATTTTCCTTCTCCTGGGATGGAGATTATCTCTATCTATCTATCTATCTATCTATAATTATATATATAAAATCTCCACAAAAGGACCCATGACCTGGGAAAAATCCTGTATTTCTGGATTTTATATATATATATATAGCATATAACCTGGATATATAGGTCTGAACCATGGCAGGCAAGTTTTTCCCCAAGAGGTAAACCAAGCAGACAACAGAGTTGGCCTGAAGAGGGTAGAGCTCAGAGAGTCACAGAGAAATGAAACTAGAGCTCTGACCAAGCTTCACCTGAAACTTATATATCTTTGAGCTATTTTTATGCAAAAAATATGATTATGGATTCTTTTTATGGGAAAGCCAATTTGAATTGGCTTTCTATTATTTGCACCCAAAAACACTGTGACCAGCTGAGACTGATATCTTCATAGTAAAAATTTAAAAGCTTAGCTTTCCTTGAAATAGTGGTGAAATACTAGAGATGTTCTCATTCAATCCAGGGCGTACAAGATGAGAACAGTACCCACAAAAGATAGCCAGGGAAAAATCCTAGATTTATGGAGTTGGAGGTCAAAGAGGGATGGAATAAAGAAGAGGTTGAAAGGGTCTAACAGCCCTGGGGAATCTAAAATGAATAGATCAGAGAAGAAGATGTCCTGTGGTGATTTGCTCAAAATCTCAGCTTGGGACATTTGTCAATGTCTGGAGACATGATTGTCATAACCGGAGGGGTGGAGTTGTCAGCAGCTGGTGGGTAGAGGTCGAGGTTGCACCTGAGCATCCTACAATGTGAAGGATGCTCCCTTCAACAAGGACTTCTCCAGCCCAAGATGTCAGGAGTGCTGAGGAAGAGAAACCCTTGTTTATGCTCTCAGGTTCACTGGTTTGTGTGCACAATTCCTGCTGTGCTCTCTTGGGTAACCTCACTGAATATTTAGCATTGTTCTCCAAGCACAAGTCAGTGCCACGAGACGACCCAAAAATACTGAAAAAGAAGGGAGCCCAGTGTCATTATTTGCAAAAAGTGACTATATGCTCGCTGATTCCAAGTCAGCCAACTGAAGAACTGCTAGAAATAAAAAGGAGAATTCAGTAAAGTGGTGAAGTTCAACATTAATTAATATTCAAGACCAGCAGTTCTGCTCTTTGCTAAAAATAGTCAGTTGCAAGATATAGAAACTATTGAAAAATTGCAAAACATTTGGATATAATTTTAGCCAGAACTGGTCAAAATCTCCCTATGAAGAAGACTTCTAATTTAAAAGACATATTGAAGCATGCTTCAAATGAGAAGCCAGATCTAGCAAGATGTTATTAGATGGTAATATTAAACACCATAGAGATGAGCTTGGTCTCAAAATGATAAATGTAAGTGAAATTCCAATTAAAAATTGGAATTCACAGGATTTTTTTTTTTAATCAGATGAAATAAAAGCCAAAGTTTATCCAGAAAAAAAAAATCTGCAAAAATAACAGAAAATTCAGAAAAAAAGAAAAGAAAAATTTACAGAAGTGGGGCCAGCCTGATTAGATACTACAACACCTGAAACTCAGAAATTAAAGCAGTTTGATACTGTGAAGAAGTAAACTGCAAGTGGATAAAACAATAAAGAAAATCTAGAAATAGACCCTAGTACACGTGAAAACTCTCTTAAGGGAAAGGTAGAATTTGGTGGGACAATTCTCTAGCCATTAGGAAAAAAAGAAAAATCTCTGCCCCCAGGTCTGCAATTTATATTTCTGATAAAGGATTCATTTTCAGAATATATAAATAACACATATTAATCAAGAAAAAAGAAAATAAAAAATGAATCCCACACTTGGTCAACTACTTCACAAAAGAGGATATTCAAAGAGCCAATTAAACACTGGAATTGGAACTGAAGCTTATTAATGCAAATTAAAACCGCAATACAATCCTATTGCACACCCACCAGAATGGCTAAAACTCAAGAAGCCGACAATATAAAGTGTTGGCGTAGATACGGAACAGCTGAAACTCTTGTACTCTGCGGGGAGGGTAAATTGGTAGAACACAAGTTCTACTTACTCTAGAAGGCTATGTGCCTAATTATTTGGAACATGAAATTTAAGTATACTGTCCACAGGATGACATAGAAATTCCACTCCTAGATGGATTGCCAGTGTGACTCAAATGTCTTGTCAACCATGGGAAGGATTAATTGATTTTGTTATATTCGGACAATGAAATAAACAGCAATGGAAATGAATGAACTCTAACTACATGCGACAAGCATAATCATGAGGAAAAGAAAACAACATTCCAAATGACTGAATGTACAGAACGTTAAAGCAGAGACAGAACTAATGCATGATGATAGAGGTCAGATTACTCTGGGGGAAACGAGGGCGTGAGTGGGAAGAAGTCTGAGGTTGGGGAGGGCTGCTGGGTTGCTGGCAACATTCAGGGTCCCCTTAGTGCAAGTTCATTGCATTTTTGGGTGCTGTGCTGTAGGTAGGCTATCCATCAATAAAAAGGTTGAAAAGAAACACTGCAACAGAACGCTCATCGTGAACAAGCTAATGAAAGACCCGGTGGCAGGTTGAAAGCCCTTTCAGCAGGGCGTCTGTGACTCCTCTTCTTCCCATCTGTACAACAAGTGAGTCATGTCAACCTCAAATGGATTTTATGAAAATTATATGAGGCAATGAATATGGAAGTGTTTTCTAATCTGTAAAGGTTGTTGGTATGATTTTTAACATGACAGAGGTTGTTATAATTTTTACCCCATGTTCCACCTACCAGAAAGGGCACACACACAGAATATTACCATTGGGCCCCACTCGCCCTCTGGTTCCGTGGCTTTATGGAGAATTCTCTCTTTATCGTTGAAATCTGCCCCAGCTTGCCTGTCTTCATCACCTTCACTGCCCAACTTCGGAGATGAATTCTTCCTTTAAACAATAGAAGATGGATGGCGTTCGTGTTCCGTCTGCTGAGTAAAATCATTTCCTCTCTGTTGAGAGTCCATTCATGGGGAGACTGTGCTTCTGAACACCAGCCTTAGAAACCAGCCTCGTGTGCTGAATTGCAGCCTGTGATGTCTAAACATTCCTCTTCCTTCTTGGCAGCATTTACAGACTCCACGGATGCCCCTGCCAGGACCCTGAATGCTTCATATCCGGCCAATGGTGGAAGATGCCAGATGAGCCATGACCTCCTCCGAGTGCTGTGGATGTAGCTGCATCCAGGTGTCACGCTGACTACGGCAGGTACCAATACACAGTCGCCCTCAAAACAGCTGCCATTTATTAAGTGCCTTGTCTCACTGGGTCCTCCCAATGGTCTGGTGGGGGTGGAATAACCCAATCCCTGTTCTACAGGTGTGGAAGCCAAACTGAAGCTGAGAGGTGAGAAGTGAATCAACCAAAGTCACAGAGTCACAAATGAGAGACAAGGTTTGAACCTGTCTTTGACTCCAGAACCCATGCTGGTTCCACTCGTTCAGTAAATATTTGTTAAGTTTCTATCATGCACCAGGCATTTGGATCCATCAGTGAAAAAAAAAATCTTCTTGTTCTCATAAACTTCCATTCTATTGGAGGGGATGGACAAACAAGGATGAGTATAATCAATCAATCAGGCAGTATGTTAGATTGACAGGTCCTTTGGGGGAAAAAAAAGAGAGTTGAGCAAGGTCAGGGGATATCAGGAATGTCCAGAGGTTGGGGGCTGGGGGAGGTTTGGTTTTGCAAGTGAGATGGTTAGGGGAGACTTCCTTAGAAGGTGACCTTTGCAAAGTCTTGAGGAAGGTGAAGGAGTTAGCCAGTCCAAAGAAAACCCCATTTATAGGCCCTGCATAGATTAGGCCTGGATGTTTGCATAGCAGCAAGGAGGGCCAGTGTGATCGGCCCAGTACAAGTGAGGGGTCAGAAAGGTACCCAGAATCAGGTCCCATGGAGCTCCACAGATCATTGTCTAGACATTGCCTTTCTCTCCAAGGGAAGTGGGGTGGGATCCCAGGAGGGTTGGGGCTGAAGTGTTTTGAATGCTCTGTCAAGACTAGGTTGTAGGGCAGCGGAGGTAGAAGCAGGAAGACCAGTTAGCAGGCAGGAAGCGATGGTGCCTGGGACTCCATTCATTGACTGGGGAGAAGAGTGGCTGGGGAGAGCATGAAAGGAGAGGGTCTGGAAGTGGACATGCTGGATGTGAGATGGTCCTCTGAGTGGAGATGGTAAACAGACAGTTGCACATGTGAATCTGGGAATTAGAGAAGTCTGGCATAAAGTCTTTTTTTTCCCCCCTTTCAGTACTGGGGATTGAACCCAGGGCACTCTACCTCTGAGCTGCATTCCCAGCCTTTTTAATTTTTTTTATTTCAACAGTGTCTCGCTATGTTGCTTAGGCTGTCCTTGAGCTTGCAATCTTCTGCCTCCACCTACCAAGGAATTATAGTCATGTGCCCGGATGCCTGGCTGGTGTGAAGTCTTATTTGGATTCAGGTTTTATCTATAGGAGCAGCAAATTCAGGTGTCCCCCAGGGATGCTGGGACAGGCTGAAGCTGTGGCCTGAACATGGCTGGTGAGCCTTGAGAGAGGACAGAGAGAGGTCTAATATCTGACAGCTCCTGGCAGAGGGAAAGGCCTGGAGTTACTGTGGTGTTCAGAATGCCTTGGGGTTTAGGATAGGGTGGAGGCTGGAGTGGGGATTAAAAATGGTAACCAAGTTCAGAGGAAAGACATCCAAAATGGAGAGTGGTGGCTACAAGGGTCCTCTGTGGCCAGGGGATCTCTGAGGACATCAGGAGTTATTCCTCTAGAGGGATGGAATGGAACTGTGCACCCAGCCTGTGGATTCTGACCTAATGGCTGCACCCAGGGCCTGCTGTGCTCCTTCATTTGGGCTCTTTTTCTTCCTCTAATTAGGCATATAAACACATGCCTTTTTGCTTTTCTGTTAAGGGGTCAGAAGGGAATGAGGGGAGAAGGGGTCATCACTAACGCTCCTGGCTTCTGCCATGTGGGATGGTGGACAAGGACTTCTGGGATTTGAAGCGTTCATACCTGTCCCCTCCACTGCAAGACATGGGCGTCTTCCAGGGTCTTCCAAACCTTGGGGCCAGAAGCAGATTCTGGGAGGCAGATGGGCAGGCACAATGTTCAGTCCACAGATAGGATTGGGGCTCGATCATGCTTAAAGTCAGAGAGCAATCAAATTGTCAAGACTGGTGACAGGGTTCCAGCTTGCTTGATGAGGGGCCAAGGTTGTGTCTTGGCTCATGACCAGACTGAGGCTCCATCAGGGTCACGATTAGGACACGGCTACTTCCAGGTACACGGTGGTCCTGTGTGTAGCTAAGAGGCCTGCTCCTTGATTCAGCCAGTCTCCTGTCTCTGTTGGTTTCCTGATCAGCTCTCAACAAACTTTGAGCAGCATGACTTGAGAGTCAGTGAGCCCTCCAGCTCCCCTCCTGTCCTGAGACTTCAGCTTCCTGAGGCAAGGCTGGTCCCTGTCCTGAACTTAATCTGCCTCTGGGTCCTTTCCAGTCCAGCATGGTTCCGCTTGCCCTCCTCATGTCCAGCACTGTGCTGGGCACTTTTAAAGGTTTTGAGGCCTGTTCCCTGGGTGAGGATTAACATCTCCATTTTATGTGCAAGGAAAAACAGACTCAGTTCATTTTTGCATTCAGGTGCTTGTGTATTCCTTTTGGTTTGGGACTCATTTTTATTTATTTATTTATTTATTATTGGTTGTTCAAAACATTACAAAGCTCATGATATATCATCTTTCATACATTTGACTCAATTGGGTTGGGACTCATTTTTTAAATCCCTTTTGCTTCTGGATCATCCCAATCCCATCAGGATTTTCTCAGGACAGAGAAGAAAATGTGGCTGGTCAAGGAGACAGTTCTTTTAACCTGAGTGCTCAGAGGCAAGGGTCACCAGACCTGACCTGATCTCTTCTCAGCCTGGCCTAGTCTTAAAGTCCTTTTCCTCAAATGGGGAGGGGTGCCCACCATCACCACGTGACTGGTTACAGCAGGGGGCTCTTAGGGACATTGGAGGGGTGGTAGAAGATGGTTAGGATGCATGTCCTGGGCCCAGTGTGAGAATCTCTGAGGAGTGAACAAGGGAGGGCCCATCTGTTGGCCTTTTCCCTCCCAGCATGACCTTACCTGGTAGCTAGGGAAGGGGTCCCTGGCTGCTTGCTCCATGACCCAGGTGTGGATGCGGAGAAGGCAATTATATGCTTTTACGGCACAAGTCAAACAAAAGGCCTTGCTCTCAGGGGATTCTCTAGGCTGTATTCTCCTTAGACATTGCTTTCTTTTGTCTCCCAAGTTTCTGGGCCCCTCCCCTGTCTGAACCCAGGCCTTCTCCATCCCTGAAAGACCCCCACCTTGCTCTGCAGAGCCCACCTCCTTTGTGGGAAGGAGAAGGGAGGGGAGTGGGCCCTGTGTGGGTACGGAACAAAGAGCCCATTGTTCCTCTCTTTACCCAGCTCCTGTCAGGGGCTGAGAAATGAACATGGGCACCTGGGGTGACAGAGATGGATGGGGATCCCGGTGCACAGCTCTGCATACTCTGCCGGTCCATGTAGTCCTCCCCTCGGGATCAGGCTAATCAGATGGCCGTTTATGGAGCCATTACTCAGTCATTTAGTTGTGCTGGGAGGGGAAGTGTGAGGTTTCACCAGTAAGACAATTAGGACCTCTCCCTAGCAGCTGCCTGTGGTGGTGGTGGTGGGGGGTGGCAGTGGACAGATGAGTCCCATTAGGGGGTGCTGATGATGACAACCCACTGGCTCCAATCACATCAGAGGCTCACCTGTTCCTCCGCAGGGCCAATGCCACTCGCAGCCAGCCCTATTGTGCTGTGCTTAGACAGGAAACCCATCCTGGCATACGGTCCATTTTGGGCTTTCTGAGGCCCAGTGCACCAGCCACAGAGAAACAGAACCCGGATGCTCTCTTGGCCACCTGCTGCCTTTGTTTTAAACTCCAAGGAAGCCACAGCTCTTGGTATGCAGACAATTCCCTGGGAAGAGATTCTTCTACGTTCCTGCAGTAATATATTCTGCGTCCCGGGGCCTGTTATTGTACAATAAAACAGGAAGGCTGGGAATCAATACAGGAATGTGCAAAAAAAATGCTCTGAATCATTTTCATAACCAGCAAATATGGTTTTCAGCTGAGAAACATTTTCTTTTCTATTCTGAAATGGTGGGAGCAATTTTCAATCCTGGGCACTGGGACTGGAGCTCTTTGCTGCTTAAAGGTAAATGTCACCCAGAGGAGAGGCGGCAACAGCCTGGGCTGTGATGAGCCCAGCGCTCGGCAATCGTAACCAGGATATGCACTTTGCCAACCTCTCTTAGGTGCCGGTCTGTGCTGGGCACTTTCAAATTTGATGGGTTATGTGTTTGGACAAATTCTGAGGGTTCATCTGCTCTAGCGACCTCATCATGTAGGAATTTCCTCTACAACATCCCACTGTATGGAGCTAGAGGCTTTCTTGCAGTGAGAAATACTCACAATCTAAAAGCCTGTGCCATTTTCTCTTAATAGCTCTAAATATTAAAAAAAAAAAAATGCTCCTGACTTCCAATCTCACTTGGCATTGGAATGAGCACACACTGAAATCTCTCTGCTCTGCTTCAATCACATGCAAATAATATATATAGATGTAGACACCCTGCATGGACAAATATAATATTGTCTTATTTTTCACAGGAGCAGTCATATTTAAAAACAAAGTAATACCTTGTGTAGACTATAAATGAAGTGGAGTTACAGGTATGCAGGGGCTGAAAGAATGAGACCATCAGTGTACAGGGGCTGAAAGCATGAGACCCTCAGTATATAGGAACTGGCAGGGACTGGTGAGACAAGGATTCATTCACAAAGAAACAGGAACATGTGACTGACTTCCAGCAAAGGAAAAACCCCAGTTAATAGAAACTCACCCTGAGATGGCTCAGATCTTACACTTAGCAGGCAGAGATTTTAAAGCATAAACAGAATTCAAAACCTAAATGAAAATACAATCTTAATGAATGTACAGATAGGGGATCTCAACAGAAAAATGAAAAAAGAACCCAAGGGAAATTTTGGAACTTAAGTTTATAGTAATTGAAATAAAAAAAAATGTACTGGCTGAGCTTAATAGCAGATTAGAGATGATAGAGGATGAATAAGTGAATTTGAAGACAGATCACTATAAATGATCCAATCTTAGGAAAGTAGACAGGAAAAAGATTGGAGAAAAATGAATGTGGCCACGGAAATTCATGGGGACAATATGTAATAGAAATTCCAGAAAAGAGAATATAGGTCAGAAATGAATTTATATAGGTCAATAATGAATCTGATCAGAACTACATACATACACACACAAGTATGCATAATATAGGTCACAATAAATGAAAATGTTTGAAGAACAATAGTTAAAAATTCCAAAAAATTGATGAAATACATACAGGCTTACAGCTCTAAAATGTTCAGAGAATCTCAAGATATTCACACATACTTAGTCAAACTGTTAAAAACAAAGTCAAGAGAAAATATTGAGAGGAGACACAGGGAAAAAAGACACATTATATACGAGGTGACAATGATAAAAATTAACAGTGACTTCTCAGAAACGGTAGGTGGAGAACAAAAAACAAAATAAAACAAAA
>NW_025999899.1:1305819-1411674 GCF_001458135.2 Marmota marmota marmota
GCGTGGGTGAGGAAAGGTGAGATATTGATCAAAGGATGTAAAGTTTTAGTTAGAGAAGAGGGATAAACTTTAGTGGTCTATTGCAGAGATGTTAACTGTGAGTTATAATGTATTGTGTATTTCAAAATTGCTGAAAGAGGGTTGGGGTATATAGTTCAGTTGGTAGAGTGCTTGCCTTGCATGCACAAGGCCCTGGGTTCAATCCCCAGCAACACACACACACACACACACACACACACACACACAAATCATCAAAATTGCTAAAAGAGTATATTTTAAATGTTTTTACCACACACACACACACAAATGGTAAGCATGTAAGGCAGTAGATTCGTTAATCTGATTCAATAATTCCACAATGTAAGCATATATTAAAACATCATATTCATGTAGGAATTCATGTAGTACTCCATAAGTAGATGCTATTATTATTTGTCAACTGAAAATAAAAAGTTTGAAAAGGAAAATAATAGGGGAAACAAAGGTATTTTCAGACAAATGAAAGCTGAGAGAATGTGCTCCTAGCAGCTCTGCACAGCAAGAACTGCCAAAGGGTGTTCTCCAGGTTGAGAAGAAACGATACACGATGGAAACTCACATCACCAAGAAGGAAAGACTATGTTTTCTTTTATAATCTTGAGACAGACAACGGAGTGTTTAAGACAAAAATGTTAATCTATTGTTTAAAACATATGCAAAAAGCAATAGATAGTGTCAACACTAGCAGAAGGAGTGGAAGGTGTTAATATAGTAATATAATTATACTGTTGTGAGGTTATTATATTTGTAAAGTGAGAAATAGTGGAAATTTGTAAAGTGGGAAGTGTGAAGGATCATGTGGGAAGTGGAAAATCATACATAATTGGCTAACGATGCCTATTATTAGCCCTCAAGTACGTTAAGTAAATAATAAAAAGTGATATAGCTAAAAAGACAATATTGAAAATAAAACAAAATTTTACGAGGTATTTGACTTATCTAAAGGCAGTGAAGGAGCAATTGATGAACAAAAGACTCAAGAGGCAAATGGGAAACAAAGGTAGATTTAAATCCAACCGTAATCAATAATTACATTAAATGTAAGTGGATTAATCCACTTATGGACATAGGTTTGGAGAAAGGTTTTGGGACATAAAATACACCTTTAAATATCCATTGGTATTTCTTTATGTTGGCACAAACAATTCGGAAATAAAAATTTAAAAATACCATTGCAATGGAATCAACAAAGATAAAATACATGGGAATAAATTTAATAAAAATATACAAGATCTGTAAGATACTGAGTTTAAAGATAATCTCAATAAACGAAGAGAAAAGCTTAATTTTATGGAGGTATTCAATCTCTTCAATTATATCTGCAGGTTCAATGCAATCTTAAGCATCGTTTCAGTAGACCTTTATTTTGATAGGGAGCTAGAAATTGAAAAGTTGATTTTAAAATCTATGTGAAATGCAAAAGATCTAGACTAGCTAAATCAATTTTTAAAAAAGATATACAAGGTTGAAGAGCTCACGGTCTCTGACTTCTGCAATCATCAAGACAGTGCAGTATTGGTGTAAAGACAGACATGAAGCAAAAGATCAATGGAATAGAACAGGAATTCAGTTTACATGTATGGCTAATTGATTTTCAACAAGGGCTCCTAGATAATTCAGTGGGGGAAGAAAAACCTTTTTCAATGAGTGCTTCTGCAACAACTAGATATTTGTATAGAAATTTAACCCACTGCTTCATATCATACACAAAAATTGACCCAAAATTGATTATAATCCTGAACATAAAATTTACTACCAAACTTTTACGAGAAAACACAAAAGAACATCTTCATGATGCTACATTTCTTAGAAAGACGTGAAAATGGTGAATCACCTGAGGGAAAAAAATCAATACACTGGACTTCGTATAAAGTAAAGGGCTCTGTTCTTCTAAGCGTATCATTAATAAATATGACAAAGGGTTTGTACCCATAACATATAAAGAAAACTTACAACTCAATATCAATAAGACAAACAATACAAATTTTAAAAATGGATGAATGATTTTAATAAAGCCATGTCCAAACTAGTCTTAATCTTCTAATCATGTTCCAGGAAAGAAAAAAAAAAAACACCAACAAAACAAAACAAAACAGTAGGTATATAAGAGGGCACTGAACTGGGGATTAGGAGCCCAAACTTTCATCTCTGGCTCAGCTATGGACTTGTTGTATGACCCTGGGGAAGCCCTTCCACACTTGGTTCCCTAGATATCTTAATATACTATAAAAATGCAGATAACATTGTTATTGCCTGAGTGAAATAAACTATCTAAAGGGATTCTAGAATGTGTCAGGGGTCCTGGGGATAGGAGGCATAGTGATGTCATGTTTGACTCCTTAGAGATTAGAGATGGTGGTTACAATAAAGACACCTGATCTGAGTTTCCTACGCAATGACCTGATAGTTTAAAAGACACACTCACATATGCATACAGACACAGACACGAAACATATGGGCATTACAGTCACACTTACATTCATCCATGCAAACACCCAGAAAAGTGTTATCTACAACTTGCCCATGTGGCTTCACGGACACCCACACATATAAATGTACGCACACCCAGCCAAGGTGCATGCGCACACACGTGTTCTTATGGACATACATATACATAGGCCCTCGCTCTCCCAGAGCCCACATTCTGTGAGCACACAGATGCATATGGGTGTGGCTCAGTTGTCACACTCCCATAAATACACAGAGACATGTCGAGAGAGCAGCATACACTCAAATATAAAGTGGTGCACAAAGAGGTTTTATCCAGGGAAGAAGCATCGATCCCAAAGCAGAAGAGGAGAGAATCTATACTGCTCAGGGTGGGCAGGGCAAGAGTTCCCTGAGAGAGGGGATGCAGGGAAGGCTGCTGGCACCCGAGGCAGAGGGGTCAGGAGCTGGCAGAGCTGGTGAAACCAACAGCAGACAGTGCCCATGTCGAGAGAGTAGAATCTAAAGGATTCCTGGTGTGGGCAGGACTTGTCTGTGGGTCCCAGGGAAACACAGAAGACTTCTGTGCACTTCTACTCATGGAGCCACAACCCACCATTCTAGAAAATGGGGGTAGGTCAAAGATAGCTGGAGCCTGGGGTTGGGTAGCCAGGGACTGGACCTCACTGACTGCCACAAGGTGAAAAATCTCACTTCCAGGATCTACGTGAAAAATTAACAGTGGGTAGATCTCCTGGGTGCAGATTGGTTGAGGGACACCTTCCTTCATCAGTTTACCTTTAAAATAAAAATGACCTCCAAATCAGTGTTAATCTGATCAGACAGAAAGGAACAGCGAGTACATATAAGAACACCTGTCTTATGTGTGGAATCCATGGTCAGTGCGTGGTGGGCTGAGATGAGCAGCATCTGAGAGCCAGAAAGTTCAATTCAGACACTCAACAGAAGAGGAGACTCGAAATTGGGATGAGACAGTTTCCTTGGTCATGGCTGCTCCGTCCACCTAAGAGGATCTTAGAGGACTCGATGTCAAGGCTGGATCCAGACAGTCTCCTCATCAGCTTCTGCAGCACTACCCTCCTGTCCCCCTCCTAAAAGAGCACACTTCGGGGTCCAACCACTCATTCCCTGAAAGGGCTCCAGGATGGAGGAGACTGAGCTTGGGCCCATTAGCATGCAGCTCAGCGGCTGGGCAGGAAGGAGAGGAACCAAATCAGGGCAGCAGGAAGAAAAACACATTTCTTAACAGGGCTGGGAGAAAAGGGATAAGAATGGGGAGGAGGAGAAGGGGGACGCAGGTGTCCCTCCCAGCTGTTTGCCTGTGGGCAAAGCACAGAGCTGCACTAACAATAATAAGGCCATTCAGGGAGAGGCTGCGCTGAGCGCTGAGCCGGTTGCTCTCATCCCTGAGCTCACTTAATCCTCAGAACAACCCTATGACTGAATGCATTTCACCCAGTCTGTAGATGAGCACCCTGGGGGCTCAGACGGGTTAAATAACTCACAGAAATTTACCTGCTTGGCGAGGGCTAAGGATTTGAACTCAGGGATATGTAAGACTCTAAGTAGAACAAAGGCCATTCTAAGTGGGAATGGCTGGAGATCTGTTGGGGGAAGGACTTTGAAAAGCAAATCCAAGTGGATGCTACCTACCCAACACAGGCATCAGGGGCATCTGCATACAGAGACTGCCCCAAGCTGGGGTAAGTCGGGGAACAGTGAGGCCCAGAGACCAAGTAAGGCGCTGGCTTTGAGCTGGGAAGACAGACAGATCTATGTGGGGCAATGCTATTACATGGTTGAGGACTCAGGACAATTAGAAGGTTCCACTGTACAGAATTGAGAGCATGATGGATTACGGCCAAACCAACCCCTTCAATTCGACACTATAGAATCCACCTTTGCTGTGTTTTAAATATACCTCACTAATTTTCTTCTCTTCCATTCTGCACACATTCCCTAGAAGGTAGCTGCTTTCACCCCTGTTGTATAGGAGAGGAAACTGAGGCTTGGGGAAGTTAAGTTCACTTGTCCTTAGTAAACCAGAGCCCAGATTCTCACGGCTCCATCCTGTGTATCTTCCCCCAGCGGCTCACAGCAAGATGGCTTTGTTTGTGGGCTTCCCTGAGCCAAGTTGTAATATGCCTTAACGTATTTCCATGGGGGTTCCTCTGTGCTGGCCTCTGGATTTCCTAAAATTCTCAGTCCAAGGTGGTCTTAGTCCATTTTCTCTTACTATAACAAAATACTGTAGGCAGGGTACATGGTTATGGAGGTCAAACAGCATGGCAGCAAAGGTTTGGCATGAGGTGGGGCCTCAAAATCACAACATGGCAGAGAGGCAGAGGGGAAGTGGGCCCACGCAGCAGAGCACATGTGTGAGAGAGACTGGGCAAGGTGGCTGACCCGCTTTATAACTGCAGACCAGCTCTTACGGGAACTAATCCAGGCCCGAGAGACTTAACTTAGTTCCACAAAACCTAACCCAGCATTGGTCCATTTCTGATGGTCCATTTCTCATTACCTAACCACCTCTAGGAGGTCCCATGTACTCTCAAGGCCATCATATTGACAACTGAATTTCAACATGAGTTTCTGTGGGCACAAAAGACATTTGAATCATGGCACTGGGTTGGGGGTACCCCAATCCCTGAGAGGGTAATACATCAACAAGAGATGGAAAAACCTGGGATCTAGTCCCAGCTCTGCCTCAGTGCAGCTGTGTGACTTGGGAAAGTCATTGGTCAGCCCTGCCCAAGATGACGTCTGACCTATGTACGCAGTGAGGTGGGTACCGGCATCTCTCATGCTGGCCCAGAGCTTGGCAAACTTGTTCTGTAATGGGACAGACAGGAAATCCTCTGCACATTGCAGGCTCTGTTGCATTATTCGACTCTGCTCTGAAAGCAGCTACAGATAAGAGGTAGAAAAATGAGTGTGACTGTCGCAATAAAACTTTCTTTACAGACATAAAGGATAGGCTGGATTTTGCTTGTGGATCATAGTTGAAGCTTTTTCCCTGGATAATCTCAGATTTCTGGAAGCTAGAGACACAGATAGAAGCTACAATCTAGTAGAGAAGGCATCTGTGTAGATCAAAAAATGACAGTGTTGTGTGAATAGTGGAAATGGCTTAAAGGAGTAAACCATGCCATGGTAACACAGAAAGGGACCCTGGGGGCTCTCAGACCGAGTGTCAGTGGGTGACACTGAGCAAGACTTTTGGCAGATGAGGGGAAGGACACTCCAGGCAGATGAAATACCATGAGAAATGCCTAGAGGCAAGATAGTGCATGGTGTTTTGGCCAAAGAGGTGGGATTTGGTGGCTGGAGCATGAGGCAGAAATGAGATCAAGGAGGTGCTTAATTGCTGTGCTAAGGAGCACAGACTTTTAAGCAAGTAATTCTCAGTTATTTAACTCCTCTTCAATGACTAACATTTCTTTTGGAAAGAGTCCACCCCATAACTGCTAATCTCAGTAAGGGGTATTGGATATACAATTTCTTCTAATTACATGAAAAATACCGGTTGTTTCTTCTCTGTGGGCGTCAAGGCCTTGGGGGCAGTGATGGATACCCAGGTGCTGGGCAGAGGGGCCCAGGAGCTGAGCATGGCTGATTCCCATCACAGTAGAGCCCTGGGCTCTGATTTCACACTCTGCCCCAGGCCAGAGCAATTCCGCCTGTGTCATCATTATGCTCATCAAGAGATGCTTTGTCTTCCCCTGATGGGCCTAATTGCTCTCCTCATTTGGACAGCCCTGGAGTCATTTAGTAATGAAAATCACTGCGTGCTAATATGGCATCAGGAGCTCACCTGCTTGTTGGCATTCAGAGTGGCATGGAGACGAGGAGAGGCTCTGCTTGTCATTGCAGGTGCAGAGCCTCGCCGAGCTGTTCGTGTGCAATTACCGTCCAACAGCCTGGAAATTACAGTCCGGTTACAGTGGCTGCTAACGAGAACTAATTGTACCACCACAGAGCTGCCCTGGACACTTAAAACAAATGGCCACTGTGGGAACTTGGCGATGGGCAAGGAAAATCCCATCCACGTTTGAAACACAGGAAAAAGCTGCTAAAGTTTGGGTTGGGCTCAGTTGGGGGTTCCTGGGTTATTACAGCCTGGTTTTCCAATCAGTGCAACCAGACTATCCATCACTCATCCATCTATCCATTCTACTCATCCTTCATCCTCCATTCATCCATCCATCATCTGTTCTTTCATCATTCATTCACTCTCTATCCATCCACCCATCATCCTCTATTTGTCTGTTTATCATCTATCCATCATTCATCCATCCACCCACCCACCCGTCTCGTCTATCTACCCATCTACCCACTCATCCACCCATTCATTCATTCATCCATCTATCCATCCATCAACCCATCCATCCATCCATCCATACATGCATACATACACCCATTCACCCCTCTACCCATCCATCCAAGAACTTCCAACAAACCCTTGCTTTATACTGTTTCTGTACTTGTTGCTACACATCAGAGATGAGACAGGAAGGATCCTAAACACAGAAAAATGTAACATTCCATAAACATTTTTAAATGAATGAGAAAACAATGATTATTGTCTCAGTGGAGAGGGAAAAATTATACTCAGTTAAGGAAGGGGTATAGTCGGTGTGTAGATAGAGAAGATATAGAGTAGTCTCATCTTGGTCATGCAGATTCTCTGAGTGAAGAAGACAGAAAAGTAAAAGGCACGGGACATGTGCATGCTCTGTGTTAGAATGCTGCAAGTTACTTCATGTCTCTGAGTCTCACTTTCTCTAACTATAGAATGGGGATTAAAAATAGTTCCTATCTCATGGGTTATTATGTGGATTACATGAATTATTGCATGTAAATTCTTAGAATGATGTCTGTATGGAGTAAAGCACTGGTCAAAGTGAGGATTTACTATAATTATTTTCTACCCTGTGCTGCTTTCCTAGACTCCCGGGGAATTTGATCCTTATGGGTTCTACATCCTGCAGTCCATCCACCGTGGTCCCTGAAGTTTGATTTAGAGTCTACCCTGCCTAGGGTAGGGTAGGGTATTTGCAATGTGGAGATGCATGTAGCACAGGGGAGGTTTGAGGTTTGGGAAATGATAATTCTGATTTTTGTAGGTGGAGCCCAGGGAATGAGGGACAGTATCAGGGCAGGCAGTAAGGGCCAAGGCCACATCAGTCTAGGAAGAGTGGAGGTTTGGGATTTGCTCTGAAGAAGATGGGGAGCCCCTGAAGAGTTTTGAGCAAACAATCTGTTTTAAAATTATTACTCTGGCACAGAGAATAGATTCTAGTTAATCGATTATTGCTCTTTGGGGAACTGACTTTGGAGAAGACGGATGAGTCAGACCGATTCACGGACAGTCTGGATGAGCAGCCGGCCAGTGTTCTTTCCTGGTTCTGGCTTCCTGGAGCCCTGGCCTTTGGGTCATTTTCTGGTCTGTGGCTTGATAATGGCAGATTTGAGAACTTTGGATCCCTTTGCCCTGTGAGAATCTGCACAGGGATCTATACCTCCCCAAATCCTCACCACTCCTTCACCCCAAACCCACAGAACTCTGCTAAGGGGACATTCTGTTCTACTCTCATTATATACTTTCCATGACAGGGACAGCACCCCTTCTTGAGCCAGCCTGCTTCCTCTCTGGCCACCTCTGACAGAAAGTTTCTTTATCCTATTGAATTTCCACCCACCTTCTCATAGATTTCAAGTGTTCCCCCCTCCTTCTACTCCTATGAGGCTGGGTGGAATAGATCTCCATGGCAGCCCATGCACCTGGCTCATTCAGGGGCCAGGACCGAGGCTGAGTTTCTGGCCAGTGGTCAGTGAATGTTCACGGGAGTGTTCTGGCTGCAACTGGGCTCAGAGTGGGGCATGGGCAGCCCCCAATGCATTCTGTCTCCTGATATTCACACCTTGGTGTAGTCCCTGCCCACACTGGTATGGGTTGGACCATGTGACTTGCTTCCACCAATAGATTGTGTTGGAGGCGGTGCTTGGCTAGTTCAAGGCTTGCCTTCATGAAGTCCAACAGCTTCTCCTGTCTCACTCCTTAAAGCCAGCTTCCACATATAGAAAAATTGAGTCAGACTATTGAAGGAATACCCCAGCCCCACCTGAGCTTCCCGAATGCAGCCACATGCATGGCCTCTACAGAACCACGTGGGGCAGACTGGTTCAGCTGAGCCCACCTGCATCAGAACTGGGTGACATCATAGTGTATTATTACTTGCAATCCTGAGCGTGGAGATGGTTTGTGTGCAGCAATAGATGACTGACACTAGGACCCCAAGCGAGTGCGTCCTGCCCACTCCTGGAACAAAATGAAGGCCCAGCTGTAGATAGTGAGTCTCAGTTTAAATCAGGTTTTCAGTACTGACTCCTGCATGATCCCAGGCACAGCACCGCTCTTCCTGGGCCTCAGTTTCTCCATCTATAAAGTGAAGGGATTTTAAAAGCAACGATTTCATCTCTTCTAGTTTCACAGGCTGAAGGACTCTGGATGAGGCAGTGACTTCTCATGGCTAAAAAGGGCCCTTGTCTAGGCGGAGTGTCAGCATACAGCAGCTTCTCACACTGACAGACTCACCAACAGCAGAATATTTTGTGCCAGTCTTTCTGGCTGAACCACTAGGAATTTACTTCCAGGCTGTTGCTAAAGTCAACTTGATGTTCCATGTGACACCTGGAACCGGGCTGTCTCTGTGGCTTTGGCTAATTGGGTGTGTCCAACCACAAAACTGCACAAAACCGACCCTTCTTCCTCTGCATCCTCGTTCCTCATTAGGTTTTGGCAACAAATGATTCATCTAAAGGGTGATGGGAACAGGCAGTGATGTTTAAAGCATTTCTCCCTGGATCACTTAACAGCCATCTCCTTATTTTATTATGCCATCGGCAAAAATAAAATTATGATATTTATGCAAATTATGTTTGTATAATTACGACCGAAAGAGTCTGTGGATCAAATTTTCTAGCTAAATATGGGCTTTTAAACTTTTCCTTTATCGCTGATAGAAGATGCTTTCAGAGATTATACCATGTTAACTTCAGAGGCAGCTGGGGGTGGGAGAAAAGGTAAAACCATCTCCTATGAGGGATGATTGAGGGCGTCAGGGCTCAAACCAAAGAAGGATGGTGAGCTCCATATGAGTCTATTCTTTCCATTACTATTACAAAATACATGAGGTGGGCTACTTTTTTTTTTAATTTAAAAATTTTTCCCACCCTCAGACCCCCTCTCCTCCCCTCATACTCCTCTGCCCAACCAAGGCAGGCTACATCATAAAGAAAACAGGTTTATTTTGGCTCATAGTTCTGGTAGTGTAAGATCTAAGAACCTCATTGACCTTCTTGCTGACTGAGTCCTGAGATAATACAGACTGTCATATAGCAAGGAACAAGAATTGCCTAATGTCTGTCTGGTTTTGCTCTCTCATCTAATAAAGCCACCAGGATTCAGTCATGGGGGCTTCACCTAGATGACTTTTTGTAGTTGTTCTAATTAGTTATACATGACAGTAGAATGCACTTTTATACATCCTGCATAGATGGAGTATGATTTCTCATTCTTGTGGTTGTACATGATGCAGAATCACACAGATCGTTCAGTTATATATGTACATAGGGTAATAATGTTCAATTCATTCTACTGTCCTTTCTACTCCCATACTCCCTCCCTTCCCTTCACTCCCCTCTACATAATCTAAAGTAACTCCATTCTTCCCTAGGCACCCCCTCTTTATTGTGAATTGGCAGCTGCTTATCAGAGAAAACATTCAGCCTTTGTTATTGTGGGATTGGCTTATTTTACTTAGCATGATATTCTCCAGCTCCATCCATTTACCAGCAAATGCCATAATTTCATTCTTCTTCAAGGCTGAGCAATATTCCAGTGTGTGTGTGAGTGTGTGTGTGTGTGTGTGTGTATCACATTTTCTTTCTCCATTCATCTGTTGAAGACACCTAGGTTGGTTCCATAGTTTAGTTGTTTAGTTATTGTGAATTGAGTTGGTATAAACACTGATGTGTCTGTATCACTGTAGTATGCTGATTTTAAGTCCTGTGGATATAAACCAAGGAGTGGGATAATTGCTGGATCAAATGGTGTTTCCATTCTAAGTTTTCTGAGAAATCTCCACACTGCCTTCCATAATGATTGCACCAATTTGCAATCCCACCAGCCATGTATGAGTGTGCCTTTTCTCTCACATCCTCACCAACATTTATTGTTGTTGTATTCTTGATAATTGCCATTCTTACTGGGGTGAGATGAAATATTAGTTTTCATTTGCATTTCTCTAATTGCTAGTGATGTTGAACACTTTTTCATATATTTGTTGATTAATCTTATTTCTTCTTCTGTGAAGTGTCTGTTCAGTTCCTTAGCCCATTTATTTATTTTTTATCTGTACACAATACATTTATTTTTATGTGATGCTGAGGATCGAACCCAGGGCCTCGCACATGCTAGGCGAGCGCTCTACCGCTGAGCCACAACCCCAGTCCCCTTAGCCCATTTATTGATTGGGTTATTTGTTTTTTGGTGTTAAGTTCTTTGAGTTATTTATGTATCCTGGAGATTAAAGCTCTATCTGAGGTATGTGTGATAAAGATTTATTTCCCATTCTGTGTGATCTCTCTTCATGTTATTGATTGTTTCCTTTGCTGAGAAGAAGCTTTTTAGTTTGAATCCATCACATTTATTGATTCTTGATTTTACTTCTTGCACTTGAGGAGTCTGGTTAAGGAGGTCAGATCCTAGGCCAACATGGTAGAGATTTGGGCTTACTTTTTCTTCTATTAGGTGCAGGGTCTCTGTTCTCGTGCCTAAATCTGTGATTCATTTTGATTTGAATTTTGTTCAGGGTGAGAGACGGGGATTTAATTTCATTTTGTTACTTGTGATTTTCCAGTTCTTTTCCCAGGACCATTTGTTGAATATGCCATTTTTTCTCCAGAGAATGTTTTTGGTGCCTTTGTCTAGTATGCGATAACTGTATTTATATGGGTTTGTCTCTGTGTCTTCAATGCTGTACCATTGGTCTATGTGTCTGTTTAGGTGCCAATACTATGTCATTTTTGTTACTATGGCTCTGTAGTATAGTTCAAGGTCTGGTATTGTGATGCCTCCTGCTTCATTCTTCTTGCTAAGGATTGCTTTGGCTATTCTGGGTCTCTTTTTTTTCCAAATGAGTTTCATGGTTGCTTTTTCTAGTTTTATGAGGAATGTCATTAGGCACCCTAATGACATTAATTTGAATCTCTTCCTAAAGGCCTCCCCTCTAACTGGTACAATTGGACACTCCTGCAGGAAGTGGGCAGGAATATTGTCTGTCCAGTCATGTGTTCCTGCCACTTGAAGTCATATGTATTGAGAAGGGGGGTGGTATAGACTCTGTCCTTTTGGTCCATGTTGGTGAGAGGCCATGGGAAGGGCTAGTGGGAAGCTATCTTGATTGCCAAACCAGTAGAACCTGTCTTGATAAAATTCTTTAATATTTATTCTCCAAATAGACCTGAACAATCCTGAAGAGACTTAACATTATGTTTCTTATAAATCTCCCCAAATACATATTTATCAGGGAAATCTCAATAAGTTAAAAAGGGCTTAGATCTGTTTATTTATGCATTCAGTCATCTCTGGGGTGTGGGTTATGCCCGTGTTAACAAGAGAAGACAGTAATTAGATTGCACTTGGACTGATCCCCTGCTCCAGGGATGGAATTAAGGACTGGCTGCCAGAACTTCTCTGTGGCCCACACTCTGCCACTTATCTTTCAAGTTTGTGCCTCTGGGAATCTCTGGTTCCAAGTTTTGGCTGCATATGGGAATAACCCAGGAAGTTATTTTTAAAAAAAATTGATGCCTGCATCTCACCCACCAGAGATTCTGACTTAATTGCCTGGGAGTTGCTTTGACATGAGGACTTTTACAAGCCCCCAGGTGATCTGTTGTGCAGAAAAGTTTGAGAACTATGTGTTTAAATCATGAGCCTGTTGGGGCAAGCGACACTCACCGGCCATCCTTCCTTCTCTCCTAGTTTTTTACCAAAGGTAAGTGATATAGGTGGGAGGAGAGAGCTCTAAGGCTGAGGTTTAGGTTTGGGGCTGCTTTCACAGATGTACAACCTGGGCAGTCACCCAGGATTGCACACTTGGAGGGGTCAGTATTGGTTAAGTGCTCTGTTGTGGCTGTCTTGAAATTTGGAATTATGTTTGAACAAGGAGCTAGCCTGACATTTTAGTTCTGCACATGGCCCCACAAATTATTTAATAGGTCCTGGACAAGGGACCTGGGTTCTATTACCTGTCACCCTGAGAGGGGGACCTTGACTCAGAGTAAGTGGGATATTTGGCATACACAATGGAAAACAATTTTGGAAATAAATTTTAGAACATGACAGAGACACCAACAGATTTATTTAGGAAATCAGAAACACATTCAAGGGAGATGTGGGCCATTTCAAGAGAGAAGCATCTTTTGGGGTAAAGCAAGAAATACATACTCGAGGGAGAAGGTGGGCCATTTTAGAGGTAGAGACAGCAACCCCTCTGTGTGGGATGTTAATATTTATAGATGGATAATAGCGAGGCGCAGGATGAAAGCTGAGTCAGGGCGGGGGTTACATGATTTCCTGCTAGTTTTCCTCATAATTGAGTTACATGTTGCCTTCATATATCACTTTTTTGCATGCAAGGACTCTGACCAAGGACTAAGTAAGGCCAAGGGCCAAGGCCAAGGACATGGGCTGAGTTTTGCATTTTGAAAGCTCATGGGCCTTTCCTGCATTTCAAGTGTTCATGGGCCCTTCTCCTTTGAGACTAAGTAAATCTTTCTTTTTTCTGTATCTCTAAATTCCTATCTCAGACCCATCCCTGAGTGGACAACTGTTAACTTACGGTGAGACTTTGGACAAATCTCTCTTTGGGTCTGGATCCCATTTTCTTCTCTTCTTCTTTTAATTTCTTTTTCAAGAATTAAATCAATCAGTCTCAAGACCTTTGCAGTACTCTCTGGGTCTGCACACACATTCACCCAAGGCCACCTAAGGAATAATTGAGCTACTGTTAGTCATCACAGCAATAATGACCCATAGTGACGGGTTGTTTTCCAAACTACGTGTTACTTGATTGAATTTAACCAGGATCATTTCCTCCTCTCCAACAGGTTTGGGTCCTTAGAACTGGGTCTACTCTGACACAGAACACAGGTTACAGATGTGTTAGCATTCCCATTATCTTTTCCCCCTACAACTAAGCAAATTCTGTTTTTGTCAAATTGTCCTCCAGCAACCCTTCCCCTGCCTTCCAAGTGGAGCACCAAGTGCCAGCTCAGTCTCTCCTCTGCATTTATAATGCAGAGTTGGACAGTGTGGGAAGGCTGAGGATGGAAGAAGGGAAGGTTGGATGTTTGCATTGGAAAGAAGAGAATTACTCCAAGGATAAAAGAAGAAAAAGGGGGAGGGAGAAAGAAGGAGGAGGAGGAGGAGGAGGAAGAGGGGAAAGAGAAGGAGAAGGAGGAGGGGAAGAGAAGAGAAGGTAAAGTAATGGAAATTTTGCATTAGAATTGAAAGTAGGGGGAAGAGAAAGATATTTGGGGAACAGCCACCAGGTATGTGGTTATTGAGGCTGGCAGGTGCAGGGGAAGGCGTCTGTAAGGCATTTTGCCATGCACAGAGAATGTGCCCTGTCTACACACACACACACACACACACACACACACTTTCCCCTTAGAGGTTTCCCAAGAGGGGAGGCATAAGTTGCAATTGCTTTTAGTTACATTCTTCTGTCAGACTACAGATCCCTTGAATTGATCCTGCACAGAGACTGATCCATTTGGGACTCCAGTTATATTTGGAATACATTGTTAAGCCAAGGTTATATGGAATTGACAGCCACTGGGAGCTGGAAACTCTTTGGCATCTGGCGCAAGCAGTTCAGAGACTTATGAGCTCTCAGAGTGGGAAAAGATCTTAAAAATGGGTATCTTAGACATGGTCTAGGTCAACTCCTCCTTGTCTCCATTTGAACTTGATTTTCTAGAGTGTCCCCCACCAAGTCCATTCTCTGCTTAAACACTTCCTATGACAGGGGATGCACTACCTCTAGGGAAAGCTTATTCCAACTGTGTGTAGATCTCAAATGCTATTAAAGGTGGTGTGAATTGTTGCTACTTTATTGGATGTCATTTTGGAGAGTATTATCACAATTTTAAAACCTTCTATACCTTTGAATCAGTAATTCCACTTCTGGGAAATTTGTATCACTCATATTCTCATACAAAGACATATGTACTAGAATGTTTACATTGAAGCATTTACTTGTGCTAGTGAAAATTTGAAACAAGTCCACTGTCTATCTGTAGAGGATTGAGAGCAAAGCTATGGCAGATCTATGTTGGGAAATAATATATATGCCTGTACGAATGTGGAAAGATTTCTTTGTTTGTTTTCTGTGGCTATAAGAAAATACCTGAGATAGGGTAATTTATTATGAAAGAAATTTTATTTAGTTCATGGTTCTGGAGGCTGGGAGGTCCAGGAGCACAATGCCACATCTGCTGGGCATCTGGTGAGGACCTTCTTGCTGCATCACAATATAGTGAACAGCATCATATGGTGGGACAGAGTAAGAGTGCTATTTCAGGTCTTTGTTCTTTTCTTATAAAGCCACTAAAGCCATCTTGGGAACCCTACCCTTATGACCTCATTTAATCCTAATTACCTCCTGTTCCACCTTCAAGAACATTAACATAGGAATTTGGGGATTAAGTTTTCAACACATGAACTGTTGGAGGACACATTCAAACCATAGCAATTTCCAAGACGTATTAAGGGAAAATTTAAGTTGCAGATAATAAGTTAGAAATGAATTTGTGTATATGCATATTTCAAAAACCAACAAAGTTTCATACTTATGCATGCATGTGAATTAAAGATAGAAAATATTTTTTAAAGCTATGGAAATATTTATGTAGAAAAACATACATACAAAATGCTAACAATTATTTGTTAGGAAACTTCAAGATGCCACTTGACACACATTGGGATGACTAGTACATTAAAAAAGGAGAATAACAGTGTTGTGGAGGATGTGGAGAAATCAGAACCCTCATTCATTGTTGACGGGAATGCAAAATGGTGTAGTCACTTTGGAAAACAATTCCTCAAAAATTTAACAGAAGCCAGGCACAGAGGCACTACCTGTAATCCAAGCAACTTGTAGGCTGATACAGGAGGATTGCAGGCTAGAGGCTAGTCTGATGGTTTAGTGAGACACTGTCTCAAAATAAAAAAAAAGGGCTGGGGACATAACTCAGTGGTAGAGAGAGCCCCTGGGTGTGATCACTGGTACAAAAGAAAAAAAAAAAAAAAAAGAAAGAAAGAAAGAAAAAAAATAAACAAAGAATTACCACATTACCATACGACCCAGCAATTTCATTCTTAAGTATGTACTTAAGCAAAATAAAAATGTAATATATTAATATTTAAAAGCTTTTATGTGAGTATTCATAACAACATTATCAATAATAGCCAGAATGTGGAAACAACCCAAATATTGTTCAATTGATGAATCTATGAATAAAATATGGTATATCCCTATACAGAGGAATACTATTTGGCAATAAAAAAGAATGAAGTACAGATAATTGCCATAACTTGGATGAACTTTGAAAACATTATGCTTGAAGAAGCCAGTAATCAAGGACTGCATATTATAAAATTAAGTTTTTATGAAATGTTCAGGCTTAGCAAATCTATAGAGACAGAAATAGATGAGGTTGCTCTAGGGGTAGGGTTGGAGGAGTGGGTAATATAGAGACTGATGCTGAGGGTCTTAGGGTTTACTTTTGGGGTGATGAAAATATTCTAAAACTAGATTGTACTGATGCTCATACAACTCCATGAATATACTAAAGCCCACTGAACCGTGTGCACTTTAAATGGGTGCATTGTACGACATATGAATTTTATCTTGATAAACTGCCATTTAAGAAATTGCAAACAGTGTTTCACTTCTGGGGAGAGTGCTATTTTAGGAAGAAGGAGCAAAGCACCTGTGGTATCCTGGTGATTTATTTCAGGTGGCAAAACATGATAACTTAATAGGCATTCCACAGAAGCAGGTAAGCACTGGACACACCGCCCTTTGTCAAAATGTGACATCAATTCCATACCTTCTCCACCTTTGGGGGGTCAATGGCTTTCCTTCACAGGCAATATGAGGCCCAAGCTGGCAGTCCACATGCACGCAGGGGAATTGACCCCACTTCTATGGCTCTGGTGCTCAGGAGGGCCAGGGGCAGAGAGGGTCTTGGTGGCCACTCTGCATAGAATCCACAGCTCAATGTCCCAGTCCACAGCACACGGAACCAACATAGACATGTGCCTTTTAAAACTAAAGCACAAAGACACCCGGTATGCACAGCCTGTGTTTTGCTGGCACATCCATCAAGCCACAAATGAACCACAGACACACAGGTGTGTGTGCACACAAAGGTGCACATGCCAAAAAGTTCTGCAGCACAAGAAACAAATGGACAGACATGAGCAGATACGGTCCTCGCCAGTCTGTCCACTGGCTGTCCAAGGCTGGTCCAGAACAGCTGCGGTTTGCTTTTCAATATCCCCAGTCTGAGCTAGGTACCCTCCTCTGAGTCACCTCCCTCTGTCTTTCCTCCTCCTCACAAGCCCTCTGGGTCTATCTGTAACACACCATCTACTATCTTGAGACTGTCAGTTCACCTGTTCACTTTTGTCTGGGTAAAGATCCCTGACAGTAGGGACTGTATTCTATGTTTTTCTGACTCTTTGGTACTTTGCAATATGTGGTATATAGACAGGGTTAGTGTGTAATTCTTTAAATGAATGAAGCGATCCAAATGGTGTTTTTTTTTTCTTTTTATTAGAGAAATTGCTCAACCTTCATAACTATCAAAGAAATGCAAATTAAAACGAGATGCAATTTTACACCTATTAAATTAGCCCAAATTAAGAAATATAATTATCACTCCCAGGGCTGACACAGTCACAGTCTAACCACGGCACCCACACGTGGCCAGTGGCAGTGTGTAAATTGGGTGCAGCCCCTTTGGAAAGCAATTTGATAATATGTATCGAGAGTCATTAACAGGCTCACAGCCTTTGGGTACGGTCATCCTACTCCTGGGAATTTATCCAAAGGAAATTACCAGAAGGAAAAAAAGGACATTTGCTGACTATCACTGGAGGTGTTATTTATGATCACAAGGCCCTAATTTCAGAACCAAAAATTTGTGAGACGTGCTCAGATACATCCAACTCTGGGATGGCTGGGAATCCCAGTTCCAAAGACAAGGACTGACTGACAGAATTGGGAATAGAAAACATGGAAGGGACGTCTTCTGATGGCAGGGACCTTGTACGTGTTGGTCACACTGAATCCCCCATTCCTAACAGAATGCTTACACAGTAGGGCAAATATTGTGAAATTAAAAAAAAATTAAATAAATGTAGTCACGGGTTGCTTCATGACAAGATATATTCTGATAAGTGCGTTGTTAGGCGATTCCTTCATTGTACAAACACCAGGGTGGCCTTACCCAAAACTAGGTGGCATAATAGGTCAGTTACTCCACGTGGCCTCTCGGTGCCAGCAAACACGAAATGTATGAGGCTGCTGCCAGCCTAGCGTGGAATACTGTTTTATAGCATGCACTCCAAAATAATGATGGGAGGATCATATCATGAGGACATGAACCAGTGACACAGTCATTTATTAACATCATCAAGTACTGGACACTGTGCAGAATTGTATGTGCTACACTTTCATGTGGTTGGCAGCACAGTGGGGTTGTTTCCCCCAGCATCTCCACAAACATGTGGGCAAAGCACTTTGCTCTGGTGCTAGGACAACTACAAGGTCACTGGGCAATAGGAGTTTTTCAACTCCATTATAATCTCACGGGACCACCGTCCTTTTAGAGGTCCATTGGTGAGCAAGACATCTTATGCCATGCGCGACAGTGATGGTTAAATAACATGTACCTTAATATATTTAATCATTCTATATTTTTAGATATTTAACTATAATGTATATATCCTTAGCCATTACATACTCACCCTCTGAATAGAAGGCTTTATGGCCATTAAAATGATTCATATGCAAATATGTTTAAGATACAATGGTATAAAGAAATTTTCTTATTCTTTTTCTTATAAAAAACGATCTATGTAGCTGGTCATGATGGTGCATGCCTGTAATTCCAGCGACTCAGAAGGCTGAGGTAGGAGGGTCACAAGTTCAAGGCCGGTCTGGGCAACTTGACAAGACTCTGTCTCAAAAAAAAAAAGAAAGAAAGAAAGAAAGAAAGAAAGAAAGAAAGAAAGAAAGAAAGAAAGAAAGTTAGGTCTGGGGCTGTAGCTCTGTGGTTCAGTGATAGAGTGCCCATGGGTTCAGTATCCATGGGGGTTGTGGGAAAAAATCTGTGAGGGAAAATGGAGTGAGAGAGGTCAGGTGACTTGCTAATGCACACAGCCTAGTGGGCCAATGCAGACTCACATCTGGGCCTTTGGACTTCACTGCTCTGCTTGGCTACCTTCAGAACATCCGGGCTACTTCATCTACTAGCTGAAAGCTGCACAATATTAAGTAATGGGGTCAGGATTCAAATGGAGGTCTGTGTGAGATGGTGCTCAGGGTTTCAGCTCTGTGAGAGCTGCCTCAAGGAAAAAATGAAGCCAGTTTCAGGACAGGGTGGCAGGATGAAGCTTGATCCGCCCTTGGATAGCGTTACTATTGCTTTGGGCCTGTATTCCACAAAGGCTGGACCCTGGTGTACAGGGCTCTCTGGGCTCTGGCTTTGCTTCTGATCTCTCTTTGACTTTGAATGAGCTCTTGCTCCTCTCGGGACTTCAGTTTCCTCCTTTGCACGGTGTGGTTGGAATGAATGGGCAGGTTTTCGGGAACTTTCACCTAAAAAGCAGAACTCCAGCACTCTGCAGGAGGGTGGAATGTGGCCCTTCATTTGAGGATGTGGGCAGATCCCAGATGATTGTTACCCCTAGTGGAGGAAGGTGATACGGGCTCTCTGTTGTCATAAGACCTTGGTGAGGAACTGAAAGGCCTGTTAGCTCCTTGGAAGGGCCCTGTGTAAAGTCTGAGGAGGAAGAAATTCTTGAGTCTCCTGCCAAGAGACTGAAAGCATAGGGATGGGTGTGGGGAACCGGACAGGGTGGGACCCGGGTGAGGCACTCACAGTCCAAAATTTAAGGGACAACCACCCCAAAACCCAATCATTAAGGTAAACGACATCTTAGAAATAAACATCATTGCAACACCACCAGATGACCCAGCGAAACCACTGCTCTGTAGTCATCCTGCAGAATTAAAGGCATATCACTACAGTGATACATGCACACCCGTGTTGATGGTAGCATAAGCCACAGTGGCCAAACTAAGGAATCAGCCAAGGTGTCCATCAAACAGATGAACGGAGAAAGCAATTGTGGTGTAGATACACAATGGAGTTTTATTCGGCCATAGGAAAAGTGAAATTTGGCATTTGTAGGAAAATGGATGGAACTAGATAGAGACCATCGTGTTAAGCAAAATAAGAAACTCAGAAGGTCAGTGGACATGTTTTCTCTCGTATGCAGAAGCTACAGAGGAAAAAAAAAACAAAGGTGGGGGGCATATCTCCTAAAAATCAAAGGGAGATCAGTAGAGAAAGGGGACCAGAGGAGAGAAGAGAGAGGGAGGGGAAAATTCTGGGTAGTGATATTGGCCAAATTATATGGTGCGCATGTATGAACATGTAATAACAAATTCCATCAATATAGACAACTATAATGCACCAATAAAAATGAGAAAAAAAGGAAAAAGAAAACCTAAATTACTCCAACACCCATGGCAAATAAAAAGCCACAGTTTTAAAAAGCCAGCCTTCTGTTTGTTGTATGACCAGAGAGTTGATTCTGATCAGCTTGCCCAGCTGTGGCCGCCCTCTCTAGTGGATTTATAAGGGGTTAGTGATGGCAGAAAAATAAATTCAGCAACATGGAGTTTTATATACTATCATGCTATTTGATTGTAGAGCTATTAGTAACTTTATGCACTTGGTTTGAAAGATTGGATGATACTTTGATAAGTGTACATAGGGGTATATGTTTTTCTTTTGCCCCGAACTCTGGTGTGGCTCAAATTGCACTGGGCCTGGAAGTCTTGAGGGTCCTAAGTTCCTGAGGATCTTGAAATCCTGAGGGTCTAGAGGTTGCTGAGGTCCTCGGGCTCTGAGGGTCTGGAGGTGTGAAGAGCCCATCTGAGGGTCTCTTGTTGAGTGGTGATATTTTCCTCCAAGCATTCCTTTGTGACTCCTTCGGGGCCCAAGCTTCTTTGTAGATGTAAACACCGTTTTATCTTCCTGTGCTGTTTCCCACGAAGTAGACATTTTGTTGTGATGGTAAGGTATAGATCTACTTTTAAAAGATCAATACATTTTCTTTTATTTTTACGAGTGTGTATTTTCTCAGAGGAATGATACTGAACGGTTGACCACAATTTTTGTGAGAGTCTAAGAGGATGATATTTTTCTTTGTTGGTACAAGAAGATCCTTGTGGCAAAAATATTGAAGATGCTGGCCTGAATGTATAGAACCCCAGGGTTCATGGAGGCTGGGGTAGAGAGAGAGGAGGAGTGTCCCACAGGGAAGGTATATACCATTCACCCATGTGGGGAGAGGCTAGGATTGGGCCCTGGGATAGGGGATGTCCCCTGTCCTTGGTCTTTCTCTAGTCTGGAGTCCCACATATGTGGGTGGTTTTATATATATTGCAGTTGCTAGAATTGAGCTCAGGGCCTCATGCATGCGTGGCAAGCACTCTACTGATGAGCTGCATCCCCAGTCCAGAACATTTTCATATTTGAAAAATCTTTAGATTTACAAATATGTTGCGAAACAAAACAAACAAACAAACAAAACAGTGCTACGTTCACCCCAGCTTTCCTAAATGTTAACATCTCCTTACAGATGGTATTATAGTCCAAATCAGGAAATCAGCATTGATATGATCCTTATAGCAAATCTTAAGTTGTCTATTAAGAAGGATCCACATTTTTTTTCTCCTCTGATCTGGGATAGTCCTCAGTCTGTCTTCCGTGGCATGGACACTTTTGAAGAACCGTGATGGCTGGTTTTGAAGATGGTTTCCCCACATGGGTTTGATGTGTCCTCGCAGTTAGACTGAGGATTGCCTTTTTGGCCAGAATCTGCAGAAGTGATGCTCAGTCCTCCCCAGTGCATCTTCTCAAGAGGCACATGAAGCTGGTTCAGGAGGTGTCTGCCGGGCTTCTCTGCTCACCTCTCCTTCTCTTTATATGTCATCCCCCCGTTCAGCCGCTGACACAGTCAAGGCAGTTGATCAGAATGATCAGAACGATCCTTGTAGGCACACACAGCACTCCCATCTCGAAGTCACTCCCATCTCGAAGTCACTCCCGTGTCTGTCACCTCAGTTAAATTCATATCCTGGAGAGAGCCCCAGTCTAGCTTGTTCAATCTTTTTAGTTTACTGTTAGAAAAAGAAACCTATAATTGGACCAAAACGAGAACTAATCGTGTCTGGAATTCTTTTGTAGGTCAACAACATGCTGGGAACGCTCTTACACTGCTCTATCTTATTTGAACCCTTTCAGCAACCACTGCCTGTTGTCATTTTGTAGTAAATGACATAGAAAGATCAGGAAGCTGTCCAGGGCTACCCAGCCTGGACATGGCCTGCTCCAGATTTTCTCTTCCACCACTCTGTAGCTCTCCATGGAGACCTGCACAGAGTTATACAGTGATTTATGAACTCTGCAGGGACACACACACAAATTCCCAAAAATCAAGTCCCTAGAGGGACTTGGTAATCAATGAAATAATGATAATATAATGTATGTAGCTCTTTCTTTCAATTTTTACAGCAGACTTGTGAATTAGGTATCACTCTGTTTTGCAGAAGCTAAAATTGAAGGTCAGAGAGTTGAAGTTTCTTCTTGCTCCAAGTCCCAGCCAGTCGAGAGCAGATCTGAAATTTTAACCCATGATGTTCCACCCCAAGCCCAACCAGGTAGATGCTTCTTTCTCTCCATCTGTAAAGTGGTGCATTGGTACCTAGGCAGGATGAAGGGCACCAAGTCCAGAAAGTGGTGAATGCAACCTATTTTATAATACCTGAGGTCTCTCTGGGGGTTGCCTACATCCACAGGTGGTGTCTTACAGGTGATATGCATGCTTCATAAAAGCATAATTGATAAGATTTACAAAATTTTATGTGATTTATAAGACCTATTAAATATACGACAGAGCTGGCAGGTCTCACAAGTACATCTCACAAGCACATCCCATCTCCCAGGTTTGGTGGGTCAGCCATTGACTCTTTAAAGATTGCTTTGGGCTGGAGGTGTAGCTCAGTGGTGAGTGTTGGCCCAGTGTGCATGAAGCCCTGGGTTCCAGCACCACCAAAAATAAAGAAAAAAAGAAAAGAAAAGAAAAAAAAGTTTACTTTGTGCCCTGCCCTGGCTGGGGAGTAAAAGAGGAAAGGAAAGCTGATGTTCTGGTGGCTTTTATTTCTCATGGAATGAAACCTTGGACTTGGCTACTCAGAAACTCAGCACATGCCTGGGACACAGGATTTGAAGACAGAGAGGAACTGGAATACACTGGCTGACCCTGGCCAGCCTGGACCATGAGGTGTCCTGAGCCTCATCAGCACCTGGGCCTCTCATATCTGATAGAGGGAAGAAGAGAATTCAGGTTGGGGAAGAGGAGGGCCCTTTCCCCCTCCTCCAGCACTGTCTCTAGGAGCCCTGAGCACTGTGTCATGCAGGATGTCTAAGCCCACAGAGGGTGGGCTGAGGTCCTACATCGCAGTCTTTCTAGATGGAGGCAGAGACCAGGACTGACCCTCTCTAAGTCCGCGCATATAAAGGGCTGTGGAATATTCTAACTGCAAGGGAGGGGAGCAGGAAGTGAAGCCCACGTGGCCCTCCTGCTAGGGCGGGAGGCGGCAGGGTCCTTGTCTTCTCAACATGTCCTTTCGGGCCAAACCTGTTAGTTCAGATCTTCCTGTTCAGGAGCTTGAGCAACAGATTGGAGCACTTTCCATCTATGCCCCTGAAGACCCTCTCCTTCCCTATATGGCCCTCCTCAGCCCATGCCACATACTGTTCAAAATGTACCCATTGGCTTCACCCAAGCCCCCTCCTGCTCTGGCTCCCAGCTCAGAGGGGCCCCACTGGCCTCCAAGCCAGAATCACAGACTCTTCCTACATCTCCCTTCTTCCTCACCTCCCAGATTTGATCACTCAGCTCTATCCCTTTGCCCACGATTTCTCTGGAACCCTTCCACCTTCGTGTCTACTATCACTAGCAAAGACATCATTTCTTGCTCTGAACGTTTGTGGAAGAGCTCCCTATTAGGCCAGGGTCCCTCTACCAGACAGCTCTTTGCTCTATAGCTGGAGTGACCCTTCCCACTCACACTGGGTCCCCTGTCTCTCGCCTGCATAAAACTCTCTGTTGGTCACCTACAGTATCAGGCACCAGCCCTGGGGTCCAGCTTTCAAGGCCTTTCAGATCTGTTGTTCTCCACGCCCTCCCCAATACCCTGTTCTATGCCAATAATGTACCAGGTGATCTTGCCGGGCAACCCCATGCTGTTTCACCCCTGTGGACTTTTTTTTTCAAATGGACTTGCCACTCCCCAGAGATGACACCCGCGCCCCCAGAGAACTCCTATTCATCCTTTAAAAGCAGCTTTTGTGACCCCCCCCTCTCTGAAGTGCTCCCTGACTTATGCAGACATAACTATTCACCTGTCTCTGCCATTTGTACCTTAGTGCCTATTGTACCTCAATGTGATTATTTGTTTGTACCTCTGTCCCTGCCGCAGTCTGTGAGCTCCTAAGGACAGGGGCCAACTCCTTTTCTCTCTTCTTTCCTCTTTTCTTCTCCACACCCAACCTTAACCTTCCTGATCAAGGTTCTCCTGGGCTCAGCAATGTGGCCGGCTGGGTTCTAGTGTCTGCCCATTCCTCACAAAAGTGATATCCCAGGCAAGGCCTCTACTTCAGTGGAGCCCAGAGTTCCCTGAGGACACAGGAGTGCTTTGAAGAAAGCAGAGGAGAGCATGGCATTGAGAGTGACATTCAGGGTGGAGTGGGGCTGACCGATTGGGGGCTCAGGGAGGTTTTCCTCAACAGGAAGCCTTTGAGCTGGGGCACAAATGACAAGAGGGACCCAGCTGTGTGAGGGGAGAAGGAGAAAGAAGGTTTCAGGCAGAGGGGCAGCTTGATCAGAGGCCCTGTGGTCAGAAGGAGCTTGGTGTCCTGAAGGAATCAGGCCACCTGGGCTGGAGACAGCAAAGGCAGTCTCAGGAGGTGGAGACACAGGTCATCCCTATCCAGCAGGGGTCCAGGGGAAGGGTGTTGGGTAAAACCAAAGTAAGCCACAAGCCCCAGCTCATTGGAAAGACATCCTCACTGAGGCTCTGGCCTCCAATCTCTGCCCACAGGGTCTCTCACCCAGCTCAAGCATGGTCCTACAGGCCAGTAGAAAGCATGACCCCTACATGGCTGAAAGGGACCCTGGAGGATCAGTTCATTAGTGGGATCCACCACTACTGGACAGGGGGCTTGTCTCTGCTTTTAGCTGTAACTTATCTCCAGTGTCCAGAAATGTCCAGAGCATAGTGAGGCTCAGTAAGTATTTATTGAGTGAACAATGGTGATTTTTTTTTCTGTTTTTTTTTTCCCCTTTTTAGTGATTAATATGCATAGATTTCTCATCAAAGAGTGGCTTGTGTCAAACTCACTGAGCACCCGACTCTGGTGTGGCTCAGAACTCATTATCTTCCAGCAGCAAGTTGAAGGGTTCTTGGACAGAGATCTAAGCGGAACAGTCAGGTTGTTGCTTGGACCCAGCCAACCTTCTGGTGAGTTCAGAGTTGCAAACTATTATCGTCTCTGCAGGTGGGGAGTACCTGGGTACCTCTCGGTGTCTCCGCCTGAATTAGGAACTCATCTCTCTGTCTGATCCCAGGCCAGGGGGGAGGGAGTTTGCTCTTCTTGTGTATATGAGACTGCTTTGGGCATCTTTAATGGTGTTCTGTGGCCACACCTAAGAGTCAGAGAACATGACGGGTTTTGTTTGGTTGATTTTAGAGTCTTGAAGGAAATGGTGAATGAAAAGACTTGCCCAGGATCATGCAGAGTTGACACCACAGCTCAGTATGGGGATTCCCAATCCAGAGCTCTGCCACTGTTCTGGACAAACTCTGGCTGCTGTGGTTTAGATGGGTGTCATGTGTTAAAGGTTTTGCCACCAGCCCATGGTGCTACTAGGAGTTAGGTCATGGGGGGGCATACCTCTGAAGGGGATACTTGGATTTTAACTTCTTCTTCCTCTCTTTCTGCTATGAAGTGAGCAGTTTCCTCCATCATGTACTCCTGCCATGATGTACCACCTCTGTACAGGTCCAATGTGGTGAGGCCAATTTATCATGGACTAAAATCTCCAAAGCTATGGGCTAAAATAAACCTTTCCTCTTTTTAACTATATTATGTCAGGTATTTTGTCATAGTAACAGAAAACTGATAATTACTCTGGTGATCTCATCTGAAGATTGTTTCCTACCTTCAGTATTTCAATGTTTATCCCTGACACTCAAAACTGTGATGCCTCATGAAATTTACTCATCAATCCTCTCCTTTTTAATTTTTAGTTGTACTAGGATATATAAAATAGGTAAAATCTATCATCTTAATCATTTTAAATGTCTACTTCAGTTGTGTTAAGTTCATTCATATTTTTTGGGGGGGAGGGTAACCACTACCACCACCACCATCCATCTCCTTGACTCTTTTCATCTTACAAAACTGAAACTCTAGAAATTTTACTTATTCAATCTCCTTGAATGTTAAATGAGAAAAATGATGATGATGATGATGATGCCTACTTTATATATTTGTGAGAATGAATAGGGCAACATGAATGTTGGTGCTAGACGCAGCTTATTAAGTACATACATAACATTCTCCTACAGGTTTTCCCTAAAGTTCTTTTGAGGGAAGATGTTTTAAGAGGTTATTCCATATAACAAAAGATGGGATGAAAACAGGCATAATGTCTTCAAAGTCATGCATTTTATTTTTTACTCTCACATTGTACAATGCATGCTTTGAACATACAACGTTTTGCAACCCGTGATGTAATGTAAGTACTCATTAATTTGTTATTATTTTATCATGGCAAAGTACACATAAGAAAATTGACCTATTTAGCCATTTGTAATGAAGAGCTCAGTGGCACTAAGTACATTCATATTAGTATGCGACCATCACCACCTTCCATCTCCAAAACCTCCTCATCTTCCCAAACTGAGGCTCTGTACCCATCAAACACAACTCTCCATTCCCTCCCCTTCTTCTTTCCCCTGGTAACTCCCATTCTTCTTCTTGTGTTTCTATGGAACTTCATTTCTTTTTATGGCTGCATAATATTCCATTAATAAAACACCACTGTTTTAAAAAAAAGAAAGCAATCAATGTCCCACACATTTTGTATTTTCATCCATGCATGGATAAACATTTGGGGGGTTCCCCTCTTTTGGCTGTGGGGCATAGTGCTGCTGGGGATCATTCCTGTACCGGGTTTTTTTGATGCCTCAAGGTGGGTAGGCTTTGAAAGCCTTATGCTGAGTGGAGGCAGCCAGACAATAAAGGTCACATAGCGGCGCAGCTTTTGTATATTAACACATATCCAGGTTCCTCAGAGGTTACCTGAGAACAGGGATGCGGATGGTGCCCACTGTATGCATTTGCAAAAATTGACTTTCCCCAAATACATACTAAATACCCAGACCTGGCAAATCCACAGAGACAGAAAGTAGATTCATGACATCAGGGGCTGAAGGAGGGAAGAACGACTTATCCCTCCTTAAAGGGCACAGCATTTCCTTTGAGGGTGATAGAAATGTTTTGGAATTAGAGGTGATAGTTGCATGACGTTGTAACTCTATTAAATACCACTGAATCATATGCTTTAAAATGGTGACTTTTATGTTCTACAAACTTCACAGAAAGAAAAAGCACAGGAAGCCCCTCATGCTATATTTCCATTGTGATGCGGAACCTCCAGATGTGCCCAGGGATGTCGGAAACTTCAGAGAAATTCCCTTAGATTTTCCGGGCATCCTCAGGAAGATTTTCATGTTACTGACCCCAGGGCTTTGAGGGGACCAGGTGCTATCTGGTGCTCCTTCATGGAGCACAGGGCCTGGACATTCAGAGGAGAGAGTGTGAGAACTAGAGGGATCAGGAGAGAGGGCAAGGTTCTCCTAGGATGAGCTTAACCTGCTGCAGGTGAGAGAGCTCTGAGATCTTGGAAGCTCATCCTGGACCTCTGAACCTCTCCTTCTACCATCCAAAGGGCAGGAGAAGTAGTGAAAACTATGGGAAAGACACCATCTCCCTAGGACCCACCCATGTACTGGGCAGGCAGTGTTGAGTTTCACTGGGTCAAGGTCATGGCTTATCCTAAAGCTGGGGCAGAGATTTACAAGGAAGGATTTATCACCTGTAGACTTAGCCCTGGACAGTGCAGAATGGCCTCAGGCAAAGAAGATGAAAAGCCAGAGGACAGAGGGGACATGATTTTTCTTCTGCATGTCTCAGTGGATAGAAGGGGGCAAGGATAAGAGAGCGGGAACCCGCTAAGAAGTCCACGAGAAGGCAAATGAGGAGGCTGCAGCCTCACAGGGAGACTGGCCCTGCCAGGGGGTTAGTACTTGATTTGCTGAAACCACTTCAGGTACATTAGTAACTCCTAGATGTTAAGTACCTGCTAATTAACAATAGTCTGCAAATGCTCTATGCGGGAATAACCTGACTTGGAGCTCCCCTGCCCAGGAGAGAAGGGAATATTTGAGAAAGCCTCAGCCTGGGGTTAAAAATCATGCAAAGAAATAGTGCCCTGCATCACCAGGACTAGCATAGTAGGGTCTTGACATCGGCTAGCTGTATTTTCCCTAAAACGGGGTCTCATTTCTGAAATGGCCCTCATACCTCAAGAGTTGTGGTAGCTTTCAATGAGATAATCCACACAGAGCTCAGCACAGAGCAGGCTTATTGAGATACTCAACAACGGGTTGATCAGTGTGCCGAGAAGGTGGTAATGAAGCAGTGAATCTGGTGCTCCTGAGTGCATGTCCACTCCTGCCTCAGTTTCCCTTGGTGACCTCTTTTGGATTTACTGATGGCCGTGCTGGTGGTCAGTCTTGCCCTGGGACCTAAGCCCACCCCAGCTCTGTACCTTGGTCTCATTAGGGAGACCTGCTATGTGACTCTGGGGAAAGTAGGGGGTAGGGAGTAGGGAGGGTGCTCACAGAGGGAGGAGCCATCTGAGTCTGGTGGGACTTCTTGGATAAGGTGAGCTCTGAGCCTAGGCCTGAATCCTCAAGGCCTATCCCCCAGGCTGCCCCCCACCCCGTGTCAGCTCACAGTGAAAGTTCTGAATGAAGGAGACACCAAGAACACATGTGCGCAGGGCTCACCATTTCGTGTGTACTCCAGGCTCCTGTGTGGTCTTCCAAATAGCCCTATGAGAGGAGTTGGGAAGAAAGCATCAGAAAAGTGAAGAGATTTATTGTTCAAGGGAGCACAAGTAGCTTCTACAGCCCCTGGAGGCTTTGTGGTTCAATCTGCATTTGTCCATCAGCCCCTGAGCACCTGCCCAATGGATTCCTTTGAGGTCTAAGTTGGGAGAGCTTCCATGGCTTAACACACACACATGCACGCTCTGCTCGTGTTAACCGACAGACAGGAATGGGAGATAATATGACTATATCCTTCCCACATGGAACCCTTGGGCTTAGGTTGTCAAAGCTAAACTCAGAGCTGCATATTGCTGTCACTGAGTTCTTGTGTCTCACCAGACTTCACATGAGGGGAAGGACACTGGATGGGATCTGCTGAGAGGAAGAGCAAAACCTGAGGAATTTTGAAGGCATCAGACCTTTGTTGGTTGCCCTCTCTTGATCTATTTATTGGTGTTTATGGCCAGCTTCTCCAGAGCGTGGGAAAGGCCTTGTGTTAGTTTCCCAGGGCTGCAATGTCAAATTCTCACAAACTTCATGGCTTAAAACACATGTTTATTAACTTACAACTGTTTAGGTCAGAAATCTTACATGGATCTCACTGGGCTAAAATGAAGGTGTTAGCACCTTCTGAAACCTCTAGGGGAAGATCGATTTTCTTACCTTTTCCCAGCTTTTATAAAATTCCCACTTTCCTTGCTTGTTGGTCCCTTTCAGACTCAAAACTAGCAATGATCAGTTGAGTAGTTCTCATATCGCATCTCTCTGTCTCTTCTTTTCTGCCTACCTCTTCCACATTTAAGGACCTTTGTGACTGTATTGGGCCCACTTGGATAATCTTCCCATTTACAGTCATCATCTGCTTAGCAACCTTAATTCCATCTGCGTCCTTAATTCACCTTTTGCCAGGTGACTAACATAGTTAGAGGTTTTAAGGACTAGAAGGTAGACCTCTCAGGTGAGTGGAAATAAGGGCATCATCTCCCTATCACAGTCCTGCAGCTAGTTGATGCTGCAGTTCAAGTCACTTTGTCACTTGGCCTTTTGAGAAAATAAAATCCGTGATCCTTAAAATGTCATGGCAAATTGGGATACTCTATCACATAGTAGAAACCCTACCTGGAAAAAATTATAGTGGAGCCCTTTAAATGTTAGAGCATTAGGAAATAAAATTCCTTTGAGAAATAGATACTGGCTTGCTGTTGGATACTAATGGAGAACCTAGGTAACCATGCAACCTGTGCTGTCTAGGGATTATCAGTTCATTTAGCCATGAAGTTAGGTTTTCCCACAATACTCCATCAAAGGGAAGTGAAAATATATATATATATATATATATGAAATTATATATATATATATATATATATATATATATATATGAAAGAATTGCTCAAATAGGTCTTGGATACGGTTATATATATGAAAGAATTGCTCAAATAGGTCTTGGATACGGTATCCACGAAGGCCTGGATAGAAGTTATGAATAGGTTCAACAATATGGGTCAAGGTTATTCTAGAAATCCCCACCATTGAATCTAATTTTCCAGCAATAGCAACTAGCTTTAATACTTCTGGTTGTTAAGAACTCTGAGAAGTCTGAGATATGACTTTGTATGCAAGCTCACTATAGTTTTCAACAGTTTCATGGATGATAACAGAAGACATGATACTCCTGGATCAGAGACAAAAGATAGCAAGCACAGTAGGAAACTTGAGCTTCATGTTTGCAGAGGCTCCCTTAACCCAAGTTCCATGGTGGGTGGTACAGAATGACTCTGGTGGATGCTGAACATGCCTTAGGTTTGTGTCCCAGCTGAAGAACTCAAGCTTAGAAAAGACTCCAGTGTTTCCTAATATGCTGTAAGCACGCCTGCTTCAACCTTTGCCCCAAATGGAAACATTCTCTTCATGATCCTGGACAGCAGTCAAGTGGGCTCTCTTCCCTAGAGGGAGATACTATATCTTCTAAGGCTGTTTGCTATACAAACATCCTTGAAAAGAGAAACTGGTCAAAAAAAATATGCTGTCAATATCTCAGTTCAGAAGATCTGCAGTAATGTGAGAGACCCATAGAAAATTTTCTCCCAGCTGGGTTATGGTAGTAGTAGTAGTAGTAGTAGTAGTAGTAATAATAATAATAATAATAATAATAATAGCAGTATGTAATGTCTTCAGATCCACTAGGGCCAGGCACTGTTCTTAGTACTTTGCATGCACTGGTTTGATTTATCCTTAGTAGATTCTATCATTATTCCCACTTAACAGATGAAGCACATGAAGGCACAGAGAAGTGAACCCACAAGTGGCAGGTCTGGGAACACTGAAGTCTAGGCTTTATGCTCTTTAATGTCAGCCATCCTGCTTACCTATTGGGCTGTTTCCACTGGCTGCAGTGGGACCTCTCCAGAATATACACTTATTTGCAATTTGGGTTTGTTCTTCCCCTCCGGCCATGCCTTGGCCATCCCCACCACTCATGGACTTACTAATCACTTTGGTAGCATACAGCTTCTCTGTCCTGTTTAAAAAACCAAAAGCCAGCCAAAGAAGTGGGGCAATGGACTGATGCCCACGAGCCTTACTGATTTTGAATTGTACCTATTTTCAACAAAAGCTGCCTTTAAAAACATTTGAATGCTCTATTGAAAAATAAGATAGACCAACAGTCCCAGCGGCAGACAACAACCTGTAACCCTAGAACACGGTCCTGCTGGGTGTGGAAGATGTTCTGAACTAATGTCCAGTGGAGAGTGGAGGAGTGCCCCCTCATGGGTCCTCTTCCACAACATGCCCTTGATTTCCCCCACATACCTGCTTCTAGGCCTTAGTAACTGAGGGAGAAATGTTTCCACCAAGAATCACAACAAATCCCATCAAATTGGAACCCAAGATCATCCTGGTTAGTTTTTGTTTCTTGTGTCTTTTAGAGGAAGAGTGGGTATCTCCTGAGTTGACTGCTCTGGGGGAGTTAGGGAAGTAGGGATTGTGTTCCACAAAGAGAGCTGGAATGCAAGGTCTCCTTCGGCTACCATGCCCGGGGATAAGAGCTGACGACAGGCAAATGAAGGCAACTCAGCAAGAATGGATACTCAAGGATGCAATATTTGAATTTATTTACCAGGTAAGAAACCCTGGTCAACTAAGGGACCATGCAGAGGGATTGGGAAGGGTTAGTGTAGGTGAAAATGTTGTAAGTATTGGTCATACCGTGTGATTAGAGGCAGAAATGTGTTTCTTTGTTTTCTATTGAGTACTTTTTTTTTTTTATTAAGTGTCTCTTCGCATTATTATCTGTAGGGCGTGTGAGCAATAGTTAAACTTACTGTTGGGTTCACAGGTAGCAAAGTGTCAAAACAGGAGGATTATGACCAAACCTGTGAAAGCAAAGATTATTTTCCAAAGATCCTATACTTGAAACCTAGATATGGCCTTGGGTTTTCACCATTTGGAGAAGGAAGGAGGGAGGCATTGTGATTTTGGTCACCTATGAAGTGGTTTTTCATATAAAACTCCTCTAAGACTCTACATTAGTTAGAATTGTAGTAAATGTGCATGTGTGGAATGACTCTGGCTCAGAGGACAGGCATCTACTAACCTGGAAAGAAAGTCCCACTCCCAAGGCCATGGAACCAGTTGGAAGCAGCCCACTTGGATTATGTGTGATTTGGTTGCATGAAACATTCTGCATTAATGTTTTATGCAGTTTCTGGTCACCTTCCAAAAATTAAGACAACAAACCCTTTCTGAATTAGCATAACAGTAAAGTCAGCTTTATTTCCTGATCATTTTAAATATTGGAAAATTCCTCAAAAAATAACCACTATGGAAAACGGTATGGTGGGTCTTCAAAAAGTTAAAAATAGAATTACCATATGATTCAACAATTCCACTTCTGGGTATATACCCCAGAAGGATTTTTAGTAGAGTCTTGAAGAGATATTTGCACACCCACATTCATAGCAGCATTCTTTACAATAGCCCAAAGGTGGGAGCAACCCAAGTGTCCATTGACTTGACTAAAACAAAATATGATATGTACATACACTGGACGATTAACTCAGCCATAAAAGGAAGGAAATTCTGATACATGCGACAACATGGATGGACCTTGAAGATACTGCATTAAGTGAAATCAACCAGCCTCAGATTTATTCCCTGACACCTCTACCAAACAAACAAATGAACCAACCATCCAATAAAGGTAAACAAAAACCAAAGCAAAACAACAACAACAACAACAACAACAAAAACCAGTCAACAGCCAATTAACCAAACAACAAAGAAGAAATAAGCCAGACATAAATATCGTAGGACTCCACTTATATGGGATTCATCAAAGTAGTCAAATCCATACAGGCAGATAGCAGAATGGTGGCTGCTGGGGGTTGAGGGGAGTGGGAGGTGGGAGTTGGATGTAACAGGAACAGGGTTTCAGTTCTGCAAGACGAGAAGTTCTGGAGATGGATAGTAGTGACGAACATACTCAATGCCACAGGAGTGTACACTTAGAAATGGTTAAGGTGGCCAGTTTTATGTTATGCATATTTCACTACAAGCAATTGAAAGAATGAAAGAGATTCAGTTTTATTGTTTTTGAAGGTCTTCATTATTATGGATAAGAAGTTTTTGGGATGCCCTCTCTCACCACTTCTGTTCAACATAGTTCTCGAAACACTGGCCAGAGCAATTAGACAGACGAAAGAAATTAAAGGCATCAAAATAGGAAAANTAGTATGGCAATATGTAAATCAATGGATGTGTAACTGATGTGATTCTGCAATCTGTATACGGGGTAAAAATGGGAGCTCATAACCCACTTGAATCAAAGTGTGAAATATGATATATGAAGAATTATGTAATGTTTTGAACAGCCAACAATAAAAAATTAAAAAAAAAAAGAAGTTTTTAAAGGGTAGAAAGAACTATACTGAGAAACAGATTTTCTGTACTTGTGATTGGCCCAAATTCTTAAATTGATGATGCCCAGTTGGTTTTTAAATACCTTATTAAATCTCAGAACAGGATTTAAGTGCTGATCCTGTTCAGGGAGGCTGATCTTTGTAGACAACACTGGGCCCAATTATGCTCTGTTCCTGTCTCACAGACACACAGAGCATTGGATCTGCCCACAGGGATGCTGGGATTCTTGGATCTTCCTTCTGCTTGAGAGGAGGCCTTTGAGGAGTGAACAGCACCATTCTACCTAGTGGGGTAGTTTCCAGCTCCTCTGCCTTCTAGTGCATAAGGAAGATGAACTTCAGGCCACTTCCTCCTTGACCTGGTTGTGTGCACCTGGACATTATTGGAAGTGACCAGGAAGCCATTCTGAGCAGCAATATATGTTCCCCTCCTTTTCAAGGGTTCTCACCTCCAGTGTAGACCACTTCCCTGCCCCCCTACCCACAGTAGACCATTGTGGATGCTAAGTATGAGCTCAATGAGTGACCATACCAACTCCTTTGTCCACTCTGGCCTTGTCTGTCTGTAAAATGGGGGCAAGCAAAGACTCTAGTCTATAGTGAACAAGAGCAGAGAGGATGTGGCATAGGGTAAAATGCATATGAACCTTACTTCACAAGTTCAGGAGTAAAAGAAAGGTCACATTTCTTAGTTTTATTTAAAATTGAAGAAGTCTGATGCAGTCCACATCTTACCAGACAGAGGGAGAGTCAGCCTCATTCATTGATAGGCTCCATTTCTTCCCTACTTCTTGGGATCCATGAAAATGTTGGGTGCCTACAGGGCACCTGGAAGATAAAACTAGGTGTTGACTTTTGAGTCATTAGGGAAATTAGTAGTGTAATCCTCATTTCCCAGTGCGGTCCCTAGAAGTCCGGCAGGCTTCTGAGCCCTTTCTGGGACATAAGCATTTTTTGCCATGGATGGGACATTTTAGAGTCCAGTATTACATGGAGAAAGTGTGTGTGTGTGTGTGTGTGTGTGTGTGTGTGTGTGTGTTTTGTGTGGTGGGGCTTGTTTTCTATGACCCTCTAGCAAAGGCCCCCCCCCCCCAAACCAACTCACTGGTGAATCTAAAATTCAGCTCAGGCTGGGAACCACTGGTTTATCAGATGACCAGATGAAAGAGGGACCTGGACCCACCCCCAAATATTTTCTGTTTCCAGTCTGGTGGACATCAGCCTCTAACTTCTTCCTATATACTGCGAAGCCAGTCTTTCTTTCCCTTTCAGGGATAGCAGACATAATCTCATCCAGAGTTGAAGTTTTCACAAAAATGTAGAAAAGTTGTTGATTTCATGTGGTGTCTGCATTCTGTCCTGCAAAGAAATATCCTTAAGACAAGGAGTTGCAAACACACACACACACACACACACACACACACAAAAACAAAAACAAACAAACAAACAAAAAACCAAACCAAACCAAACCAAACAAAACAAAACTGGATTATGGGACTGAACTGAGAAGGGGAGGAAAAATACAGAAAGGATGACAAGAATTAATGTCTCAAACAAGTTTTTCCAAATGCATGAACTAATTTTTTGAGTTATTCTTTTTTCCCATTTTTAAAAATTTTAATTTGTTATATATGACAGCAGAATGCATTACAATTCATATTATACATATAAAGCATACTTTTTCATATCTCTAGTTGTACACAAAGTATATTCACACCATTCTTGTCTTCATACATGTACTTAGGGTAATGATGTCCATCTCATTCCATCATCTTTTCTACCCCACCTACCTGCTCCCTTTTCCTCCCTCCCCCTCCCTCCCCCTCCTTCCCCTTTGCCCTATCTAGAATTCATCTAATCCTCCCATGCCTCCCCTCAGCCCTACTATGAATCAGCATCCTTAAATCAGAGAAAACATTTGGCATTTGGTTTTTTGGGATTGGCTAACTTCACTTAACATTATATTCTCCAACTCCATCATTTACCTGCAAATGCCATAATTTTATTCTCTTTTATTGCTGAATAATATTCCATTGTGTATATACACCACATTTTCTTTATCCATTCATCTGCTGAAGGGCATCTAGGTTGGTTCCACAGTTTAGTGATTGCGAATTGTACTGCTATAAACATTGATGTGGCTGTGTCCCTGTAGTTTGCTGTTTTTAGGTCCTTTGGGTACAGATCGAGGAGTGGGATAGCTGGGTCAAATGGTGGTTCCATTCTCAGTTTTCCAAGTAATTTCCATACTGTTTTCCATATTGGCTGAACCAATTTGCAGTCCTACCAGCAATGTATGAGTGTACCTTTCCCCCCAACACTTATTGTTGTTTGTATTTTTAATACCTGCCATTCTCACTGGAGTGAGATGAAATCTTAAGAGTAGTTTTGATTCTGCATGAACTATTCTTAGTGGATCACAATGGTGTGTGTGTGTGTGTGTGTGTGTGAGAGAGAGAGAGAGAGAGAGAGAGAGAGAGAGAGAATAGAAAATATTAGGATCCCTCTTACATAATACATAAATGTTAGGATCCCTCTCACATAAATGATGTATGGTCATTACATGCATTCAGATGAGTGTTCCGAGCTAAAATATATTTCTTCTTTTAAAAGGTATACTGAGGCTCAAAAAAAATTTGAAGAGTTTATTTGAGTAAGAACCAGTTCACTCATTGGGAATTCCAGGGTGACAGAGGTTTGGAGTTTCAATGATAAAGTATCAGAGACAAATATTCATGATGAAAACTTGGAAACAAATCATTTGGTTACAGTTGTAAAGTTGCCTTTTTTGGTTTACCTTGTTGGAAGGTCTCTAGTCACATATTTGTAAGTGGGTTGGCTGCTTCTGATGAGCTAAAGTTAAGTTTTGTTTCTGTCAAACATAAGCATTTACCAGAAAAGACCCAAATTTTGTTCATGTTTTTAAATCCAACAAGGTAGAGGTCATTTATGAGGCCAAACTGGTCTTGTCTGCTCAGGGATTCTTGGGGTCTGGTCACCATTTGAATTTAAATGGTGAAAAAGTTTATACTGTCCTGCCTGAGATGAGGGTGGGGGTGGGGAGACATCTTATTAAAACAAACAAACAACAACAACAACAACAACAACAAAAACCCAACTCTCTGGTGATTCTAATGTGCAGCTCAGGCTGAGAACCATTGGTTTAGAGAATGAGCAGATGAGAGGGGGAGAAACCAAAATGTTGATTGATTTCTTTAGACAGAGCAATTCACCAAAAGAAGAGACTATGGGAAGTGAGAGGTAGGGGAAGGTGGTGGGAGCAGATAATGAGTCAAAGGAGGGAATGTCTTCCATCCCAGTGCAAATAAGTGGAAAGCATTGTTCTCTCTGTGTCTGCAAATGGCAGCTGTGCTGGGTGCTGAGCAGGGAGGTGGGATCAAGGGAGCTTGGACCTCCCAGGGGACTGGGATGGGCAGCCAGGTGCAGCCTCAGGACAGCTGCAGTTGAAACTGCTGGATTCAGGGCTTGCATGTATTGACTTGGCTTTGACACTCTGCCTTTTGGACATTAGAAACAGCCATGCGAGCTGTCACTCTTTTCTACCACTCACCTGGAAGCTTATCTTTGCTCCTGTATTGAAGTCCCTAGGCCCCCGGAGGTGACCTCTGTTCAGCTCATCATGAAGATGGATGCTTTGGCGGCATCTGAATTTGGGTGTTCATTGCAGAAGATATTGTGCCTTGTGATGCCTGATGACTCCCCAAAGAGGCTGTATCTGGTTCTGATAAGATAAGAAGCTTCCTAACTCAGCACAGGAGCAGGAAAGAAAGCATCAGCAGGTTGGAGCTGTCATCAGTGGGAAGGCGCTGGGGATGTGTGGGGGGGAAGTAATTCACTTGGAAAAGAGATGATTACTGCTGAAGATGAATTTGAACTTGCTGATGTGTCTGTGACTGGTGTTGTTGAGATACCAGGAATAGATGGACTGTTGGCTCTTTGCATAAGCTCAGTTCTCAGGGAGGCAGTACAAGTTCACTTTCCAAAAACAGACCATACTAAAACTGTATCCATTTGGGTTCTTTCCATTTCGAGTGACAGGAAACCCAGACCAAACTAATTAAACATACAAACAAAAATTTATTATCGTGTAACTGCAGCATCCAGAGTAAGCATCAGCTTGTGTTGATCACGCAGAGGGGTCCTGACTCTGGGGCGTCTCAGTCAGTCTCCACTGGGGAGCTTAAGGAGTCTGCACGGAGGCTGTAACTGTTAGGAGCAGGGCTGATGGAGCCACTTTTAAATCCTGCCTTTGACATTCATGAGCTGGATAACTTGGGGCAAGTCCTCCAGTTTCTTTGACCCTCAGTTGTGTTATCTATAAAATAGGGCTAGTGTTTAAGAGAATAAATGAAATAGGGTGTGAAAAACCTTCTGCACACAGCTGGAGCTCATACATATTAGTAATTGAGAGGACAATGGTTGTTTTCTCTCCAGCACCCACACATCCCGCCCCCTGGTTTCCTGGCAACAGTTCCAATTTTGTTTATGGATTGTTCCTCTCAGTCTCAGTCACGTACCAGGATGGGGCATACAACCCAAGCTAATGCCAGTTAGTATGCTGCATCCTTTGGATCTTGATGATTGGTTCATGGCTGTCTCCTGATCAAAGCTCATCCAATCAGAGAGAATGTCATGATTTTTCTGGGAATGTCAGGACAAGGATATCTTCCACCTCTCCCTTCCCAGTGGATTTGACCTAGAAGTATATGGCCCCAGGATCTTCTGAGGATCAATTTTAGAAATGAGGGAAGAACTAAATGAGAAAGGGGTTAACCCAGGAGGAACAAAACAAACAAACAAATAAACACAGATGGATAGACAGACACACGGAATGGGTGAGAGGTGGGTAGTGATATAATATGAACCCTGGATCAGCCTATACCTGATGCTAATTCAAATTCTTCAGCTATATGGAAATGAATTATTTTTTGTTAATGAGTTTATCCTGGGCTTTCTGTCATTTGCAATTGAAAGCAATAGACTAGTTTGGAGAGAGAGATTTCCTGGAAGCCAAAAAAACAGATTCTTCAAAAGCCTCTGAGTCTCTTTGCCTCATTCCCGTTTCACTGCTAAGGAATTAGGTCCCAACTGTTGCATTGGATGAATTCCTTCTGTGCACAAAGCTTCTTGTACCTCGTGTGGGTTTGCTGAAAGGAAAAGAAGCTGTTCCAACCACCTGTCACTTGGAGAAGAGATAAATTACTTGGGACTAAAAGAACCTCTGCTATAACAGGAAAATCACAGAAGTCATAGGCAGGAGCCCAGGTCACCCTTTCATCACACCCTGAAAAAACAAAGTTCTCTTTGTTACCATGCTGTTTGGGTGTGCTGGATACCTCTGGAGTGAGGCCTGAGACTCGGAGGCTGATTGCCTTGGTCCTTGATCTCAACCTGGTTTCTTTGTGACTTCATTTGATAGTTTCTGAGTTCGAGAGACTGACGTTCAGAACCATCCCTTGCTATCAGCCACCATTTAGTCCAAACAAGGGATCCCATTACCCTTCCAAAGCATAGAAGGGGGCTGTTCTCCAGCTTCTTGATGGTCTTCAAGTATACAAGAAAATGTTGGGACTGATTGTTGCCAACATTGTATTCTGACTGGAAATGATGGAAATGAAGGCATAATTAGGAGTTGAGGTAATAAAAATCAGCCAAGGATATCTGATGGGGAAACAACAATCTCTTTGCAGCAACCTCCTGACTCAGCCACAGGGAAGGGTGGGAAAGCTCTGCTGGCCATTCAGCAGGCTCAGGCAGGTGAGTGTGCTAGCAGGTGGGAGTGGGCGGGATGCTCCTAGCACCCAGTGCACCAAGGTAAGGTTCTGGGGGCTGCTGCTCCTCTGGGTGGGAAATCACTATTCAAAACATTGCCCTTCTTATCAGACCATGTGGGTTCACATCCTTATTATTTGGGGTTGCTAAAAACAAAGATAAAGATAGTCACCAAGGCATATGGGAATGATGTACTGACCATCTTGCCACTGCTGCTATTTAGATGGTTGTGGGTCGCGATGGGTCCATTTTCCTACATCTCAACCAGGTCTCAGCAGGTGGGGGAACATGCAGATCTTCATCTTCCAAATGGATGATTCATTCTAAAATTTGTGTACTAGGGGCACTTTTCCCAATGGGGACCACAAGTTCAGCTCGCAGATTTTCTTGGGCAGGTGGAGGGGTCCCCTTTTGCATTCAAGTTGAGTATACTTGGAAGGAAGGGGATATGGCAGAGGAAAAGAGCTGAACATCATTCTTCCCATGGAATGGGCCAGAGAGGAGATAAAGTAGATCAGAGACCCCCCACCCAGAAGACCCTTACTGTAATTAAACAGAAACCCCTCACCATATTTGTGGCATGTAAGTTCCTCTTCTTATCAGAGAGCTCTCTTACACAGGACATCAGCTAACAGCAAAAATATGCAGAAGGCGTTGTGGTTTGTAGCGTCTTCTTAGTTTATAAATACCAGTTTTGCAGAAAAAACTTGTGACCCCTGTCTGTCCATAAGATAGAACGAATTGCGCTTGTTATATAAACCTCCTGGCCCCCTCACCCGCATTGCACATAAAGTTCAAATAATTTCTATACCCACGGTTCAGAGGAAGAATTCTTTGGTGAGAGCCACTTTGGAACCCTGTAGTCAATAAACCTGATTCCAGAAAAATTTTCAGGTGTCCAGCTTCTTTGACCTACTTCAGAGGAGGAGCCAGAGGCTCAAGTGCCAGGGTTCTTGTGATACTCTTTCTTGTCCCATGCACCTAACCTGAGAAGGCTGAAGGAAGGTCCACAGAGATGTTTGGGAGCTTGAAAAGATGAGGGGTGTAGACCACTCCCCTAGCACATCCACGAGAAGCCCTATTCTGGAGAGGCCCCCATGGATGAGGAGGAAAGGTATGACTTTGGCTGAAGAGGAGCCCCCGTGCCTGTGTGTGCTGCAGGGAGCAGAAGTTCTGGAGGCACAGAGGATATGCCAAGGCACACAATGAGGTAGAAGCAAAGAGTGTGTGTGTCTGGAGGTGTCGATATGACTGGCTCACAGAGGAGAGAGTGCAGTTGGCCCTTGGTGACACAAGACCAGACACTCCCTTCTTTTTTCAGCTGGGAGGGAATGGAAACCCCCAGACACTCAGACACCAGCTCAGAGGGGAGCAGAGGCAGAGGGAAGAAATCAGAGAGACCAAGACTGTACCAGAAAGAGACTGAGATATTTAGAGGAGACCATTAAACTGTAGGCGCCCAATTACTGTTGACTGAAAAGTTGACTGTTGATCCACTGTCTCCTTCTCTGATTTTTGGCTAGTCTCAGAGGGATGCAGGATGGCTAGGGAGATTAGGAGAGCAGAGGAGAAAGAAATCCGCTGCATTTTCTTAGCACATTTGAGCAGAAGTGGCTAAATTTGATCCTTATTTGTTTGAAATTGTATTAATTTATTTGAAATTTATTTCAATTGTACAAACAATATACCTGTTGATTCTCGTGGTAAAAAAAAAAAATTAACAATGTAGTTAAGTTCCCCTTAGCTCCTTTCCTTTCTAGTAGTAGACACCAGAGTCTATTTGGAATAAGCCATTTTCTATGTATTTACTTATACTAATATATATTTTGGAAACATAATCCATAGCCTTTGATTTTTCTCATTAACAGAATCACACTATAATGATACTTGTGTAACTTGATTTTTTTTAAAACCTGGGAATGTATCAGTTCATGTATATCCACCTCATTAAAAAAATGTTCCATGGTATCCCATAGAATCAACATCTGATGGTTTATTTCCTTACTGATGGACATTTAAGTAGTTTCTATGTTTTGCTTTTACAAATGATGACACACACACACACACACACAAAAATCTCCTTATACATGCTTCTTTGTGCCTAGATGCAAATCTCGCCCCAGCGTATGCCTGGAAAGTTGTTTGTGCGCTGTTTTTAAAGTCTCAGTTTGTAATTCTTGGAAAAATGGTGGCATCACAGAAAACGGTTGTTTTGCCCTAGCCCTATCTCACTCCCAACTTGTTCAGGCTGCTACCACAAGAATTCCTTCATGGTCTGCAAACAAAGAGGAAGCAAGAATATCTGGTACACTTTGGACTTTAGACAGAGTCAGAAATGAGGAACATCTGGTATCTGTGGCCTCTCATTTTAGTAGCAGCAGAATACACCAAAGAGGTGCTGGGTTCCTGTTGATAGAATTGATTAAAGAAACCCAACTTAGCAAAGGATGATATCTAATGTTACACTCATAATAAAGTTAGTGAGAGCCTTGCTGCTCATTTTGAATAGCCCAGAGTTTCCCCAGAACCACACATTTCTGTGGAGCCAGGACCTGCCTGCCTCAGTTTACCCTCATATTATTTGGATGAACTTATTATCTGGATAAAATTCTTGACTGGCGTTGGCATCGGGAATTTGCACTGGGGGGTATGTCTGTAAAGGAGGCTATTCAAAGGAAATTGGGATGGATCTTACCGTGTCCCCACTTTGGAAGCAGAGTTCACAGAGTTGAGAGCTCCGGTATCACTGAACTGAAACTTGGTGGTGATTAGTCTACCACCTGGTGATGATCATGCTCCCTCTTCTGCAAATTGGTTTGTAGTCTTAGAATTTAAGTAATGTCAGTGCTTCCTGGTCATCTGGGAGGGTTGGAGTCAAGATGTTGGATGTGCCCACATGTTAGTCTCAGTGCTCAGGGGTAGATGTGCCCCCAATGCCACAAGAAAAAGAAAAAAAAATGGATAAAATCCCAAATAGATGCTCCTCCCATCTACCTGTGGGACGTAGGTTGTTATGGCGATGACAAAGAGATCAAATGAAATGGAAACTGGGACAGGATTGGTCTATAAAACTGTCAGAGGTGACTCCTTTTGAATGCTGGTCTCCATATGTCACAGTGCCTCTGTCCGTCATGGTGGTGGCCACTCTGAAGTCAACAGAGTGCCTTAGATCTCTGTTTTCACTATTATTTTCCCAGGAATTCAGGAAACCACAGTCAGCCTGGGCTCCAGCTGGAGACACGGTAACTACGCCACTTTTAACATCTAGTCTGTACTTCCAAAGCTGCACCCAGGCTTTTCGGGTCAAAAGAGATGGCAATGGTTGGCTTAACTTGATAAATTTACTGTGTTCCTAACTGGACATATTTTTTTTTTTGATCCTCAGCAATAACTGGAAGGTCAGAGGGATACTTTATAATTATTTCATCATATATGATTCTCACATCCTTCCTGGGATGTGTGTTCCATTACCCATATTCTACTATTTAGAAAACTGGAGGCTCCCTCTCCTCTGTCTATACCCAAAGGACTTAAAAACAGCATACTACAGGGACACAGCCACATCAATGTTTATAGCAGCACAATTCACAATAGCTAAACTATGGAGCCAACCTAGATGCCCTTCAGTAGATGAATGGATAAAGAAAATGTGGCATATATACACAATGGACTTTTACTCAGTAATAAAAGAGAATAAAATTCATGGCATTTGCAGGTAAATGGATGGAGTTGGAGAAGATAAGGCTAAGTGAAGTTAGCCAATCCCCCAAAAAACCAAATGCTGAATGTTTTCTCTGATATAAGGAGGCTGACTCATAGTGGGGTAGGGAGGGGAAGAATGGGAGGAATAGACAAACTCTAGATAGGGCAGGGGGGTGGAGGGAAAGGGAAGGGGCAGGGGTTTAGCAAGGATGGTGGAATGTGATAGACATCACTGTCCAAAGTACATGTTTGAAGACACAAATTGCTGTCAACATACTTTATATACAACCAGAGATATGAAAATTGTGCTGTATATGCAAAATAAGAATCGTAATGCATTCCATTGTCATTATTTTTTAAAAAATCAATAAAAAATTTTAAAAAAAGAAAACTGGAGGCTCAAAATAATTTAATCTGTATATGACTGAGCCTGGATTTGAAACCAAGATTGCTCCAAACTAGGCAGCTTTAAAGAACCAATGTGTTATCTTGCAGTTTCAATAGGACAGGAATTCCCAGGCGTGGCTTAGCAAGGTTGTGGCACAGTGTTTCATAAAGTTACAGTGAAAATGTTGGACCAGGCTATTGTCATCGGAAGGCTTGACTAGGGCTGGAGGAGCTGTTTTCAAGATAGTGCACTCGTGTGGCTTTTGACCAGAGACTTCAGTTACACACCATCGAGTTGCTTGAGTGTCCTTAGAACTGGAAGCTGGTTTCCTTAGGTTGAGTGATCCGAGAGAACAAGGAGGAGGTTATGATGTCCCTTATGACCTAGTTTTGAAGGCGACACACCATTAGTTACGCCATATTCTATTTATTAGAGGGAAGTCATCACATTCAGCCCACATTCAAGGGGAAGGGATTTAGACCACAATCTTGAAGAAAGAAGGATTGAAGAATTTATGGACATGTTTGTAAACCACTACACAGATGGACCTTATAGCTTCTATTATTTTTCAAAGATGCTAGGCTGCGGCTCACAGGTGACCATGTGACCTGCTCACTACCTTTCCCCACACACCTCCCGCCCTGACCCCTCCCTCTACTCCAGGTAGTCCTGTTTCCTCTTGATGGTGGTGAGGCTCTGGGAAGACAGGGGGTGTTTGCTGTTGTCACCTTATTCCCTTTGACATCACCCTTTGCTTCTCTGGGTTCTGATGCTGCGCACCTCCTTCTGCACGTATTGCCAAACTCTTATAAAATGGTCATCTTTATTTGTCACACAATGATCTAGTGACCTGATCGAACTTTATACATCTATGACGGATGTATAAAGCCTCTGAGCTCTCCCACCTCATGATGTTTTGAACAAAAGTGTAGAACCTTCAAGAAGCCCCTGAGATCTTTCCTGAATCCTTCCACTCAGCTATTTACCTTCTGATCCACCTACAGCCCCCAGACGTCTCTCTCTAAAACCCAGATATAATCAAGTCACATTTACACCCCCCCCCCAGCTTTCAATAACTCCCCATTTCTTTTTTTTTAAATATTTATTTTTTGGTTGTAGTCAGACACAATATCTTTATTTTATTTATGTGGTGCTGAGGATCGAACCCAGAGCTTCACATGTGCTAGGCAAGCGCTGTACCACTGAGCCACAACCCCAGCCCCAATAACTCACCATTTCTACACGATGATTTTGGCTCTGGCTTTGAGACCCTTCACCACCAGGCCCCTGCCAGCTTCTCCCTCTCACCCACTCACCACTCTCCAGGTAAACCTGACTATATGCTATTCTGAGCAAGTGTCTTGTTCTTTGAAGCCTCCACCCCTTCACATGGGCTGTTCATTCTCCCTGGAATGAGCTCCTCCCCTTTGAACAGTTGTCAAACTTCTTCAAAGTCCAGTTCAGTCACCATCTCCTCCTGAAGCTCCTTGTACCTCCCCCTCCTTCCTGGGCACATCAGTCAGTAGAAGATATTGCAGATGAAGGTGTCTGCTTGAATCCTGCAGCTACCTGCTGGCTTAACTGGGTTAACACTAATTAAAATCACAGGACAGCTAAATCTAATTTTTGACACTTGATAAATGCCAAACATCAATGGATTTTTCATTAACATAGCACATAGCAATGTCTTTAAGTCACTGTTATGAAGACACTTTCCTAATTTCTTGGAGGTGGTTAATCTTCTGTGCCGACATTGGAAACGATTGAATTTCCTGACTCCCTTGGCTCTTGTCATGTTCGTGGTGTAAAATGATTGGAAAAGAAGCAATTGCCATAGACGGTGATGTCCATTTGCCACCTTTGTCAGGAAATAAATAAATGAGATACTGCAGGTGTCATGAACAGGGATAGGTCACCCCTTTTCCTTTCTCCTAAGTAGATGCAAAGGGAAGCACTTGGTTTGAATATTGGACACCCCACCTTCCGAGACTGGATTTAGATCCCTCCTGAGTTTCCAAAGAGCACTCTGTTGAATTTTTCAGGTCATATTTTAGCAACAATAAAGGATGATTTCATTGACTTCATCTGAACCCCAATTGTCCTTTATTCATAAAATTGTAGCCTGATGGTAACATATGGCCAGAAAACCACAAGGTAATCAGAGACAAAGAATTCTGAAGGTGCAAATACTGTGCCTAGATGCTGGTTCTGTCGCCTGTCATTGCCATAGCCCTTTTGGGACCGACCAGTGCTTAACCAAGCAGATGCACAGCACATTGGACGCTTCCTCTAAGGAGGAGGAGAAGTAAGTGGGAATATGGGGTGCACTCAGCTTGCACACGATGCAAGAAAAGCAATCAAGGCATCGGCAGCCCTGTTCATAGCAAGCCAAGCAGGGACAGCACCAACCTGAGGGTGACTTGGGGTTATGTTAACAGATGGTGGAGAGCAGGCAGAACGCTTCACCTCCCATTTGGCCCCTGTCACCTGACTGAGAAGACTAATCTTCCCCTGTGAAAGGGGAGTGCAATCACTTTGTTCAGAGGAAATTGCAGCCTGGGATGTGAGAGGAGTTTGGACAAGAGCCTAATCTGTGGGTATTTTGCTGAAGGCTAGGTAATTTGAAGTCCTTTAGGCAAGAAAGGGTTAATCCATTGTAGGCTTAAGGTAAGAGTCCCCACACAGTGCCTGTGGTCCGTTATCATATCCACTCACCTATTCCACGAGACATTTTATATTTGTCTGTATGATCCCAGGATGCTACAGTGGGGAGAGCTGACCTGGATTCCACTCTTGACTTCAACCTATTGCTATCAGCAGTCAATCACAAAACCTCTGTCACGTCAAAGACGCAGACTGACTCAGGAAGAGGAGTGAGCCAGGCAGGAAAACAGAAGCTATAATAGGCATTTCAAACACAGGGGATTTAATGTAGGAAATTGGTTATGTGCATATGGGAAGAACACAAGAATGATACCGAGAAAGCCCAGAGATCAGGAGCCTCAGGGAGCTGCCACCTCCCGCAGGGCTGGAGGAACAGATGGGAGGAGGTGGGCTGTCAGAAACTAGGAGCTTGGAGAGGGCTGCCAGGAGGAAGGGGAAAGACCCCCATGTTTTTCCAGGGCTGTTGCTTGCCTGTGATGGGCTTGGCTCTTTGACCATAGTTCTGAGCAGGGATTACTTAATATAGTACCAAAAAAAAAAAAAAGATAGAGTGATGGGATGGAGCGTTATAGGGACCAGGACAAGGCTAGGGTGGGAATATTTTTTGTAGCAAAGTTTGGGGGGGAGGATTGCTGAATCTGAATCACTTGGGAGCTGACAATAAATTCAAGAAGATCAAGAGCAGAGTGGCATAGGACTTTGATGTGTATTGATCTCCTATTACTATGTAATAAATTACAAATTTAGTAGCATCAAAGAACATATATTCATTATCTAACAGTTTGCATGTGATAGGAACTGGGCATGACTTAACAGGGTCCTCAGCTCAGGATCTTACAAAGCTTTGACCAAGGTGTCAGCTGGGGCTGGAGTCTCATCTGAAGCCAAGGACTTCTTCCAAGTTCGTGTAGTTTTGGGCAGAATTTATTTCCCTATATTGATGGGCCCCTTAGGGGCTCAGGTATTCAAAGCCATCAAAAGAAGAACCCTCTTATAAAATGCTCACATGATTAAGTTGGGTCCATTTTGATAAAATCCCTTTTGATTAATTCAAAATTAATGGATCTGACATCTTTATCTCTGACTGGGATAAACATCCTGCTTGTAATAAGGGAGGAACAAAGCAGAGAGAGAGGAGGTGCTGACCATGTTTCTTCTTCAAAGTCAGGGACTCCAGGTTCAAGTCTAGATGGGAAGGGAAGGGGGAAGTCTTTGAGTAGACATTGAAGTACATGTTATTTGGGGTGGGTGCATTCATATAATTGAATCAAATTGTGGTTTAATGCCTGAAAATGACCACTGAATTGTCCATTGTCTAAGGGTGTGTAGAAAATTGAAGGATCTGTCCAAGTTTCCATTCAGGGACAGGTGAAAATGACTGTCACTGAAAACATTTTTAAAGTTCATGATTATCAAAAAATAAAGTTGCATATTGATCACATTGTATATACTGTGTTTATTCAGTGTATTTGTTCTACATAAAACTGTGTGAAAAAAAATCTTGACAGGGATCAGCAAGCACAAAGGCACTGGGGTAGGAATGTTGCTGTCTCTGAGGATAGAAGCAGAGGAAGAGAAGGGGAGGGTGAAATGTGTGAGTCTGAAGAAGCAGGTATGGACCAGATCAGGAAGGGGCCTGTGGATCATGATGAAGAGTGTGGATTTTCTTGGCAGGGGTGGGGATGTACTGAGGATTGAACTCAGGGACACTTGACCACTTAGCCACATCCCCAGCCCTATTTTGTATTTTATTTAGAGACAGGGCCTCACTGAGTTGCTTAGCATCTCACTTTTGCTGAGGCTGGCTTTGAACTCACGATTCTCCTGTCTCAGCCTCCTGAGCTGCTGGGATTACAGGTGTGCACCTCTGTGCCCAGCTTGGATTTTCTTTTAATTGTACCGAGATGCTTTTAGAGGGTCTGAAGCAGAGAAATGACATGATCTAATTTACATGCCAGGTGCTGTGCTCTTGCTTTACACAACACCCTTTGCACCTCGCAAGTCTGCCTGCTAAACTTCTTTCTACACTTTATGGTTGTACTTCAACCTGTTGGGATTGTGCAGAAAGTCTTATAGCTGCCCTTTGAGGAGAGAAGCCCCAACCATGTCTCTCTCCACAAGCTCCTTCTAGTTTCCCAGGGTCAAGAATGCCAACCCATGAGAGCAAGCCAGACCTCCCCAGTATACTGTTCTTGTATCAGAATAGATGCCTAAGTCAGAGCAACCTTAGGGGCTTGGGACAGAAAGGGTGGAGGCCTCTTTGGGGTGATGCGCCATCAGTCTTGCTTTATACTGAGTGATAACCAGCAGACTCAATCTGATCCTCTCTCTTTGGGGAGGTTTGAAGTGGGTTAAGCTCACATTATGAGGGTACCAGCCATTAATGCCAAACTTGGGACAACTGAGACCAGGTGCCTCAGGGGCTGCTTTCCCTTAAGGAAAAGCAGTGAGACCCATATCTTAGCTGAAGGCTCCCTGTTCTTTGGGTTGGGGACTGTAGAAGGTGTGAGCCTTATTTTTCTGTTTTGTGAATCCCTGTGCACGAGGGAGGTGGACTGTCTTACATTCTCGTGATGGCTTTGGTGTCCAAACTCCTGCTCAACTGCAAGCCCAATCTCTTCCCCTCCTATTTCCAGCCTCTTTCTGCTTATCACTGATACAAACGTGAAATCCAGAGCCCTTTCCAGAATTTCCCCATCCCTCAACTGGCACCCACTCACACAGGTATTGGCGACGTAACATATTTAATGAGAGTGTTGGGAAGGCAGAGGAAGCCTGTAGCCCTGTGTTGGGTGGCTCCATGACTATTCCAACGTCTCTATTTTTCAAGTCCCCATTGCCCAGGGACTACCCCCTCTCTAAACCCAATTCACCTCATTTTATCATGCACAGAATCTAACTCTGCCTTTCACTCTCCGTCCCTTTGTCATCTAAGGCTCATTAGCATCTCTACCACCCCAAGGACCTTAATGGAAGGGAACAGCATAGAACTCTGTTATGCTGCCACCTTTCAGAAATTAGACATGGCTGAATTTGGTTTAGGTGTTAAAACATACTGTCTTCTTCATTATAATACCTTATTTATAAAACTAATTCTCCTCCTGGCAAACTTAATGATTAACACAAATCTGAGGATATCGAGGGTCAGATTAGATAGCAGATTGTATTTTCTACATACGACCATAAAATGTCCCCCATTTCACAAGTTCCTCTAGACCTTTCCATTCTGCCAGAAAGAGGTGGGGTTTATGTCTCATCATCTTCAACTGGGTGGCCCTTTGTAACCACCTCAACCTGGTGGGGGGCAGAAAAAATACTATATGATTTTAGATGTTAGGACACAAAAATGCATGCACTCCCTCCTTGTTCACTTAGGAATGTCACCCTGTAACTTTCCCACAACATCGTAAGGAAGCCCGGGCAATTCATGTGAAGGTGCACAGGAAGAGCAACTGAATTCCCAGCCATCAGTCAGAGGCCATTTACCAGCTGTATGAGTGCGTCTTTTTCTTTTTTAATACAATGCAGTTTTTTATTTTTCTTAAAAATTTGCTAGAGTATTCTTGAATTTGGTTTAATGGGTTTTTTTCCAATTTTTATTTATTCTACTTAGTTGTACATGACAGTAAAATTCATTTCAATTCATCATACACAAATGGAGCGCAACGTTTCAATTCTCTGGCTACACAGTGTAGAGACACCAATTCTACATGGTGTAGAGATGCACCATTCGTACAATCATACATGTACCTGGGGTAATTATGTCCATCTCATTCCACCATATTTCCTACCCCCACAACCCCACCCCACCCTCCCCTTTGCCCAATCCAAAGTTCGTCCATTCTTCCCATGCCCCCTCCCATCATAGATCAGGATCCACTAATCAGAGAAAACATTTGGTCTTTAGTTATTTGGGATTGGCTTACCTTGCTTAGCATAATATTCTCCAACTCCATTCATTTACCTGCAAATGCCATAATTTTATTCTCTTTTATTATTGAGTAATATTCCATTGTGAATATAAACCACAGTTTCTTTATCCATTCATCTATTGATGGGCATCTGGGATGGTTCCACAGTTTAGCTATTGTGAATTCAGCTGCTATAAACATTGGTGTGGCTATGTCACTATAGTATGCTGATTTTAAGTCCTTTGGATATAGACCGAGGAGTGGGATAGCTGGGTCAAATGGTGGTTCCAGTTCAAGTTTTCTGAGGAATCTCCACACTGCTTTCCAAAGTGGTTGCACCAATTTGCAGTCCCACTGGAAATCCATGGGTAGCAAAGTGAGTGTGTCATTTTGAAAGTAGATTCTCCATTCCTCATCCTCTTGGGAGGGAGACAAATTATTCCCATTGAGCTCTGCCCTAATGGAAAATTCATAAGTTAAACTGTTACCAATTGCTACAGTTCAGATCTGGAATGCCTCCCAAAGGCCCATGTGCTCAAGGCTTGGTCCCTGGTACTGTGCTAATGAGAGGTAGTGAAACTTTAAGTGGTGGAACCTAGTGGGAAGTCTTCTGCTCATTGGGAGCTTCCCTTCCAGGGGGATTGTGGGGCCCAGCCCCTTCCTGTTCTTGTCTCTGCCTTTCACTTCCTGGTCATGAGATGAGTGACTTTCCTCCACCATGTGCTCCCCACCATGATGTGCTGGCTCTCTACAGACACCAAAGCTTGCTTCTGCTCAATCATGGACTTGATCTTCCAAAATTGTACACCAAAGTGATATTTAATATTTCTCTTATTAAATTGGTTTATCGGGTATTTTTCTGTTTCCATTTTATTATTATTGGTACATCTCGACAGGTTTCTTTGTGCACACCTGCACATGTGTGTCTCAGGTATTTGCTATAGTAAAATAAAGCTGACTAACATATTGATTTAGGACTTTAAATTTTGGAGTTTTAAGAACCAGAAATAGGTAAACTGGTACAAATAGGTTAAGGAACCTGACCACAATCATAAAACATAATTCCCAGAGGTGGGACTCGGAGCAATGTCCTTCAGTCCCCAGGTCTGTGCTATCACCATTATACTCATTATAAAAGGCTCAGCTTAGAGGCTGGTACATAGCAAATAATCAATGTAATATTTCCTTCCCTCTCCCCTTTCTCCTCAAGGGCTTCTGTGGCCTGGTCAGCATAGCCAGGGGTGGACACATCCCAGGAGAGAAGCTTTCTCTTACAAAACACACCTAACTGTAAGTGAAGCTGCCTCTTCGTGGGTGTGGAGAGCAGATAAGCCCAAGTCAAAGAGTGCTGCTTCTTTATCCCAACATTATTGAACTGGGAAAGCATTTGCAAATATGTACTTGGTCTCTGGCTGCCCTTGAGATTCAGGAAGGAAGCCCTGACTTTTGAAGGAACATCCAGGCAGCATTCACATTAGCCATTGGAGGAAAGCTGAAGTCCCTGTGCTGCTGGTGCACTTGGGCAGTGAAGGTTCCCTAAGGGGCTTAACTGCTCTTTAGCATACATGGGAATCTCAAACAAATTTTCCCCCTTTCCTATAGGATGCACTGCTTTAGGATGACATTTAACGCAGCAGAAGGACAGGGCTGGGGGATGAACTGAAGCTCAAGGGCAGGGATGACCTACTGGGGCTGTCCAGAGAGCATCCCTGTTCTGAGCTCTCACCCTCTGGACCTAACTCTCGTGCCTTGACTTTTGCTTTCAGAGTCTTGTCTAGGACAGCGTGAAAAGTAAATGCATTGGACAGATACAGGAAACATACACCTCTGGTATGGCTTGGATATGAGGTGTCCCCTAAAAGCTCATATGTGAGACAATGCAAAAAGGTTCAGAGGAGAAATGATTGGATAGTGAGTGTCTTAACCCAATCAGTGAGTTGATCCCTGATGGGATTTACTGAGTGGTAACTAGAGGCAGGTGCGGTGTGGCTGGAGGAAGTGGTTGATTGGGGGCGTGGCTATGGGCTATATATTTTGTATCTGGAGCTGGAGTCTTATCTCTGCTTCATGATCACTGTGATGTGAGCTGCTCCCTCAGCCCACTCTTCTGCCAGGATGTTCTGCCTCACTTTCAAGCTTTGAGGAATGGAGCTGGCCTTCTCTGGACAAAGACCTCTGAAATCGTGAGCCCTCCTCCCTTACTGTTGTGCTGGTCAGACCCTTTAGTCACAGCAGCGGAAAAGCTGACTGAAACAACCTCCTTCCTGTGCCAGTCACCTCATTCCCAGTGGCTACAAACCAGCTCTTAGTAGGTCTCCTCCCTAAACTTCTACATATTCCTTCAGCCTGGGCAAACTGGATGTAAGGCATTAATAAATGCATTTATTCATTTGCTTTGCATTCCATACATCATTTACCCATTTATTTTTTTATCTGTCTTTTGTGGACAGTATAGCCTCATGATTTAGGTTATAGACTCTGCATTGTTTTTGTTGGGATTCTGATCCTGCCTTCTTCACTTATGAGCTAGTTTTCACCTGTCTATTCCTTGGATCCTCATCTGTGAAGTTAGAGAATACAGTATTCATACCTCCCTTACAGAGTTATTACGAGAATTAAATTAATTCATATGCAAAGCACTTGCCCTGGCACCTGGTAAATTCTCCATTCACATTACAGTTTTGTATTTTTGCTGGAGCTGTTAGTGTGTTGGGGTGTGTGATTGTTGGAGGAAGCATAGCAGATGGTCTTCAATGGTCTTCATGAATTTTAAGCATAGGTGCTAAGAAGGCGTGGAGTTTGCTTTTCTGTTTCCAGAGGGCTCAAGTTCCCAAGCAGCTTATTCCACTGCTGTTTTAATATTAGTTAGACATATACAGATGCTACTCAACTTACAATGGGATAACCTCCCCATAAACCATTATAAATTGAAAAAATATCACCCTAAGTTGGAAATGCACCTCATATACTCCACCTACCACACATCCTGGCTTAGCAAGAGTGCATGAGTGTTTGTTGTTTCCCTTTGTTATCATGTGGCTGTCTTGGAGCTGTGTCTTGCTGCCTCTGTCCAGCCTCTCTAGAGAGGATGCGACTGCATATCACTAGCCTGGGAAAAGATCCAAATTTAAAATTAAACGTACAGTTTCTACAGAATTCATATTGCTTTTGAACATTTGCAAAGTTAAAAAAAAAATCATTATCAAGGGCTGGGGATGTAGCTCGGTGGTAGAGCACTTGCCTAACATGTGCAAAGCCGAGTTCTATCTGCAATACCACGAAAGAAAGAAAAAATCATCCTAAGTTGAGCAGTCATAAGTAAGTCAGGGGCCATTTGTACAATATGTAGATCAGTGTGCTCATAAATGTATAATTTATCTAGAAGAAGATCCGCCCAGGGAGAAGAGGCCTTTTTCCAGGTTTGCGTGGCTGAAAGTCAAGGGGGTCATAGCCTGGTCTCTCTTCCAGGAGGGGCCACAGTCAGGATCCTCTCAGAAGTGATCCCAGGACTGCCCAGAGGCAGCACTGTTTGAGGACACCTCACAAGGCCCTGCCAGGCCTCCACCAGCTTTGAAAAACTTCTTCAAAGCCACTGCAGAGCCACCTGCTCTCCAGGACGTCTTTTCAAACTAGTGCCTTTTTTCTGTGGGTCCCAAAGACAGGGCTAAGGAAAACGGCAGTTTTGCTTAGCTTTCAGGGACACACTTGATGCCATTTCTTCTCCTTATTTTAACTACAAAAAAGGAACTTTCTGGTTTGAATAGCAATTCCAACTTTCTGCCTTATTCTGTAAGAAAGGGATGCATTCAGTCTATCCTTGGCATTGTTCTGTTTCAAATGAGTTTTCTAAAGCTGGTGGCTTCCTTTGGTGGTCAGAGATTGTCAAGTGTCTGTGAGCTTTGAGCATTGGGTCATATTGTCTAATACGGGACACAGAGAAGGGAGGACAGTTTTCTGCTTCCTGAGAGGAGAAACTGGTGGGCAGCTTTGGACCAGGATGGACAGGTGCTTTGGGTATCTGTACCAAACCTTCTGCTCTTCGTGGGTGAGAGTCATGTCAAGGTGAGAGCCTCTTAACCTGGGGCTAGACTGGCAGAAACACCACATCAAAGGTGAATCAGGGTAGCTGAACATCAGCTTTAGAAAGCAGGCCTTTTTGTTTATTCTGTCACAGTAAAGTTTTCCTTGGTGAGGTCAAAGGGAGAGAGAAAGAGAAGGAGGGAAGAGAGAGAAAGGTCACTGATCTGGTCGGCTTTCATAGAACAGAGCCCAGTTTCTTTTATTTTATTTTTGTACCTATTTGTGAAGGCTTATTTTATTTTTTCTAGAGAGCCCAGTTTAAAGATCTAAAGCAGGGGTTAGCAAACTTTCTGTAATAAGTGGGAGAGTAAATATCTTTGGCTTCGTGGGTCAGAACACATCTGTTGCTAATGCCCCCCTCTGCCGCCATGCCTGAAAGCAGCTGCAGATGACATGTGAATGAGTGAGTGTAGCTGGGTCACAATAAATTTTTATTGGACACTTTATGCATACTGAAATTTGAATTTCATGTGATTTTTCTCTTTTTTCTTATTAAAAAAGTTTTTCAAGTGATTTGCACCTGTCCCAAAGTATCATTCATCTTTTGGTTACCCACCAGCCATTTATTTTTTATTGTATGCATGGTATACTGGGGATTGAACTCAGGTACATTTTACCACTGAGCCTCATCCTAGCCTCTTCTATTTTTTTTTTTTTTTTTGAGATAGGGTCTTGCTAAATTTCTGAGGCTGGCTTTGAACTTGCAATCCTCCTGCCTCAGCCTCCAGAGTTTCTGGATTACAAGTGTGTGCCACCATGCCTGGTTCCCTCCAGCCACTTAAAAATGTAGACTTTCTTTGCTGCTCATTCCAAAGAAGGTGGTAGGCTGGATTTGAACAGTAGGTGGTGGATTGCTGACCTCTGATCTAAAAGGCAAAGAGAATACTGGTGCCATGGGCTGGGAGGTGAACACAGGTGACCATCAGAACAGCTTTCACAGGGCTGAGGCAGGAGGGAGGCTCAGGGTGCAAGAGGAGGGAAGGCTTTACCTACCCTAGGTGTGGGTACCTGTTCTAAGAAGAGAGTTGGTGTTTTAGTCAGCTTTTGCGCTGCTGTGAATAAAATGACCTGATCAGCACAATTGTACAGAAGGAAGAGTTTATTTGAGGGCTCAAAGTTGCAGAGGTCTTAGTTTATAGAAGGCCAGCTCCATTTCTCAGGGCCAGAGATGAGGCTGAACATCATGGCAGAGTGTGTGGCAGAGGGAAGCAGCTCACATCAGAGTGATCAGAAAGCAGAGAGACATTCCACTGGCCAGATACAAAAATATACACCAAAGCCACACCCTAATCCCTACCTCCTCCAGCCGAACCCTTCTACTTCAGTTAATCCCATAAGTGATCAAGCTGATTAGGCTAAAGCTATAACCCGATTATTTCTCCTCCAAACCTTCTTGCATAGTCTCACAGGTGAGCTTTTAGGGAACATCACATCTAAACCATAACAGGTGGGTAGAGGCTGTTTTTGAAATGACAGAGGATTTTGCTTGAAAAACATTTGCTGATGTCCTCTGAGTGGTAGAAAATCTCCAGATAGGATTTTTAAGAGATCCCACAAATTCTTTCATTTTATTTCTTTCCCTTCATATTCTCTCTGTCTCTCTCTTTTCTTTTCTCCTCCCTCCCTCTCTCTCTTCCTTCTGTCCTTCCTCCCTTTCTTTCTTTTTACCAAAAGTTACCCAGTTTTCAAGTATCTAAATCCTCACCAGTTGTCCATCCCATTGCATGATCATTTTAGAGATGAGAGACCAACTGGCCAGGACTCCCTTGGCATATGAGGGGAACCCGGGGGCCCACCTCCAAATCCCCAGGAGTCCTTGGAGGGATTTTGTGTCTCCTACTTGATGGTGTTCTATATTCAGTCTTATCTCTCTTGTTTATCTTCCTTCTATGCCATGTGATCAATTCCCAATTGGATCGCAGCTTCTATTCCCACATTACTGTTTATCAGAGTCTAACATGGTAGGGTTTGTTGAAAACAGTTCTTAAAAATCCTTGACCATCCTAGCCACCAGAATTTCCCCCTGATTATCATTTTTTCCACACCATCCTTCCTTGTGCAGACCCCTCTGCCCTGAAATTATGATGCAAGAGGGACATGGTGACCCATAATTGAGTGCCAGGGTGAATGTCCTATAGGGGAGGACCCAGGGGCCTCTGGAGCCAGCAGAAGAGGATCACTAGTTTTAAGTAGAGAAAGGGTTTGAATGCCTTCCCAGAGGAGGGGGGGGCTGCAGACACATGAGAAGGGTTTTTTAGCAGAGAAGGCATCCGGGGCATACAGGAGATCTTTAGAAAAGGTTGACAAGTCGCAGAGGAGGGAATCTATCCTCAAATATTGATTTTCATTGGCCTGTTTATTAGACTCTTCTTTCCAAAAAGAAAAGCTATAATTAGCTCTGTAATCTTTGTTTCCTTGTGCCATTGAGATCGTTTGACTCAGTATTCTTTAGTCATTAACTTACTTGAAATGTCAGAAACAATAAAATAAAACTTTTACTAAAATATTTGATTATAATTATTAAAATGTTAAAATATTTTATTTAAATGGATTTTTAAATTAGCAGTAAGCATTTTCTGAACAAAGCCCTGGAGTTAAACATCCATGAATGTCCCTGTCATTAATATTTGCAAAAAACAATGCTTTGCATATGCTCTCCTCATGGAATGTCAACACATAGCATTCCCATGGTGGACGTCTGTGATAACCTCTCCAGCATCCAGTTTCTTCTTTCCAGTGGCTATGATTTCCATCTGGGGAAGCTAATTTCACTACCAGCTATGCTGGGGGACTTGACCAATCTAGATCCATCCCTCTGGTCATAGTTCAAGGTTGAGTGCCTGACCAGAGGTGACCTCATTGGAGCAAATGGTATTTTTGCTGGAGCTGTTAGGACAATGGCATTCTGTCTTCTTCTGAATGGGAAAATTTGGGGGTGAGAGGACAACCTACCTGATTGCTGCAGCTTGGAGGGAAGTGAGCTTAAAATAAAAATGAGTCAAGAATATGGAAGAGAAATCAGCTCCAGAGCCTCAACCCACCATGAGTGTTTGGATCTAGTGGTGTCTGGAACCTGTCTACCTCTGGGATTTTCACTGTGATGAGACAGTAAATTTCCTCTATTGTCAAAGCAAAGTTGAATTGGATTTCCATTCTGAACCAGATCTTTCTCAAGTCGGACCGGGGTGTGTGTTCATCCTTTGATGAAGACTTGGGAGGACCTGAACTCAAAGTTTGGGAACTCAGTTGATGGTTGCCTGGAGGAATTCCAAGTTTGGATTCATTATATCAGTAACAATCTGGATCCATTAAATATATTTAGTATTTGCATAAAAAGAGAGACTGGCAGGGCGGAAGAGTCAAAGGCATGGGGAAGGTTGTGCATCTGCTGTGTTGAGAATTCAGAAGAAAAGCTCCAACCAGCAGCAGCAGCTGTAGTGTTTTTATTGGAATTCAGAATCACAGCCAAACAGACAACTTCCCTGCTGGGTTGCGCCAAGCAAGAGCTGATGGGGAGTGTATTGGAGCCGGCACCATTAACCACGACCAGGTTAATGAGGGACACAGATTCTTCAAGAAGAATCTTGAAGAAGGCAGAAATTATTTTCCTTCTGATTCTAAAAGAAGCATGTAAGCATTATGGAGAGTTTAGACAATGTAAAAAAAAGTATAACAAAAATGTTGCAAATATCTGAATTCCTCAACTCAGGTATTCTTTTATGTTTTAAACCCACATATGTTCAATCATTCTGGATATATAATTTTATGTCAAAGCCATTTTGCCCCTAAAATAATGTATCTGTAATCATGTTCAGTGGCTGCATAATATTTTGCCATAGGGGTTTTCAATACATAACCACTTTTCTTTTGTTGAACATTCAAGGAATTCATGAGCTGTTTTTCTTTAAAAAAAAAAGAAAAGAATTTATTTTTTTTTTTACTGCAGTTTTAGGTTCACAGCAAAATTGAGAAGAAGGTGCAGAGATTTTCCCATATGTTCCCCCCGTCCCTACACATGTAGTCTTTCCTTCACTCTGAATCAACACCCTCACCACAGTGGTCTATTTGCTAACAATTAATGGATCTATGTGATCACATCATTAGGGTTCACACTTGGCATTGTACATTCTGAGTGTGATAAATTTTTCATGCCATGTGTCCACCATTATGGTATCAAATGGAGCAGTTCCGTTGTCCAAAAAATTCTCTGGGTTCTCCTATTTATCCCTCCCTCCACCCTTGCCCCTGGAAACCGTTAATCTTTTTACTACCTTCATGGTTTTACTTTTTCCAAAAATGTCACACAATTGAGATGATACTGTACATATCCTTTTTCCAACTGGCTTATTTCACTGATTAATGTATATATAAAATCTCCTGCATTTCTTTTTATGGCTTGAAAGCTCATTTCTTTTCATCACTGAATAATAATATTTCATGGTTTGGATGGGCCACAATTTACTTATCCACACACCTACTGAAGGACATCCGGGTCATTTCCAAGTCTTGGCAATTATGAGTAAAGCTGATAAAGACATTCATGCACAAGTTTGTATGTGGATCTTAGTTTTCGAATCCTTCAAATAAATGCCAAGGAGTGTAATTGCTAGATCATATGGGAAGAACATGTTCAGTTTTTTAAGAAATATCCAAACTTTCTTCCAAAGTAGCCACAGCAATTTTGGGCTCCCACCAGCAGTGAACAAGAGTTCCTGCAGCTCCACATCCTTGCTGTCATTTGGTATTGTCAGTATTCTGAATTCCGGCCATTCCAACAGGTAGGTAGTGGTATCTCAGTTGTTTTAGTTTGCATTTCCCTGATGACATGATTTGGAGCATCTTTTTATAAGCTTCTTTGCCATCTGTATACCTTCTTTGGTGAGGTATCTGTTAAGGTCTTTGACCTATTTTTAAATTGGATTGCTTGTTTTTTTATAGTTGAGTTTTAAGAATTTTTGTATATTTCCGATAATAGTCCTTTGTCTGATGTGTCTTTTACAAATAGATTCTCTCAGTTAGTGGATTTCTCTCTCATTCCCTTAAAGTATCTTTCACACAGCAGAAATTTTAAATTTTAGGGGACTCTAACTTATTGTTATTTTCTTTTAGACTTTTGTTGTGTCTACAAAAAAGTCATCACCATACTCCAAAACATCTAGATTTTTTCTATGTTATTTTTCTAAGGATTTTTTAGTTTTGTGTTTTACATTTAGGTCTTTGATCCATTTTTGAAAATTTTTTCTTAAAAAGTGTAAGGTCTATGTCTAGATTAATTTTTCCTTAATTTTTGCATTGGATGTAAAATTTTCTCAGCACTATTTCTTGGAAAGAGTATGTTCTACATTGTATTTCCCTTGCTCCTTTGTCAAAGATCATTTTACTATATACATATGGGTCTATTTCCAGGATCTCCACTCTTTTCCACTCATCTATTTTTTTCTATTCTTTCACAAATACCACATTGTTTTGGTTACTGTGGCTTTATATTATCTCAAAGTCACCTGTGTTAGTTTCACTTTTTTAAAAAAAAAAATATCATCTTGGTTATTCTGGATCTTTTGTCTCTTCTTTATAATTAATTTGTTGATATCCACAAAATAACTTACTGAGATTCTGTTTGGGATTGAATTGAGTCTATAGGTCATGTTGGGAAGAACTGACATCTTGATGACATGGAGTCTTTCTGTTCATGAACCTGGAATATCTCTTCATCAGGGTTTTATAGTTTTCCTTATATAGATCTTACACCTATTTTGTTCTATTATAACTATTTTATTTGAGTGTGCTAATGTAAATACTGTTGTGTTTTTGTTTTAGGGGTTTTCTTTTACATTTTAAATTCTACTTGCTCATTGTTGGTTTATAGGGAAATGTATATTAACCTTTTATCTTGCTACCTTGTTATAAACCCCAGGAGTTTTTTGTCCATTCTTTTGGATTTTCTATATAGACAATCAAATCATCTGCAAGGGCACTTTTATGTCTTCATTCACAATCAGTATAGCTTTTAGTTCCTTTTCTTGTTGTGTGTGTGAGGACTTCTAGTGTAATGTTGTAAAGCATAGTGGAAGGGACAAACTTGGCTTATTCCTAGTCTTAGTGGAAAGATTTGAGTTTCTCAGAGTAAAGTAAGATGTTACCTGTAGGATTTTTATAGATATTCTTTATGAAGTTAAGGGAATTTCCCCTCTGTTCCTAGTTTACTGGGGGTTTTAATTGTGAATAGGTGTGGGTTTTCTCAAATGCTTTTTATGCATCTGTTGATAATGATCACGTGACTTCTTTTTTAGGTTGTTGATGTGATGAATTGCATCAGTTGACTTCTGAATGTTGAAACAGCCTTGAGTACCCAGGATAAGTTCCAATTGGTTGTGTATAATTATTTTTATATATTTTTGTGTTTCACTTGCTAATATTTTGTTGGAGGATTTTTGCATCTGTGTTCATAAGAGATGGATCTGCACTTTCTTTCCTTATAATGTCTTCATCCAGCTTTGATAATGCTAGCCTAATGAATTAGAATAAATTAGAATGTAGTTGCTTTCCTCCTATTTTCTGAAAGAGGTTTAAAGAGAATTGGTATCATTTCCCCCTTAAATGTTTGGTAGAGTTCATCAGTGAACCGGTCTGGGTCCAGTGCTTTCTGTTTTGGAAAATATTAATGATTAATTCAACTTCTGTAATAGATACGGGCCTATTCAGATTACCTGTTTCTTTTTGTGTGAGTTTTGGCACATAATGTCTTTGAAAGAATTGTTCCACTTCAATAGGATGTCAAATTTGTAGAGCTAGAGCTACTCCTACTATCCCTTTAATATCTTTTTGGTATGCATGGATATATAGTATTTCCCTTCTTTTACTTATGATATTCGTTACTGTGTACTCTCTCTTTTTTTCTTAACCTGGATAGAGGCTTACTGATTTTATTGATCTTAAAGAACAAGCTTTTGGTTTAATTGATTTTCTCTATTGATTTCCTGCTTTCAGTTTCATTAACTTCTGCTCTAACTTCATTATTTCTTTTCTTTTTCTTACTTTGGACAGGATTTGTTATTTACTTTCTAATTTCCTAAGGTGAAAACTTAGATAATTGATTTTAGATCTGTATTCTTATCTCATATGTATACATATTTCAAGTATACACATTTCCCTCTGAGCACTGGTTTTGCTGCATCCCAAATTTTGATAAGCTGTGCTTTCATTTTCATTTAATTCAAAACATTTAAAAATTTCTCTTGAAGTGCCTGGTTTAATCTTCAAATTTGGGGGGATTTTCCAGCTATCATTCATTATGTGATTGATTTCTAGTTTAATTTTCATTGTGATACTAGAACAGACATTGTATGATCTCTGTTTTTCAGAATTTGGTAAGTTGTAGTGACCAAATGTGGTCTACCTTGAAGAACATTCCATGTTATCTTGACGAAAACGTGTTTTCTACTTCAGCGAGATGAACAAATCTATAGCTGTCTCTTATATCCAGCAGATTGATGATATTGGCAAGTTCAACTAGGTTTTTACTGATTTTCTGCCTGCTAGATGTGTCGTTTCTGATAGAGGCCGTGGAGGTCTCCAACTGCAATTGTGGATTTGTCTATTCCTACTTGCAATTCTATCAGTTTTTACTTCATCTGTATGTTTGTATACATGTATGTGTCTATATATCTGTTTTTAGATGCTCTGTTGATATACATTAAGGATTGTTATGTCTTTTTGGAGAATTGATTTCCTTATTACTATATCAAAGCCCCTCTTTTCCCCTGATAAATGTTCTTGTTCTAAAACCATCTCTGTTGGAAATTGGTATAGTGACTCCTGCTTCTTTTTGATTAGTTTTGGAGTGGTGTATCCTTATCCACCCATTTACTTTTACTGCACATGTCTTTATATTGAACTTGAATTTAATTTTACTTAATTCTATTTTATAGTACAGGGGATGGAACTCAGAAACACTCTACTCCACTGAGGTATGTGTCCAGTGTTTTTTAAAATTTTATTTTGAGATAGGATCTCACTACATTGCTCAGGCAGATTTTCATTGTTGTTTTTCATTTCCTCCTCGTGGAATATTTTGCCAAGAATATATTGTAGTGCAGGCTTTCTTGACGTAAATTATTTTAGCTTTTGTTTATTGTGGAAAATTTTTATTTCATCTTCAAATCTGAAGCTTAATTTTGCTGGATATAAGATTCTTGGTTGGCATTTATTATCTTTCAGAGCTTGGTATATGTTGTTCCAGGATCTCCTGGCTTTGAGGGACTGGGTTGAAAAATCTGCTGGGATCCAAATCGGTCTTCCCTTGTATATAATCTGAGTTTTCTCACTTGCATCCTTTAAAATTCTATCCTTATTCTGTATGTTGGGCATTTTCATTATAATGTGTCTTGGTGTAGATCTGTTGTAATTTTGTGCATTTGGTATCCTATAGGCCTCTTGTATTTGATTTTCCAATTCATTCTTCATGCTTGAGAAATTTTCTGATATTATTTCATTGAAGAGATTGTCCATTCCTTTTGAATCTCTGAACCTTCCTCTATCCCAATAAATCTTAAATTTGGTCTTTTGATGGTATCCAATAATTCTTGGATGTTCGTTCATGGTTTCTTACCATCTTCACTGTGAGATCAACTTTATATTCAAGATTGTATATTGTCTTAGGTGCTGTCTTCTAAGTGATCTAGTCTGTTGGTGAGACTTTCCATTGAGTTTTTAAATTGGCTTATTGTTTCTTTCTTTTAAAGGATTTCTGTTTTTTTTTTTTTTTCAGAATCTCTCTTTCTTGAAGTAATCTCTTGCTACCTGTATTTGTTCTCTTATCTCTTTGTTGTAGTGATCAATTTTTGCTTGTATCTGCTCACTTAGGTCATTCTTTAATTCCCAGATCATTTTAGTTATGTATATTCTGAGCTCCTTCTCTGACATTTCATCTACTGCACTATTTATGGATTCTATTGTTGTAGTATCTTGGTTTGTTTGGGGCACTTTCCTCCCTTATTTTTTCATGATGTTTGTGTGTCTTCCTCTCTTGCAGTATAGATCCAAGGTATTACAGCTTCTGCCCTATTATCTTATAGTGTCCCTGAAGGTTACCAATACCTCACCTTTAAGGAGGAGATCAATATTACAGCACTAAGTGCACCCAACCTGCAGCCATAGATCGGATAGCTTCTATTTTTACATTTACAAAGTTTTGTTGCTATAATCAGAAATGATGAGTTCTGTTATCTTCTACCATATAGTCAATAGGTTTGTGTAATGGTTTATACTTTCTAATGGTAGAGAGGGGTCTGGGGGGTTGGCTGAGATGTTTATGAGGTAGGATGTGAGAATATAGAGGTATTAGATTATATGACTAGTGAAAGGATAATCATAAGAAGTTGGCTGTTAGTAGGAGAAACAAGAGATAGGCAACCCCATACAAGACTTCCTGTTTCCTCAGCAACAGGATAACTGTTAGCACCCCTAGTAGAGATACCTCTGGTGCAGCCAGGCCCACAAGATCCTTGGTGACATCTTATCATGTCCTTATTGTTATCCCTTGATAGAAGCAGTGATATCCCAGTTTCATGGCCGTGGCAGCCTCAGTCTATATGTACCCTGATGTTGGGCTGTGGAACCACGCTTTGGTGAATAAGGAAGCTTAGTGCGGGGTCGGGTGCAGGGTGCCTCTCTGTGTGGGTGCGGTATTGGGGTGAGCCTCTGTCTAGATAGCTGGGCCGCACCTAGCTGGAGTTCAAAGTGGATTTATTATAGATTATATTTATTTATAATATAATCTCTAGTTCTATCTATTTTCCTGTTTTCTAAGGAGAAACCAGATATAATTTTTTATCTTTGGTGAGGTATTTTTATTTTCTTCTGGATTCTTTCAGGGTTTTTTCTTTTCTTTTTTTTTTTTAATTTTTTATTGTTGGCTGTTCAAAACATTACATAATTCTTGATATATCATATTTCACACTTTGATTCAAGTGGGTTATGAGCTCCCATTTTTACCCCAAATACAGATTGCAGAATCACATCAGTTACACATCCATAGGGTTTTTTCTTATCTTTGATTTTATGTAGCTTTTATGTCTCATTTTGTTTTTTTTAATCCACTCTGATACTCCTTGTCTTTTAATTTGTCCATTAAGATCATTGGAATTAAAAGTGATGATTGATAACGTTGGATTAATATCTGCCTTATTTGTTTCTGTTTTTTTTATTTGCTGCCCTTGGTTTTGGTTCCTATTTTTGTCTTCCACCCTTTTTCTGCCTTTTATGGTTTTAGCTGAGCATTTTATATGACCCTACTTTTCTCTCCTAGCATACCACTTATACTTCACTTTTTTCAACCCTATTGTTGTGGTTGCCCTAGAGTTTAACATACACTTACAACAAATACAAGTCCATTTTCAAATAACACTATACCACTCTTTGGGCAGTGCCTGGACCTTATAATAATAAAGTAATTCTAGTTCCTCCTTTTTATCCTTTGTATCATTGCTGCCATTTATGTTTTGCTTCTATATAAGCATGCATGTGTTCATTCTTGCTGTTAGATAATTAAGAAAAGAGCTTTTATTTTACTTTCACTTATTCCTTTACCAATGTGCTTCCTTTCTTTATGTAGGTCTAAGTTGTTGACATCTATCATTTTTCTTTTCACCAAATAATTCCAAAAAAAAAAAAATAAAAAAACACCACACTTCTTAAATGTGAGTTCTACTGACAACAAAATGCCTCAATTTTTGTTTGTCTGAGAAAACCTTTATTTCTTCTTCACTTTTAAAGGATAATCTCTTAAGACTGAATTCCAGGTTGATTTTTTTTCTTTTAATACTTTAAATATTTCATCCAATTTTCTTCTTGCCTGAATGGTTTCTTTTCTTTTTTAATTTTCTCATTTCTTATTGGTATATTATGGTTGTACATGTTGATGGGATTTGTTGTTTCATATTCATACATGCACACAATATGACAATGTAATTTGGCCAATATCACTCCCCATCACTTCCCCTCTTCCTCCCTACATCCCTTTATTTTACTGATCTCCCTTTGATTTGTAGGAGATCTACCCCCACCTTTCTTTCCCTTTTTCCTCTCTAGCTTCTACATATGAGAGAGAAACATATAACCCTTGGCCTTTTGAGTTTGACTTTTTTGCTTATCATGATGGTCTCAAGTTCCTTGCATTTTCCTGCAAATGACATAATTTCATTTTTCTCTATGGCTTAATAAAACTTCATTGTGCATATATACCACATTTGCTTTATCCATTCATCAGTTAACTAGTTCTAACCATTTTCCTGGTTTCTAAGGAGAAACCAGGTAAAATTTTTTAACTTTGGTGAGGTCTTTTTTTTTATTCTGGATTCTTTCAGGGTTTTTTCTTATCTTTGATTTTATGTAGCTTGAAAATGATATGCCATGGTGTGGGTTTTTGTTTGTTTGTTTGTTTTTTTGAACTTATCTTGCACAGCATTCTCTGAGCTTCCTGAATCTGCAGTCTGGTGTCTGACAATCACTGCAATCACTGGGGAGAATTCTCAGTCTTTATTATTTCAAATATTTCTAATATCCCATTTTATCTTTCTTTTCCTTTTCATATTCCCAACTCTTGTGAGTTGAGCTGCTATTGGTATGGCTGCATCATTGTAATATGTTGATTTTAAGTCCTTTGTGTATAAACCTAGGAGTGGAATAGCTGGGTCAAATGGTGTTTCCTTTCCATGTTTTCTGAGGAATCTCTATACCACTTTCCATTAAGGTTGCACCAATTTGCAGTCCTACCCAGCAACGTATGAATGTACCTTTTTCACCACATCCTCACCAACATGTATTGTTGCTTGTATGCTTGATGATTGCCATTCTGATTGGAGTGAGATAGTATCTTTGGGTAGTTTTGATTTGCATTTCTCTTATTGCTAGAGATGTTGAACATGTTTTTCATATATTGATTGCATTTCGTCTTCTGAGAAGTGTCTGTTCAGTTCCTTAGCCCATTTATTGATTGGGTTATTTGTTTTTTCATAAAGTTTTTTGAGTTCTGTGTATATCCTAGAGATTAATGCTCTTCTATTCCACACCATTGTTCTACATATCTGTTTTTGTGCCAATACCATGCCATTTTTGTGGCATGGTATTGGTACAAAAGGACTGGTATTGTGATGCCTCTGGCTTTATTTTTCTTGCTAAGGATTGCTTTGGCTATTCTGAGTCTCTTATTTTTCCAAATAAATTTCATGATTGCTTATTATATGAAGAATATCTTGGGATTTTAATAGGAATTGCATTAAATCTGTGTAACACATTGATTGTATAGCCATTTTGACAATTAATTCTGCCTATCCAGGAGCATGAGAGGTCTTTCCATCTTCTAAGGTCTTCTTCATTTTCTTTCTGTAGTTTTCACTGTAGAGGTCTTTCACCTCTTTTCTTAGATTGATTCCCAAGTGTTTTTTTTTTTTTTAGGTTATTGTGAATGGGGTAGTTTTCCTAATTTCTCTTGCAGTAGATTCATCATTGATGTAGAGGAATGAATTTGATTCATGGGTGTTGATTTTATATCCTGATACTTTGATGAATGCACTTATTAATTCTAGAATATTTCTGGTGGAATTTTTTGATCTTCTAAATATAGAATCATGTAATCAGCAAATAGTGATAGAGGTTTTTTTTTTTTTTTCCTATTCATACCCCTTTAATTTCTTTTTTCTCCTAATTGCTCTGGCTAGAATTTCAAGGACCATGTTGAATAGAAGTGGTGAAAGAAGGCATCCTTGTCTTGTTCCAGTTTTTAGACCTTCTTTGAAGGTCTTTTAGAACTCGCCTGAGAATCCATCTGGTCCTGGACTTTAATTGGTTGGCAGGCTTTTGATGGCATCTTCTATTTCATTGCTTGATATTAATCTGTTTAAATTGTATATGTTCTCCTGATTCACTTTGGGTAGGTTTTTGTTTGGAAGATCTAACCAGTGGCGAGAAAGTTGTGCTAAAGTCACCCAGTATTATTGTATTGTGGTCTACTTGATTCTTGAAGTTGAGAAGGGTTTGTTTGATGTACATAGATGATTCATTGTTTGGGGCATAAATATTTATGATTATTATGTCTTATTGATCTATGATTCCCTTATGCACTATGAAACGTCCTTCTTTGTCTCTTCTGATTAACTTTGCTTAACTTTATCTGATATGAGGATAGAAACCCCTACCTGATTACATGATCCATGTAATATGTTTTTTTTCTCATTTTTTCACCTTTACTCTGTTGATGTCTTTGCCTATGAAGTCTCTTGGGGAGAGCATATTGTTTGGTTTTAATTTTTAATTCAATCTGCCAGTCTATATCTTTTGATTGATGAGATAAGGCCATTAATGTTCAAGATTATTATTGAGATATCATTTGTGTTCTCAGTCCTTTTGGTTTATTTCTAGTTTTTAATTTGAGTTAGTTTCTCCTTCGATTGACTATTCCTTTAGTGTAGTTTCTTCCTTAACTTGTTTTCACTTTTTTAAAAAAAATTTCATCTTCATTGAATATTTTATTGAGAATATTCTGAAGTACAGGCTTTCTGGTTGTGGATTCTTTTAATTTTTGTTTATCATGGAAGGTTTTTATTTCATCTTCAAATCTGAAGCTTAATTTTACTGGATATAGGATTTTTGGTTGACATCCATTTTCTTTCAGAGTTTGGTGTATATTATTTCAAAAGCTCCTAGATTTGAGGGTCTGGATTGAGAAATCACCTGAGATCTGGATTGTTTCCCCCCTACATATAATCTTATATGTTTCTCTCACAGCCTTTAAAATCCTATCCTTAGTCTGTATGTTAGGCATTTTCATTATAATGTGCCGTGATGTGGGTCTGTTGTAATTTTGTGCATTTGAAGTCCTGTAAGCCTCTTTGTTTTGGTTTTCTTTGAAAAACTGTGCATTCCTTTGGTTTGTATCTCTTTGCCTTCATCTATCCTGATAAATTTTAAATTCGGTGTTTTCATATTATCTCATAATTCTTGGAAGTTCTGTTCATGGTTTCTTAACATCTTCTCTCCATGGTCAACTCTGTTTTTCAGGATTATATATTTTGTCTTCAATGCCTGAAGTTCTGTCTTCCAAGTGGTCTAGTCTGTTGGTGATACTTTCTTTCTGTTGAATTTTTAATTTGGTTTATTGTTTCCTTTATTTCATGGATTTGCAGGGTTTTCCCCAGAATCTCTATTGCTCTTTTGCTTTAGTGATCTTTTGCTAACTGTAAGTTGCTTTCTTACACCATACTTTACTTTGTTGAACAGTTTATCTTTGTACTTTCTAAACTACTCTGACATTTCATCTACTGTGATGTCAATGGATTCTGTTATTGGAGTATTGGTTTGCTTGAGGCCATTTTTTCCCTTGCTTTTTCATGTTGTTTGCATGTCCACCCATCAAACAGTATGGATCTGAGGCAGTAGAGTTTCTACCTGTGGACTTATAGTGTCCCTGAAGGTTTCCAGTTTCTCACTGTTTAGGGAGAGGCAAATAATGACAACAACCAATGCAAATGATTAAATAATTAAACCCAATAGTTCCTACTATGATGACTACAATGTTAATTGTCACAATAAACAGAAATGATATGATCAGTTATTGCCTACAATAAAAACAACAAGTTTGCAAACGGTTTACATTTTCCAATGGTGAACAGGGAGAGAACAGAAGTGTTACAGGATGTGATGATTATGAGGGAGCAGGAGAGAAGACAGACATAAAAGATTAAAGGAAGTGTGAAAGAGAGAACAATAGAGATTGGCTGTTAACAGAAGAAAAGAGAGAATCAAGGGAAACAGGTAGGAAGGAGAAATAATATATAAAGCAAAAAAAATTGTTTTGAAAATTAAAAATAAAAATCAAATAATACAAAACTAAATTAAAATATACTAATCCAAAATCCTAGTTAATAAAAAATAATCCATGTAAAATATACGGCTTCAAAAATACTAAAGATGAGAAGAAAAACAAAATAGAAAACTGTGTAAATGTTCATGTACCATTAAGGTCACTATTAAACAGTGAAAAAGAATTTTTTAAAAAAAGGAAAAAGAAAAGAAAAAAAAAAGATCTTGATGAAAAGTTAAAGAATTTTTTCCACTGGAGTTCAAATATTCTGTTTCTCTTCTCAGCAGTTTTAAGTGGAGTCTTCTGGAGTGTGGTGCTCCACCCTCTGGATTGCTGGGGTGAGAGAGGTAATTATGTAGGTGGAGTTCCTAGAGGCAGGGTTCAGGCTTAGGTGGGCTCCAGGCTCTGCACTGAGGGCTAACTGGTCTGGAGATTTTAGTGCACCTCCAGGGCCCAGTACTTGCTGGTCCACACTGGAAGACTTTACCCCAGGAATCTCCCCTGGGTTCCACTCATTTGATGGGAAAGCCAATTTTTAGTCCCCTACATCACTGTAGACCCATGGGTCCTGGTCTCGGGTTCAGTCTCCAGTTTCTCCTACCCCTGGGCTTCTGAGTTCCCGGTCAGATTTGTCTTTCCCAGTAAAACTCTCTCCACATTTGATTTTCTTGTGGTCATTTAAGCATACTTTATGTCACGCAGCACATGTTTATTGGGCCTGTATTTCAGGCCAAACTCGGGTTTGCCAGGAATTGGTTCCCTCCATTGCTGGACTCCCTGCGCCACAGCTGCAAATTGTTCCTTCCTTTGTCCTCTGCACACGGCCTGTAGAGATGGTGGTTTCTCTCCCCAGACACAGATATCATGCAGCATGTCCTTCAGGTTTGTTGGGCCATGTCCTTGGTCTCTAAACCCTCCCTTTGCAGACACGCCTCTGACCTCCCCAAAATGCAGGTTCCTTTAGTTCCCTTATCCTTCCATCATAGAGGGGTCTCTCTGGCTGGAGGTTCTAGCAGTGGCTGTGCTGCTGGGGATTTTTTCCTTATTTTATTATATCCAACCTCCTGTGTCCCCAGTCTGATTTAAATGTCCTGTGTTAGGTTCCAGTAAAGTCCCCCCACCTTTTTGTGTGTGTTTACCCACCTTGCAGAGAAGCTGCCTGTCTCTTGGTTTCATACCACAGAGCAACCAGGAACCTCGGCGACCTCCTCTCTTCCGCCATCTTGGATCTCCCCTGACATGGCTGCTTTTACAGATATAAGAAGAGGTCTTTTCTTTTTTTTATTTTCAGTTTGTTCAGATTTTTACTTGTTGTTTGGGCAGAGTGATAACTTCTAATGTCCATAAATAGCAGACTGAAAACTGGGCTCATGTTATTGTTTTTTTTTTTACTCTAAATGAAGTTATGCTGAACACATTTGTGCCAAGTCTCTGCATCTCTGATGATACCCTTAGGTGAGATTCCCAGAAAGACAATTACTGGATCAAAAGATTGGAATTTTTTTTGAGGTTATTACATTTTACCAAAATGTTCCCAGTAGCTATGCATATGTATTTATAATGATAAAAAAATCTAAAATATTTCAATTCTGTGGTTAGGATGGGAGAAACAGTAAAAATCAATTAGAGTCAAGACTTTAGTTATTGGCTGAGCAGGTCCATTGCTCAGTTCTGTGCAGGTTCTATGATGTGTAACTGGACTGTCTCGCTAGGTGGGATGGAATAATCAGGCTACAGGCAGGATGTACACAGTGCAGAGAGACTTGCTCCGAGAGCAAAGGCTAACCATGGCCCACACTCTCCAAGCTTCTTCATGATCATCCTCTAGGACTCTTCTATTTTGTTCTTGGTCCTTTCTTAAGTCTCGTAAGTCCCTTGAATTTGCCAATAACACTTGTCTTTATGGTTGTTGCCCCCAATAAACTCTGGAACCTTGCTCATGGCTTTGCCAGCTCTGGTTACCTAAGATGCCTGTGTAGCCCCTCCAGCTGTGGCCCAGAGTCCATCTAACCCAATGCCTGCCATACTTGAGTCAAGACAGGGAGACTTTATGGAGTCTGGGAGGAAGAATGCCATGAAGAGTGATATTGTCAGGAAGAAGAATGCATGTAAACAGGGTGATGTCAATGGGAACCCCCAGGGTTCTCAGGATGTGGGGCTCTTAACTCCAACCCTGGTCAAGCCATGTGAGTAATAAACCATGCAGGGGCTTGTTCCCACCTTGTCTCTTCTGTAATCAATCTTGATGTTACTGTCTGAAAGGAAATCCCAGGAATCAGGCACCATAAAGAGGGAGTGAGGGGTACATCAGGAGAAGGAAGGATGCTTCTGGTGAGCTGAGTAGGAATGCCAAGCACCCCTGATTTGCTTTCTCTCCCCTCCTTGCCGTCACCCAGGAGGCTTAGGCAGGAGTAGAAAGTGGGCAATGGCAGAAGTCACAAAGGATCTAGCAACATTCCAGGTCTTGTCCAGTACTGACCTCTCTCCTTAGGAATTGCTCAAATCCCCAGTTGGTAATTTACCACATCATTACAGGGTGTGTCTTCTGTGCCCTACTGCAAGGCATTTGACAGTGATTGAAAAGGTCTCCTGGCCTTGGAATGTGACAGGTGCTGTACAACCAACTGCTATGGGACCTGTAGAATGTGTACTTACTCCAAAGCCCAAGTTGTATCATCTGGCGCTGTAAAAAAAAACGAGGCTCATGTCTATTTGAAATGTTGTACTCCAAGTCCTTAATCAGGGCCTGCTGCCTCCAATTATGGCTTTGTTCCTGCTTGAGGGAGGATGGAGGTCGCCCACATCATTTTAATGCATGGCCTCTTTTCCAGAAAATAAAACTCACTGGAGTTCAAGGACTGATCCAGCCAACAGGCATGTTTTTTTTTTTTTTTTTTTTTTTGTAAACAAAGAGGTGAAAACAGAAACAGAAAGCACTGGCTCCATGGCTGTGGGGCAGGGTAACCCTTGCCAAGGCGTCTGTTTGTTCAAGGTGCCTGGGCGGGCAGTGGTGGGGAAGCATCAGAGACCAAAGGCAGAAATCAGAATTTTGCAGCAGCAGCTGTGGCAGGATCCCTGCTGGGATTTAGTTGGAGAGCAGAATAATTTTGCATAATGATCGTGAGCGCTGTAAGGAGAGTAAACTGTAAAGTGCTGCACACATATTAGCTCTCCCACCTCTTCGGGCCCCGAGCTCCCCTTGAGGGTGTGGGTGAAGCCTTTCATGGCTGGAGATGGCTGGTGTCCACCACAGGGGCCCCAGGAGCCTCTGAACTTGAACTCCCCCTATCTTCCCTCTGGCACCTTTATTTGGGGACAGAGACTCAGGCCCAGTCAGAGGATCAGGAACAGGGTGTAGAAATCAATCTGTCCTTGTCCTCAGGGTAGCCCATTTATAGGGGTCTCCTTATTACTGGCAGGAAAGCCTCACTTCCCCACCAAATCCTGAAACCTTCAGAGGAGCTGAAAGTCAGAGGGAAAAGAGGCCTTGTCCCCACCGTGGGAATGGCACAGCTTCCATATGGTTTAATAATTTGAGATTTCTTACACGTCTCAAGGGAAGGCTGGAGGGGTTTTTGCTGTTCTTCCTACAGGTTTCCGGCGCGCGCATCTCTTCTCATCCATAAAAGATTGGGTTTACTCACTGTGGAAAGCTGAAAGTGAAAAACAGGTGCAGCTATATAATATTTCTCTTTAATTACTGTTTATAGAAAAAAAAAAAAACCCAAGTGTAGAAATTAATTATTCCATATTGTTAGAGCAGGATGAACTACTTACTAATTTTAACTGTGGCTTTTACACGGAGCCTGTTGCTCAACATCTTATTAATTTGGGTAAATATTAACAAACAGCTCTGACACCTCCTCCCCAGCTTCCCTCGCCCTCCCCGCCTGCCCCTGCAGCGCATTCTCCTGGGGAGGGGAGGCATGGGGCTTCCAGTTTCCTTCATGGTGTGGTGTTGAGCCTGAGCTCTACAAAGCTTCAAGAAGACCTGTTTCAGACCTGTTTTCCTCCCTCTATCTCTCTCTCTCTCTCTCTGCTGTCACCTGGGACACCCTGAGACTCAGGTAGAAATGCAGGGAAATGCTTTTCTATTATTCATGCCCATTTCCATGCCTGGCACATTGCCCTCTCCGTTGGTAGCCTCCCTCTCTCTGATTTGTCCTCAGTGAAAGTAGCCAGTGGCCAGCGTGAGAAAGGAGTGAGGAACTCCTCAGAGGCCCCACTGAGTGCCTCTTCCTGATACCCAGAAGAGAGGTTCTGAAAGTTACAGAGACTGGACAGTGGAACAGGGGAGGGAAGATGGGATTGGGTTGGGGGGAAGAATTCATTCCGTGGGTGTATGAGTCTGGTGTGTGTTTTTGTCTGTTTGTGAAAAGGGGGTCTCAGCTATGTTGCCCAGGTGGGTCTTGAACTTGTGAGCTCAGGTGATCCTCCAGCCTCAGCTTCCTGAGTAGTTGGGGCTGCAGATGGGCACCATACCCAGCTTTTATTAGTTCATTTTGTGTTGCTAGAATTAAATGCCTGAGGCTGGGAACTTTTTATAAAGAGAAAGAGGTTCCGTTAGCTGACATTTCTGGAGATTCAAGAGCATGGTGTCAACATCTACTCAGATTTGGTGGGGCTTCATGGCAATGGCACCCCCAGTAATGGGAGCATGTATGGAAGAGAGCACATGGCAGGACAGGAAGTGAGGGAGATTCCAGGGCCAGGCTCACTCTTTTGGTAATAATTCCCTCTCATGGGAACCAACCAGGTTCTTGGAGAAATGCATTAATGCTGTCCAAAGGCAGAGCCCCCCGTGTCCAAATTTCCTTTCACTAGTCCCTATCTCTTAAAGGTTTCACCACCTTCACACTAACACACTGGGGACCAAGTTCCACAGCACATGAACCTTTGAGGGACACACTCACCATATCCAACCACCATAGTGGAGCTAAAACCTCATCTAACTCATCTTGAGTGGCAGTTGGGAAAAGCAAGACTCCTAAGAGCCTTTCTGCTGGAAGGTGGTGGTGGTCTGAAGACCTGGAAGCTCATCCTCAAGCAATCTAGCTATGTGGCAAACTATGCAGAATCGAGTGGCTTAAGGCAAGTAGCTAATTCATTGTAATCTCACAATTGTGTGGCTGGGAAATTAGGGCTGGGCTCAGCACAGGAGCGTGATTCTTCCACTTCACCTAAGTCTGGTGCATCCAAGGCCGGCTCCTTGCTGGGAGTGGTTGGAAGGATGGACTTACATGAGACTATTGGCTAGAGTACCTACACATGGCTCTTCATAATGGTGTCTTAGAGTCGTTGGACCTCTTTCCTGGTGGCCCAGGTTCCCTAGAGACCCAGATAGAAGATGCCAGGCTTCACCTCACCTAACCTGAGCAGCTCTAGAATGTCTCTTCCATCTCATTTTGTTGGGTCAAAACAGATCACTGACACCAGCCCAGATTTAAGAGGAGGGAGATTTGTCTCCACTTTTCATGGGGAGAGGAACAAACATCCTGTTCTCATTTGTAATCTTCACACTTCTGCTCAGGGACTCACCAGGTCTTGTGGAGGCAGCGAGGTGGTGAGAGAAAGGATCTCCCAGTCTCATGGCCTGGGTTGCAATATCGCCATTTCACTCGAGTTCAGTTAATATCTCATCTCTGCCACGGATCCCCAGTTTCCCTCTACACACAATAGAAACAATAGAAGAGAAAGTAAGATCATATATAAAAAGCCCAGACTGGACTGACATCCAGAAAGGACACTCTTCCTGGAGCTTTTGATGACTCTACAGTGAGAATGATCATGTGGGCCGAACAAATGAGTCTGTGCGTGTTTATTAAAAAGTAGGCTCAGTCTCATCTGTGAGCCATGAAAACGTTCCAGAGATAGTATAAAAAGAGAATGGAAAGGGAAGAAACATTAAAAAAAAAAAAAAGACATTAGGGTATATAATTAAAGCTAGGTATAGTTTGTTTTTTTTTAACTTATTTTAGTTTTATAAATATCTTTGTGTACTGGGTCATGATATGAAATGATTTGTTTGTAAGACGTATTTTTTCTTTTTACTGAGGTTGATGATCAAAAGATTTTAAAAGTTACTGAGAGAACGAAGGTGAAATGCTTTTGCCCTGTCATTCCGAAGGATGATTCTTGTGAGAAGGGTCTGAGAACCCAGGGCGGGCCCAGAGGAAGGGCTTAGTAAATATGCAAATCCCACCAAGATCTTGGCCTTGGGGATATTTGACTGTCAAAAGCAACAAAGTTAAACTCCCTGGAAAGCTCAGCATTTTGCCCTGGTGTCACTTTTGAATGATCTACATAGACCTGAAAATCATAGGGATGCAAAGCATCCTCATAAAATCCCACCAGCCTCCCAGATCTTATTCCTTGAGCATCTTCAGGGAAATGAGTAGGTTTCTCTCCCTGGATCTTAATGTAGGTACAGAGGAGGAGGAGCTGAGTTGGGGATGGATTTGGGGAGATGTAAGGACAAAAGACCATCAAAGTAGGTTTGTGATAATCTATCTGCTAAGGACTCCCACCTTTCCCCCCACCCCAGAATGGCACCTTCTGACGCCAGCCACGTGATTCTCATGGGAGCTACTGGAGGTGACCCCCCCTTCTATCATATGTGACTATTCTGACAATTGATCTGAAATGGCCAGTAAGAGCTCTTTCCTGAGCCATTGTTTTGGGTTGCTGTTGTTGTTTTGGGGGGTGGGTAGAGCAAGCTTCTATCAACCCTTCCGGGTGGTAGAAACCCTAAGAGGTGCAACTTGAGAGTTACTGTGTCAAAATGTCTCCAGATGGAGGAAGCCGATCTTCAGGGAGAAAGAACAAATCCAGTGTGCAGAGAGAAGCATGGAGGGAAAGCAGCGGGCGCCCACGTTGCTTGGAGTTCTCCGAGGCACTTGTTCAGGAAGCCCAGCTGCATCCTTACTTTGCTCAAAGCACAGCCGTTCAACCTTCCAGTCCACGAGCTCATACTTCCCCTTTTGCTTAAGCTTATTTGAGATGAGCTTCTGTCTCCTTGCATTCCTAAGTCTTTCCCCAAACACTCTTAAAAGGAAGCAAGTTGGTGGGATTGGAAGGGATGATTCTGAACACTGTCATTTTTCCTGGGCCTTCGTCATGCTGGGAACAGAAGTTGCCACCCCCCCACCCCCATCTTTTTCTTCCTGCCCAGGCATCTGTAGGATGCACATCCCCAGAACCAGGTGCAGCCTCAGGGAGAGAAGCACCAGCCAATGCACACCCTGGATTTGCCAGCTTGCATACTCCCTCCTGACGGGAGCAGTTGAGGGCAGCCAACTCTCCCCGCCACGTGGATCCTCCCAGCTCCTGCATAGTTAAATGCCATGATCTCCACTGCCAGGGGCTGCCACATCAGGAGCCTTGGATTAAGTGATTTGTCTCCCTCCAACACAGCTGCTCCCTGGTTCCTGTCTGACAAATGCGGTTCATTAGGGCTGACAAAGATGAATGTCCTTGTTTATGGAAGTCAGCTAAGTGCTGTTCTCAGGGAGCCAGTGGACCTGGATCTGAAGCAAGGTATACATCAGGTTGGCTCCCCAACACTTCCTCTCAGCCACAGGCTACGATGGGGACACGAAAGCCAAGTTATGTGCCTCCTGCCAAGAGTAGATCCCATAAGAGTTTCACTGTTGGGGTACAATGAGATTTGGCAGCCTACAGCAGCTTCTGTCGCCACCATCTGAGAGTCAGCCTGGTTTTGAAAGCGGTTGCCCTGTGATGTTCTTGCAGGACACCCAGCCAACAGGCACACATCTGGGTCACTAATATCCACTAGACAGTTCCTATAAGCTGAGCATATGAGGAGGGTGGCCTGTGGGATAAGAACCTGGGGCGGTGGTTATCTAGTGAGGAAAAATTATCTGAAACACCATGTGGGCAAAGCCAGGATACAGCAGTGACAATTACCATGAGTACCTGAAAGAATGCTAGCCACAGTCTGCCTTCCTGTCCTCCGACCATTGACTTGAGTCAACAACTCCACATAGAAAAGCCCAGAAAATCCAAAGCAATGGTTCCCAGCCTGGCTGGGCAGCAGGAACTCTTGTAGCTGTGGTTTTCAAACTTTTGGACCATCATTCACAGTAGGGAGCACATTTTATCTCACAATCCAGGTGCACATGCACATGCGTGCACACACTCCCCCATTTCAACAGCTTCACCAATGTTTAATTTTTTTTTAATTGGTACTGGGGATTGTACTCAGAAGCACTCAGCCACAGAGCCTCATCTGAACCCCTATTTTGGATTTTATTTAGAGACAGGGTTTCATTGAGTTGCTTAATGCCTTGTTTGTGCTGAGGCTGGCTTTGAACCCGCCATCCTCCTGTCTCAGCCTCCTGAGCCGCTGGGATTACAGGCATGCGCCCCTGTGCCTGGCACCAATGTTAAATTTTACTGAATGAAATTCATTCTGATGTTTTCTATTCCATTTTATTCTATTTATTTTCATATTTTTTTAAAAAAAATATTTATTTATTTATTTCTTACGTTGGGTTGCTGAGTGCAACCCAGGGGGGCATTCTACTACCGAGTTACATCCCCAGACCTTTCTATATTTTATTTTGAGACAAGGTCTCATTAAGCTGCCCAGGCTGACCTCAAACTTGGGCTCCTCATGTCTCAGCAGGAGTTGCTAGAATTCCAAGTTTGCACCACCACACACAGCTCATAGTGATTTTTAGAACTTCACATTAGCCTTGTTGGAGCAAGAACTCTGGAGAAGGGAGCATATATGCAGAGACTCTCAGGATGGATAATCATTAACCAAACAGGGGTGTGGAGGAAAAGCATTTCTGACAGAGAAAATCACATCTGCAAATGCCAGGAGGGGAGAATGAGAGAGAATGACATCTGGCATATTGGAGAATCTGGAAGTTCAGCTCAGTTAGAGCAAGATGTTGGGGGAAGAGAACGATGAGGGACAGGCTGTGAGTCAAGTGGAGCAGTCATAGGGACTTATAAGACACTTGAAGAATTCAGATTCTGTGCAGAGGGCAGTAAGAGGCCCTTTTCTTTCTTTCTTTTTCTTTTTCTTTTTTTTTTTTTTGTGTGTGTGGTGCTGGGGATTGAACCCAGGGCCTTGTGCATGCAAGGCAAGAGCTCTACCAACTGAGCTACATCCTCAGCCCAAGAGGCCCCTTTCTTAGGGTGCATTTCTATTATGCAGAATGGTGAGCTTCATGGTGACATTATTTGCACTTACATAAAAACACAACTTGATCAATTTCACTCTCCAGTACCCCCACCTTGCCCTCCTTCCTTCCCAACACAACCTTCTACCCTAACAGTCACCTTCTACTTTTGTGCTGTTCCCATTTTCCCCTCTAGCTTCCACATATGAGAAAAAAAACGGATAATTTCTCAAGTCTAACTTGGTCTGCTCAAAATTATGGTCTCCAGTTCCACCCATTTTCCTACAAATGACATCATTGTGTTCTTTATTGCAGAATGAAACTTCGTTCTGTATACACACCACATTTCAATGAGATGTTCTTAAAGGATTTATGCAGAGGAGTGACCGAGGTGAACATTTTCTGAAAGATCACTTTGATGTGTGAAGAATGGATCTGGGGGACAGCAGACAGGGTGTCGGGAGGAAGAGATGCAAGGCTGGATGCAGGGAGTCCATTTGGCTGGCCACCAAGAACACCTGTGATGTGAATTGAAAACTTACCACCTCTGAGGGGAAACAGAGGAGTACAGGGTCCTTCCTTAGCTGACACCAGGCTGGATTTCAACCCCCACTACCCTCTGACCTAGTGTCCTTGAACAAGGCATAGCCCAAATGATCATGGATGGCTGCCCTTCAACCTCCGAGGCAATAGCAGAGGTTCAGACAGGAGATCCTGATGCTGCGAAAGACCAAATGGGATAGTCAAGAAATATTTATGATCTGGAGGTGGGGTTGGATGGCCTTGAGGGTTTCTTTTGAGTCACAAGACTCTGGGATTCTGGTCAATGCTCACCCTCTTTCCTTGTCCAGAGTTGTGCTGTCATGAGTGGTCATGGGGGTGGAGGGGGCTTAAGGAAATCTGTCTGGAATCTATATCACAGCTGGGAGAAGAACTCTCAGGGGAAGAACCTAAAGGAACATGCCAAGCCCCCTCCCCACTTCCCAGAGCACAAAGCCTGACCAGGGAAGGAGAGCAGAGCTTTGAATCAGATTTGATTCAAAAATTTTAAACCTGATAGACTTTCAGATGTGGAAAGTGACCAGCAAGTTAGGGGTTATGCTGCTCAGAGTTGGGGGGCGAGGGAGTGGGTGGGTGGGTGGAGTTAAGTCTGCTCAGCTGGACCCACAGAATAACACTTTTGTCTCATACTTGTTCTCCATAAAGGTGGGGCCACATGTAATAAACCCGAGAGGCTCCAGCTCTGTGCCTTCTCCCTCTGGCTGAACCCCAAGCCCCACACATCCTGCACCCCTCCTTTTTCTCTCAAGTAGTGAGCTCATGGGGTGGAAGTCAAGATCTTCTTAACTCCTTTTTTCACCCCAACTGGGAGGCCTGTCACTGTTTAGCAGCTCTGTTTGGATTAGGGTCAACCAAATTCAGTGTGAAGGAATAGAAAGTCCTTTTTTTTGCCTCTGGTCAGAGCCATTGCTCTCCAATTCGGTTTTACAACCAATCCCTGAATTTTGGATAATAGAGAAGAGGCTGCTTTAATGGTGCTTATTTTGATTTCTCAAATTGGCTAGAAATCACAGGGCGTCTGGGTGTGGGTGTAGGTAATTAGCCCTCAAATATCATCCAGTAAATGCGTCTATATTCCCACCCCCTCCATCCCTATTTTTAAAAGTAAGGGCTCAAAGCCTGCCCGAGCTTTCAATATAATGCATGTTATTTGCAGAGCCACACTGCCTGGCCCACCTGGACACTATTTGGATGAATGGACTTCTCTTCTGAGAGAAGAAGAGCAAGGCAGCCTGTGGGTCAGGGTTAGGGACTCAAGCAGGTGACCAGAGAGATCTGGCATAGAAAAAGCTAGAGGGTGCCTGTGGGTCAAAGATAGGGTTAGGGACTCAAGCAGGTGACCAGAGAGGTCTGGCATGGAAACAGCCAGAGGGTGCCTGTTACTCAGAGCCTATTGGGGCCACAGGAATAGAGAGCCCCAGAAAGCAGACACCAAAACCCAAACCACAGACAACAATGGCAAAAAGAGCTAATGCTCCCCCCGCCCCCCGTGTATGCTAAGCATTCCGCATGTCTTATCCTCCCCATAGGATGACTGCCCTCATTAACAAACTGAAGTCCAAAGAGACGAACTGTCCAGCTCAGGCAATGGTTAAGTAGAGAATCTGGGGTGCAAAACCATGCCTGCCCGGCTCCTGAGCTCAGTGGTAGTAGCAGGGACCCAGAAGACATTCAGGGGTGAGTTAGCAACAGGTCCTCAGGAAGGACAGAGGGGCGCTAGGCAGGACAGTGGTCCAAGACAATCCCGTGGACACTTTACCTTCAGCACTGGGGTGTGCATGGGTCAAGCAGGTCCTAGGCTGAGTGCTTGGGGGAGTTGCCTGGGGATCCTCCAAGCAAGCCCAACCCCACCCACCAGTGGCCATTTCCTGGCTCTGATTTCCTGCACACACACACACCACACCTCCTCCTCTTTATTCTGCACCAAAGATTTTCTTCCTTCTATTTTTTTTTTTTTGGCTTCTGTTTAAAATTAATTCCACAACACTGAATAACCTTCCCCCACAAGGTTGGAGTTAATCAGGCTGAATTTATTAAGATCTTTACAATTAAATGAGCTCATACCAGGAGGAGGAAAGTTACCTTATTATCCCATTTTAAGAGCTTGAATAATTTTAGCCCCTAACTTTACTGTCGACCCCCGACTACTTCCTTCGCTGTTGCCAATGACTTTAGAGGGCGCTGGACCACAGTCTTCTCCGTGCTTCACATCCCTGATGTGGGGAGGAACGTGCTCAGACCGGTGAGTCATAACAGAGGGAAACCAAGATGGTAAAGGACGGGCCATCCAGTTTGGATGGAAGGCTATTCCAGCTTTACAGGCCAAACTCAGGCTCAGGAGGGTACACTAGGAAGCAGATGGTTTCTTCCTCTAGAGTTTATCACCTGGCGGTCACTGTCAGCCTTACCTGGATATTTGCCCTCACTTTCCCTCACCTCTCATCTCTTTTCTCATTATAACAGGGCACCTGCAAACTTAGACTCATGCCAGGAGAGTTTCAATAGTCCCGAGGAAGAGACTCGGCTGAGAAATGGCCCTGCTGCTGGTCCCATCTAGACCTGCTACCTTGTTCCCAAGGGTCAAGACCTTGATGATCTACTGCATACTCTGGTGTATTAAGTTCTGTTCAGCTGTCTCATGGATACACTCCACCTGCTTGTTGGATTCATCACTGTCTGTGGTTGGAACTTGTTATGAGTTGAACTGTGTCCCCCATCCCTCACCCAAACATGTGAAAAAGCCTTAGTGAGCTCTACATGCGAATGTGATCTTATTTGGAAATAGGATCTTTGCAGATGTAATCAAAAGAGGGTCATTAGAATCATCCCTTATCAACATGACTGGTGCCCTTGTAAGAAGAAGAAACAGAGAGACACCCACTGGGAGTCCACCAGTAATGATTGAGGTGGAGACTGGAGTGAAGTCTCTACAAATCAAGGCGTACTTTCTGGAAAGTACGAGAAAGACGTGCAGCAGACTTCCCTCCAGGAGGAATAAACCTTACTGACACCTTGCTCTGGACATTTAACATTCAGAACTGCAATGGAATAAATCTCTGCGGATTCAAGCCCCTAAGGAAATGAACACAGGGCCAATACACTCACTCTCTACAGCTGCCAATAAGCTTCTGATTGCTATCACCCATGTTCTTGGGTCACCATGTTCCGCCATGTTTGAATTCCTTTCCGCTGCCTTCTACTGGATCTTCCTCTCCCTGACTGATTTTCAATAACCAGCCCAACCTCAGAGTTTTTCTAGTTTTAGGGGCTGAATCCCCATAGTTCACCCCTGCCTGAAACTGACAAGTTTAGGAGGTAAATCCCCAGATTTCCATTACTGTGTAGACCAGGGTTTCCCCCCATTGCCTCTGTACACAGATTTTTGTCTGCTAACTAGTATTCAAAGCAACCATCTAAAACCCTCAAGCCTTCACTCTCTCAATTGTTGGTCCACAGTAGCTACCCCTGCTGGGTCATAGGAAGTACAAAAAGCACAATGTAGCAGCTTGCAGGGTTAAATGTGGGGCCAGCTTCTTTTGAACCCTATGGAAGTTAGCTTCTGCATGCCTCTCTTCAAGGTTTTATCTGGTGCATCAATACAGCTCTGTGATCACTGGCTATCCCACCCACAGAGACTTCAGCAAACTGCATGGGTAGGCACAACAGGTATACCCAGAAACATCCCCCCGCACTCCGTCTTAATTACTCAGGCTCAATTCACCTATGTATGTAACTTGTGTTCATTTCCTTCATAACCTCATTATTTATCTACTGCATGGCTCAATTCTCTCTGCTGCAATTATTTCCTGCATCTTCCCCCAGGATGGAGCCAACTAGACAGTATTTACTGTTAGCTCCGTATACAGCGGGCTTTCCTTATTTGTGGGTTCTGTGTCCATGGATTCAATCAGCCTTGGATTGAAAACACTTGAAGAAATAATTGTGCCTATACTGAACATGTATAGATATTTTGTGTGTGTGTCATTATTCCATAAACAATACATTATAACAACTATTTACACAGCATTTTCATTATGTTGGGTGTTCTAAGTACTCCAGAGATGATCTAATGTACCAGAGGATGTGCATGGGTTATAATGTAGATGCTATTCCATTTTATATAAGGGACTTGCGCACTGGCTGAATTTGGCATCTGCAAGGAGTCCTGGGACTCACTCATATGGAGGAACAATTGTATGTGTGTTTCCCCCTCATTATAATGTTATGACTCTGGAGAGAGACCCCGTTGACAAGATGATCAGGCAGTGGTGGAGAAATAGTATATAGCTCTTTATACAGTTTTAACTGGACTTGGTCAAACAGTGGGCTCTTGGCACATCTTGTGCTTTTAATCAAAAGAACTCAGATATTCTGTAATTTCTACTCCCTGGTTTTATATTCTTCCAAAAAGTCTTAGAGAGATGTCCATGTTCTCAAGAATTCACAGATGTTACATACCACATTTCTGCTGAGTGTTTCTAGCAACATCCCCCTCTGGCCAGTTCTTCCCACTAGGTCCCTACTATTTTGTCCTGACTGTGGATGTTTGGTTGGTTGCACTCCTGTTTCTGTCTCCCTTGAGCTTTCTGTTTCCCGAATCTGTGTTTTCTGCTTTCAGATTTGGACCCCTGAAGCATGTTCCTGGGCACCTGCACGAGCCTCCCTGAGGCTCTTGGATTTTTCCCACAGATCTTCTCCTCATGGCAGACAGGTCCTGGATGGCTCCTTGAAGGTCAAACCTAGCCATGGCCCTGAAGGGAGGCAGTGAATGTGGACAACAGGTGAGGTGTTCCTCCAATGGAGTCTGAAAGAAGGACTGGATTTTCAAAAGTGGAGGCAGAGGGAGGGGTGTTTCAGGCAGACAGAGTAGCTCATGAAATGGGCCAACTTTCCGATTTCAGGATTCAGAAGAGCAAGTTTCAGAATGTGGTCTAGAGCTCCCGGGAGTCTTGAAAGGCAAGGGGACCCGTGAAGTCAAAATGATTTCCCTAACAATAGTGATATGTCATTTGCTTTTCCACGGTGAAGTATTTGTAGTGCTGTTGCTATAGCAAAGGGGGGTGAGATTGCTTAGTATGAATCAAGGCACAGGCAACAAACTGTACAGTCCTCATTGTATTTGTCACTTCCAAACACAGGCAGGGAAAAGCGTCAATGACACGTATGGATGTTTTAAATTCAGCAGGAAGCGTTGTGAATCTCGTTAGCTCTTGAATCTTAAAAACGCATCCCTTAATATTCTGTGGGATGAAATGAGAGGTATATCTAAAGCCCTTCTGCTGCTTACCAAAGGACAATAGTTTCCCCAAGGAAAAGCCCTTGTGTGATTGTTTGAAGCCCCTTTTCCATGGAAGGGCATTTTTACTTAAGACAATGACTGATAGTCAAAATATAGTCAGTCAAACTTGAGTATTTTTCATTTGCTTATTGAGATTTGCTAATTTCAAGAGAAACAACTGACAGTGTTTGTTGTCAATGATAAAAATCAAGTTTTTAAATGAAAATTAGGAATCTGTTGATCTTATAACTGCCATAATGAGCCAAATAGTTATCACTATTTAAAGACTTATTTGATGAAATCTGTGGTGATATTAACAAATGTAAATTTTTGATATTGTATAATGGAATGTGTCAACATTGGAAAGATCTGCATAGCTCAGTGGACCAATATTTTCCCACTGCATGAGGTTTCAAATGATGCATGAAAAGATACATCCAAAGTTCAAGAGAGGCCAATTATTTTAATGCAACAGAATATAAAAATGTTCATTGATACACTTTCAGATTCTATGTTGTGTCTGCCTTTAAGAAGGATGATAACATCAAAGAAGTATGCCCCTGATTGTCTTTAGATATTATTAAAATATTCTCTTTTCCATCTACATATGTATGGTGATGAATGCATTTTAAATCATACATATGATTCATATTGACCTTACTAAGAGGTCTATAAGGTAAATAGTGGTATACAGTTTGCCTTTTTCTTATCTTAAATTTACTGTCATTCTTCGACCTGGAACATATAGGAGGGTCCTAGAGAATCTACTATGTTCACAACTGTAATTATGTTTGAAATGATAAAACATCCATCCAGACAGCAAGTCAGCCAAAGTCTGGATACTTCTATTGCAACCCAACTTTGATAAAGGGAACTATCAGCAAGGACTGATGGGTCAAGCATCCCGGGGAAGCTAGAGTTAAATCTTGAAAGACAACAAGGTATGGCTAAAGAATAATTGCTTGGTGCATGTTCAATCTAAAATAAAGGCTTGGAGGGTAGGGAAGATCTAAAGGACTGAGTTTAGCCTAAGATGATGGTCCTCAAAGTATGGTTTCTCTACTAACAGCATCAGTCAGTTGGGATTTGTTAGAAGTGAATACTCTTGGAGGGTACCACAGACCTACTGTTACAGTTTGGATCTATAATGTCTCCCAGGGCAGCAGTGTTGAGATGTGGGGCCTTTGGAAGGTGATTGGATAATGAGGACTTTAACTTCATCAAAGTATTAATCCATTGATGGATTCATAATTTAATGGGTTATTGGTGGGCAGTAGAAACTTAGACTGTTAGGCCTAGTTGGAGTAAATAGGTCATTGGGGCATTCTCTTAAAGGGTGTATCTTGTCTCCTCCCACCTTTGGCCACCATCAGGTGAGTAGTTTTACTCTACTATACCCTTCCACCATGATGTTCTGTCCAACCACAAGCCTGGAAACAATGCAGCCAAGTGACCATGGACTGAAGCCTTTGAAACCATGAGCCAAAATAAATCTTTCCTCCTTTTAAACTGATTTTTTCTCAAGTATTTTGTCACAGTCTTGGAAAGCTGACTAACAGACCTATTGAATCAGAAATTCAGAAACTCTGAGGTGGATCCCAGTGATTTACATATTGACAAAGTCTCCAGGTGATCCTGATGCACAGACACATTTGAGACTGACACATATGAAGAGTTTGGACTTCATGCATAAGGCATTGAGAGGTTACATTGAGTAAAATGATGAAATAATGTTATCATAGTTGGAGAAGAGGAATCCTGAGAAGGAGATAGGGCACTTGTTCTCCCCACCCATTTGAGCCATATGAACAGCAAAAAGGGAGCAAGGACAATAGTTAAGATAGCAATGTATAGTTGCTTCTCCATAATTATAGAGGCAGTTTAATGCTCCTATTCTAGAATGATACTAAGGCCCAGAAAGGTCATGTAAACATTCCCCAAATTAAATGATGCATGGGTGCTGGAGGAGTCTGGATTCAAACCCAAGCAGTCTGGCTGCAGAGTGTGATCTCTTAACAGTAGGTTGTCCTTCCTCTCCTTCACCCAGAGTCTACAGAAACAAGTAGTGGGGGCATTTCAGGCAAAGAGAACAGCATTTGCAAAGGAAGGGAGTGTCATGGAGGGTGGCTGGTCACCATGCCTGGGACAGAGGGTGTGTAGAGAAAGTGGCATGAGAAAAAGCTTTCCCATGCCAAAGGACTTTGTTCTTTGCTAAAGGGCTTGAAATGTGCACGGGGGGAAGTGTTTACAGTTGGTCAGTGACATAGTCAAGGAGAAGTCCACTTTGGGCACCACATTGCAGGTGGAGGGAGGGTTGACAGACCAGTGAGATATGATGAAAGAGTAGAAATGAGGAACGAGAATAAAAGAAGAGAAAGAAAAATCCTTAGGCCGTTGAATCAGTGAAAGACTGGATATGGGAAGTGAGGGGGTAAAGGGGACTTGTAGGTGACCCTCAGGTTTGGTTGACACTAGGTGTCATTTGTGGGGAAGGGGTTTATGGAGGAGCAACATGATGTTTGGCAAGGACATATGGAATTTTTATTTTATTAATTATTTTTGAGTTGAGGTTTCACTCAGGGAGGAAGGAAAGGACAGGCAGATAGTACTGTTTTCAAATCACCTACCTGCAAATCACCATCATATATGTTGCCCTGGCTAGTCTCAAACTCATGGGCTCAAGCGACCCCCACCTCAGCTTCCCCATTAAATGGGACTACAGGAACCCAACACCAGGTCTGACTATAAAATTTATTTTTAAAATTTATTTATTTATTTATTTATTTATTTATTTATTTATTTTGTGGTGCTGGGGATTGAACCCAGGGCCTTTATGCAGAGAAGGCAAGCACTCTATCAACTGAGCTATTTCCCCAGCCCCTATAAAGTTTACTTTTAAACTCAGATTTATTAGAAGTAAAATTACATGCAGTAAAATTCATCATTTTTTGCTGATCTTTGACAAATGCATACAGTTATGTAACTACTGCTGTCATCAAGATATAGCATACTTTCATTACCCCCGAAAGCTCTCTTCCACCCCTTCATAGTCAATGTCCCATGCCATTTATAGCCCTGGTGACCACTGATGTGATTTTCTGTCTCTAGAGTTTGCACTTTCCCAGACTGTAAAAAAATTAGTAATATAGTATGTAGCCTGTTTTGAGTTGCTTATTTCCATGGAATAACATTTCAACATTCTTCATGTGGCTTCATGTATCTAATTTTGTTCCTTTTATTTGCTGGGATAGTATTTCATTATATGGATGTACTACAATTTATTTATCTAGTTAACTACTGAATGATATCTTTATTGCTTCTGGGTTTTAGCTGTCATAAACAAAGCTGCTGTGAACATTCATATGTACATCTTTGTGTGAATGGATTTCCATTTCCTTGGGCTAAGTGCATAGAAGTGGTATCACTAGGTCAAATGGTAAAGGTATGTTCAACATCCTAAGAAACCACCAAAAAATTGTCATCCAAAAGTGACTGTATCATTTTGCACCACCACTTGCAATAGGTGAGCATTCCAGTTGCTCTGAATCCTTACTAGCTCTTGCTATTGTCAGTTTTTAAAACTGTTTGAACTTGCATTTCTGCATAATTAATGATGTTCAGCATCTCTTCATCTATATATCTTCTTTGGTAAAAGTATAAATCTATTGCTCACATTGTATTGCTTGTTTTCATCCTTTTGAGTTGCTACAGTTCTTTATACATTCTGGATGCAAATACTTTATTAGATAGATATCATACAAACATCCTTACCAGAATGAGACTTGTCTTTAAAATTTCTTAGCAATATATTTCAAAGTCCAGGAGTTTTTTAAAATTTTTATGAAATTCTATTTATCAATGTTTTTCTTTTATGGTTTGTGCTTTTTGTATTCTAAGAAATCTTTTCCTAACACAAAGTCCCAAAGGATTTTTCCTATGTTTTCGTCCAGGAGTTTTAAAGTGTTAGCTTTCAACTTTAGATCTATAATCCATGTCAAGCTCATATTTGTTTATGGCATATTAGGAATTGGAGTTCATTATTTTGCATGCAGAAGTTCAATATTTCCAACATTGTTTGTTGGAAAGAATATTCTCTCTCCTCTGCATTTCCTTGGTAGCTTCATTGGAAATCAGTGGATCTTGTCTCTCTGTGTGGATTTTCTATTCCTTCTGAGATGATCGTATTCCATTTTCTTTTTCAGTTTGCTGTTATATTTTACAGCTGGTTGAGTCTTGACTCAATCTTGAATTCCTGGGATAATCCCCACCTGATTGTGCCACATTATCCTTTAATGTGCTTTTGATTTTATTTGCTAATATTTTATTAAAGATTTTTGCATCTATGTACACAAAAGACATTGCTCTATAGTTTTTTCATAATTTCTTTGCCTGCTTTAAGTATAGGGTAATGCTGGTCTCATAAACTGACTTAGAAAGATTTTTTTTTCCTATTTTCTGCCGAGAAAAAAGAGAGAATATACATTCGTGTTCTCTGATTCTGTTATTCAGGTTATGTATGTCTTTACTGATGATCTGTCTACATGTTCTACTGATCACTAAATAAGTGGTCCAGTTCCAGTTGTAACCGTGGATTTGTCTATATCTCCTTGTCATTTGATCAGTTTTTGCTTTATTTATTTTGATGATCTGTTGTTAAGTGCTTACACCTTAAGAGTTGCTATATTTTTAATTGTATTTCTCTTCATCTTTGTTATTCTTGTTCTGAGGTCTACTTGATTTGATGTTGAAATAACCACTTCAGCTTTCTTTTTATTCATTTTCATGTGAGATATCTTTTCTCATTCTTTTTTTTTAATCTATGACTTCTTGTATAATGAGTTTCTGTAGATAGCATAGAGTTGGTTCTTGCCTTTTGTTCGTCATAGATAATTTTTCTGTTTTGAATTGGTGGCTTAGGACATTTATATTTAATTCAATTATTATTAATCTCATTTGATTTAATAGACCCATTTATTGCTTTTCTTTTTTTTTTCCTTTCAAAAAACACCTGAGTTTATCCTAAAAAATATCTTACACTTCAGATTTCATTTCAGCCTGAAAACTAACGCATGGGGGATGTGGGATGCCTGATATGAAAAAGGCGACATGATGGCATTTGAGCCCAAGGTGATGTTTCACCTGCTAAGCAGCTCTATCTTCAGATAACAGGCTTGACTCGGATCCCGCTTTGATACAATCAATAACCTTTTGTAAAGATTCCTTAGAACTTGAAACTTGCTGTGGCTGGGAGATAACTATTGACGGAGGAAGATCCATTTCCCCACCAATGGTGTTGACACTTCAGAAACAGTGCCCAGGATGCTGGGTGCCGGTAAGGGTGTCTGGGGCTCAGTAGGCATGCTGCATTCCCACTGAAATACTGCTCGAGGCTCAGGGGGAGTGGAAGAAACAAGTGCTCTTGGACATTTTTTCATAATTCATTTTTATCCCCCCTGTTGCTTTATCTGTAACATCTTTTTTTAAATAATTGTCTCAGGGTTGGTAACACATACCTTTAATGTACCACATTCTTCCTTCATATAATATTATACTACTTCCTATGTAGGGTAAGAATCTTAGAACTCAGCATATTTCCATTTTCTTGCTTCTCTATTGGTCACAGAGCTTACATATTTTTGTTTCAACATATCCTCTAAACACCAAATATTTTAGTGTTTTTTTTTCTTCATGGAGTCCATTATATTTTAAAGCCATTAAAAAAAAATTTTATTTTTTGGTGGTAGGGGTACCAGGGATTGAACCCAGGGGTACTCAACCACTGAGCCATATCCCCAGCCCTATTTTGTATTTTATTTAGAGACGCTGAGTTGCTTAGCACCTTGCTTTTGCTGAGGCTGGCTTTGAACTTGTGATCCTCCTGCCTCAGCCTCCTAAGCCTCTGAGATTAAAGGTATGTGCCACTCTGCCCAGCTAAAAATCATTTTTAAAATATCTTTTACACTTACTTATACTTTACACTTTTTAATGTATTTCATTTCTTTGTATAGACCCAAATTTCCATCTGGTATTACATTTCTCAAGAGTTCCTGTTAACATTTCTTGCAGAGCATACCCACAAGTAATGCACTCTTTCAGCTTTTGTTTGTCTGAAAAAAATCTCTATTTTAACCTTGATTTCTAAAATACATTTTTGCTTGGTGTAGAGTTCTAGATTGACAGTATTTTTTTTCTTTCAATACTTTTTAAATGTCACTCCGTTTTCTTCTGGCTTATATCATTTTTTTTTTTCCAAGAAAATCTGCTGAATTCTTAGGCATTTTTTTCTGTATGTAATGTTTCTCTTTTTTTTTTTTTGCCTCTAAGTACCTTCAGGATTTTATTTTTGCCTTTGATTTTTAGATTTTCAGCAATTTAACTATGACACATCTAGGGGTGTATGTCTGTGTATGTGTTGTAATTTATTCTGCTTGAGATTCTTTGAACTTCTTAGATCTATAATGTTTTAGTCAGCTTTTTCACTGCTGTGACTAAAAAAAAAAAAATCCAACAAGAACAATTGTACAGGAAAGAACGATTATTTGGGGGCTCACAGTTTCAGAGATCTCAGTCCATAGACAGAACACTCCGTTCCTTGGGGCTCATGGTGAGGCAGGACATCATGGCGGAAGAGTGTGTCGGAGGGAAGCAGCTCACAGTGGTGATCAGGAAGCAGAGAGAGACTCCACCTATCAGATACAAAATACATCCCCCAAAGCCACACCCCTAATGTCCATCTCCTCCAGCCACACCCTACCCACTTTCAATTACCACTCAGTTAATCCCTATGTCGGGATTAAGTCACTGTTTGAGTTAAGGCTATTACAACCCAATCATTTCTCCTTTGAACGTTCTTGCATTGTCTCATATGTGAGCTTTTGGGGGACACCTCAAATCCAGACCATAACATATGGTTTGCTGTATTTCGTTAATTTTTGGAAAAAAAATTTTAGCCATTATCCCTTCTAGTGTTTCTTCCCCATTTTCTTTTTTTTTTTTTTTTTCATTTCTTGGACTTTAACCACATATATACTAAACTATTTTAAATCATCTCACAACTCTTGAAAGATTTCTTTCATTTTTCATTGTGAGTTTCAGTTTGGATAATTTCTATAGACGTGTTCAAATTCACCAATTCTCCCTCATCTGTGTCTACTCTACTAACACACTCATTGAAGGGATTCTTTACCTCTGACATTTTATTGTTGTGTTTGTAGCATTTTAATTTTTCCATTTTTTAAATAGGTTCCATTTCTCTGCTGAAACTCTCTGTCAGTTTCTGTATCTTTTCCACCTTTACCTATTAAATGCTATATCATCTGAGTCACTGGGAGTCCCAGTCTGATATTTCCAACATCAGTATCCTTTCCGAGTCTGCTTCTGTCGCTTGCTCTTTCTTTGGACCATAAATGGGTTTTTCTTCTTTCTTTATATGTCACAACGTTTATTGAAGGTCAGACATTGTGTGCCGAAGAATTGACTGAGGTCAATGAATTTTACTCCTGAGAACTGAGCACAATTCTTCTTCCACCAGAGTCTCAGGGTTGGGGCTGAGTTAATCTAAGGAGGGATTGATCTGGATTGAGGATTTTTGTTGATAATCTTCCTTTCAGAGCATTGCAAGCTCTATATCACCCCATAGGTGGTCTAGTGTTATCTGATGCTTGGGATTTCTTGGTCTTCCTGCTTCACTCTCAGCTTCCAGCAGATCCTACACACCTGTCCCTAAGAAGAGGATGATCCTACACCTGTTCCAGCAGCCCTTCACTGCTGCAGTGCTCATATCTCACGATGGTATGGGGACTCTTCTCACTGCTCCTTGTCCATCGTTAGGCTTAGGTGGACCTTATGCACATGGGCTTTGGGGATGGGACTGTACCAACAACCTTGCTCCCTCCTCTATGACAGTTAAACACTCCTTGTGAGTGAGTCCCTTTCTTCATCCAGCAGTTGCTTATAGTGCAAGATCCTGGGACTAAAAGCATTAGGAAACCCCTTCCCCAAGGGCAGAAAGTTTTCGCTGCTGCCTGTCCCTCTGGCTTCCACTTATCTCCCCAGAGTGTCCTTGCTTCAACCCCAGAAAAGGGAGTCTTTTCTAATCCTCCTCCCAGCGTCTTAAGGTTTTTGCCTTGGCGGAGAAAAGTTTGAGGAAATACAAGCATTTTGGGGTCGAAAACTATGGTAGTTTGGGTCTTGAATGTCCCCAGAGGCCTATATGTTGAAGACTTTGTTCCCAGTCTGTAACATTATTGGGAATTGGTAGAACCTTTTAGACCGAGTGGAAGGTTTTGATCGTTGAGGGCATGCCCTTGAACCCCAACCCTTCCTCTTCCTTCCACATCTGCTGTGAGCTGAGCAGTTTTGCTCCATGTGTTCCCCACCATGACGTTCTGCCTTACCATGAGCCTCAAAACAATGGGACCAACAAACATGGACTGAAACCAGGAGGTAAAATAAACTTTTCACTCTTTAAGTTGATTATCTCAGGTATTTCATCACAGTGATGAAATACTAACACAGCGACCCACCTTCTACTGAGCATGCTTGCCTGTCTACTGATTTTAGCCTCTAGTTTCTTGCACTGCTTCTAGTCTGTCTCATAAGCACACAGCTGAGATCTCTGGAAAAGATCTTGCAAAAAAGTGAAAACTTTCTGTCATGCTAGCCTACAGTCGGTCTTAGGGATTCATTACAATTTAGCTAATTTCTTCTTACCTACTTTTATGGTGATCATACCTTTTCCTATCGCTTTGCCAAAGGTGAAGCATTTCCTGTGACCCCCTTGCTCCCCAAAGAGGTTGGTCACACTTCAGGATTCAGTTCTCTTGACTGCCTTGCAAACCTAGCTTACTGATGAGCTTCCTGATGGGCTCAGACAAAGTTGTGATTTTGTAGATTATCTGGCTTTCTTTTTTCCTCTCATAGTTAAGATAGCAATGGCATTTCTGTACCCAAAATGGAAATGGAACTCCCTGTACGCATTAAGTCTGAAGTGATTTGGGGACATTCAAGTGAACATGTGCGGGAGACAGTTGAATATATGAGTTTGGAAAGCAAAAAAGAGGAACTTGTTCCAGTTTGTCTATTGTTGCATAACAAACTACCCCAAAATATTGTAGCCTAAAGCAACGTTTATTTTGCTCATGAATCTGCAGTTTAGACAGAGTTTGGTGAGAAAGACTTGTCTATGCTCCATGTAGCATCAGCTAGGTTGGCCGAGATGGATTTCCAGTATGGCTCATTCACTCTCTGAGCTGGCAAGTTGGCCCTGGCTGTGAGCTGGGATCTCCGCTAGGCCTGAGAATGGAGCAGAGGGGTCTCGGCTCCTGTCCATGTGAGCCTCTCCTCATGGGTCTCTTTTAAGAATGTGTGTATCCCTTTGTAGCATGTTGGTAAATTCCAGGGGTGAGTATCCCAAAAGAATTATGGGCAAATTGCATTGTCATATAGGGCTTTCCCTGGGAATTCACATAGCAATAAACCCTCCTTGATTTATGGGCAGACATAGATCCTAACTCTGATTGAGAAGAGTGTCAAAAATGGATACAAGAAGAATGTGTGGGATTGGAGTTATTGATGGACCACTTATGGGAAATATAATCTGCCTCACAACCAGGATTTAGAAATAGTCTGCTGTCTAGATCATCTACTAGGAAAACTTGGGATCATCTTTGGTTCATATGAGAGAAATTTGGGGATGAAATGCTATCAGTTTTCTGCTTTCATGAAGGTGATCTTGAACCCCAAAAGGTTGATGTGAAAAGGTGGTAAAGCATACTGGTACCAGAGGTATTTTGCATGGGTTTGAATCCCACCCCCACAGCTTCTTATCTTTTTGGGGAGACATTAAATAACCTCTCTGACCTTGTTGTCTCCATATTTAAAGTGAGGATAATAGCTCCTACTTCTTAGGACTTTTATAAGCATCAAATGGGACAAGTCATGATAAAAGTGTTAGCACAGTGCCTGGCATAAAGTCAGAGCTTAATGTATGTTATTTGTATACACTAGTATATAATAACAGAGATGAATCTTGATTCAAAGAGGCTGTGATATATAAGTACTGGCTAACATAGGAACTTTCCAATAAAGTTTCAACACCTTTGAGTTTTGAATAAAAATACAGGAATACATATTTCTTGGCTAATATTAAATTGGCATTGAACTTGGCATTTTGTGAGCATCTTCTATATTTCAGCCTTGAAGTTCATCCTCTCATTAATAGTTATAGCAATGCAGGTGAAAGACACAGATATTCGAGGATGTTAAGAAATGTGCCCATAGGCTCGCAGCCAGGAATAGGCGAGCAGGAATTAAAGCCCCTGGTCACAGAAGACCTCTGACTTAGTAGGCAAACCTTTCCCCTAACCTGGAGAGGGCCTGCTGAAAAGAAAAGAAGATAACACACCTGAGGTGGTTTTTCTCTAGAGATTTCTACCTGTCATTAATTATCTCTCTTAATGCTTCAGGTTTGCACCTTCAACTGAGAAATGCGAGAGTCTCCCAAGTTATCACTTTTATTAAAAATGATCAAAAGTATCCAGCAATGTTTAATGAGATTCTTAGGAGAGACAATTACCAAGGCATTCAAAGCTGAGAATAATTCATTATATACTAATGATAAAAGCAGAATCTGCCTTAATAAAAAGTTTATAACTTCCAGCCCTAAAGTGCAAGACTCCACGTCTCTTACATTTTTTTGCTGTGAGCTTTGAAAGCAGAAAAGAGTGTGTAGCCCCACTTTTTGGGTTGAGGTACAGTGGAGAAATTGGCCAGCCAGTGGGGATGTATGTGAGTGGGATTTGATTTCCTAAAAGGGCTCAGTTTTTTTCTATAGAACTAGAAGACAGTCCTTTAATCCTCTTACGGCTTTTGGAATAGTGATCACTCACATTGTACATAGTTTTTTTTTCCTTTCTTCTCTGACTATCCCTTGTATGCAAGGAACAAGACAGGGCAGTGGGCAGAATGTAGGGCAGAGGGTAGGGACCTGGGTTAGAATCCCATCTGGGCCACTGAACTCTGAAGAGTCCAGGTTCCTCATCTCATATTAGCCTTCCCAGAGTGGGTATAAGGATCGATGGTGTTAATAGCCAGGCACCAGGGTGTTTTTCTATTCAGAAGTGTCCCGGATAGTGGGACCTTCTTCAGCGTGGAAAGGGGCAGACAATAACAAAGAGACTGGTGCTAGCAGAATCTGGCTCTGTCTGCCTGCTCTTCCTGTCATTATACAGACACTGGCGATTTTCATGATCATGGGGCTGATCATCCAGGCTCCATGCTCAAAGAGTTGCGGGGTAGATGAAGTCAGGAGGTATCTGTGAACCTGCAGTGACCATTGTTGCAATGGACACTGTTTTAATGGGCAAAGAGACCTGTACTGTTTAAGTTCTGACCACAGGAACGTGGGAGCTGTATGTGAATATCCACAGTATCTGGCTCCACCATAGGCCAGCTCCAGCTCCATCTGGAGGGAGAGGTAGTCTGGGATGCCTAGGCCCTGGGCCCATATCAAAATGCACATGTGGAGCCAAGCTTTGGCTTAGTTAGCTCCTCACTGTATGATCCTGAGTTGGTCATTTGACTTCTAGGAATCTATCTTCTCACCTATAAATTTGACTTAAGATCAAAATCTCAAGAACATAAAAAAGCTAATGTGTAATCGCGAATATGGAACTACCTGGTAAGGCAGAACACATGTAGGCCGCTGCCTTGTAAAGGGCACCAATGAAATTATTGGCTCCACCCTTTTCCCATAATTCCCCTTGCTTATGGCCACCATTTTGTATAAACCCGCATTGCCACCTTGGCTATAGTTGACCTGGCCCTGATTCAACCTGTACCAGCTACAGTCCTTTCTATAGTGTTCACTCCCCTGGTTAGCACAGTTAGCCCAAGGTTGGCCACTGAAGTGAGGTCCCTTTTCTAGGAATTGGGACAACATCCCATCCTGGTTTTGGTTACCCCTAGAGTTGAATTTAACCCAGCAGTTATAGATACTTATGTTCTGTCTTGCGGTTTGGGGACAGAAAAAAAGGAGTATGAATGGAAAGAAGTACAGAGGAGAGATGGGGGAAGAGTCTGGCAAGCAGTGTCCTTCCCCCCCACCCAACTCTCTGGGGGCTCTGAGGCCCTCATGCCATTCCACAGTTCTCTGATTATCCCTGTGTCCTTTTATGGACTCTCTTTTGACTCAAGCACAAGTGGGCCTTGATTTCCATCAAGGAAAAATCCTATACAACTCCTGCAGGGCCAGATTATGGATACACCACACAAATATCAACATGTGCTGGGTATTTGCTATTAAGCTTTTAAAAACTTTTTAAAATCAGTTTTTACGACACATGCATTAAAGCACATAAGATACATTTATCTTAAATGTACTGCCAGATCATTTCATGTTCACTTATGCAACCCCTAACCAGATCAAGATATGAAAATCTCCTGCCCTAGAAGGTAGCCTTTGTATCAACTTTTACTTGGCTCTACCACATCTTCTTTTTTTAAATTTATTTTTTATTCTAATTTGTTACATAGGATAGCAGAATACATTACAATTCATATTACACATATACAATTTTTCATATCTCTAGTTGTATACAAAGTATATTCACACCATTCGTATCTTCATACATGTACTTAGGGTAATGATGTCCATCTCATTCCACCATGTTTTCTACCTCCATGTCCCCTCCCTTCCCCTTTTGCCCTATGGAGAGTTTGTCCAATCCTCCCATGCCCCCGTCCCAACCTCACTATGAATCAGCCTCCTTATATCACAGAAAACATTTGGCATTTGCTTTTTTGGGGGGGGAGGGGATTGGCTAACTTCACTTAGCATTATATTCTCCAAGGCCATCCATTTACCTGCAAATGCCATGATTTTATTCTCTTTTATTGCTGGGTAAAGGTGAAATTATTCGATTATGATAGCTGTAACCTAATAGTAGTTAATCCACGCATATGGATTAACTGGGCTGTAACTGCAGGCAGGTAGATTGTGGCAGGAGGAGGCCTTCCTTGGGGTTTATATTTTGTCCCTGATAAGAAGAGATCTCTCTGTTTCCTGATTGCCATGTCTTGGGCTGCTATCCTCTACCATGCCCCTCCACCAGATGTTCTGTCTCATCTCAGGTCCAGAGCTATGGAGCTTGCCAACTATGAACTAAACCCTGACACCCTGAGCCAAATAAACTTTTCATTCTCTAGGTTGTTTTGGTGGGTCTTTTGGTCACAGTGATGCAAAGCTGACTAAAATGGGAGGAAAACTGAAAGGAAATTGTCCCCACAATCCCTAGCACCAAGAGGATACCTGTAGGACTCCTATAGAACCAGACCTACAACCACCAACTGAAATTGCTATGCATATGTGTACCTCTTGATTTTTCTGCCTTGTTTCTTTCCCTGTATAATCCTGGAGCTGTTGTCAGTATAGGGGAAGACAACTTTCTAGAACAGCTGGCTTTCTAATTTGACTAAACGAAAAACAAACTTTTTTTCCTGCTTCACCATCACTTCTCTCTTTGCTAATTGGGCTCAAGAGGTGAGTGGTAGTCAGACCTGATACCCCCAGAGTCAGGCATCTGGCCTAAGACTCCAACAACAATCCTTTATCCAAAACACATAGGACCTATTTCTGGTTTTCAACTTTTTTCAGATTTTGAAACATTTGCATAGAGTACTGTTGGGCATCCCTACTCTGAAAATTTGAAATCCTAAATGCATTGATGCTCAAAGTCTCAGATTTTGGAGCATGTTAGATTTCAAACCTTTGGATTAGGGATGCTCCATCTGTATTTGCTTTTTCCTTATCTTTGACATCATGTATCTAGGTGTAATTCACTTTTTAAAAAGAACTTCTATCAGTCTATGGACCTTTCAATCTGAGGATTCATGTCTTTCATCAGTTATAGAACATTCTTCTACATTCTGCTGTGAGCATTGGTTTTCTACCTAACCTTTGTTGTGAACTACATCACACATATAGAAAAGTTTACAAAACAAAAAAAGTAGAGCCTCATAATTTATCACAAACCATCACAAGTTTATCACCATGTAACCACCAACCAGAAATAGAACATGGCTAGCAATACCTCCAGAAACTGTTCTCAAGTGTCCTCCCACCAAAATTAATTACCATTTGACTTTTATGGTAAACACTTCTTGGATTTTTCTTATGGTTTTAACATTTAAAAATGCATTGTCAAATGCTGAGATTTAATTTTATCTATTTTTCATGTGTGTCTTTATTTTTGTTTCCCCCAAACAATCTTTTATTCAACAATCTGTCATTCTTTAAAATCAATTAACCCAGGAGCATTTGTATCTTTTAATTTCCTTGCAAACATTTTTTTCCCACAATATTAGTATGGTAATTATTTTTCTGAGGGCCATTCAGCTTTTTAAAGTAAGCTTTTTATTATAAAATTGTTTTGGATTTACAGAACAATTGCAAAGATAGCACAGAGTGTTCCTGAATATCCCACGCTCTGATTCTGCTATTACTGACATCTTGCATTATTATGGTACATTTGTTACAATGCATAAATCAATATTGATATACTCTTATTCACCAAATTCCATATTTCATTTAGATTTTATTAGTTCGTACCAAATGTTCTTTTTATGTTCTAGGATCCTATCCAGAATACCACCTTACACTTGGTTTTGTTTCCTTGGGTCCCTCTATGACAGTTTCATAGACTTTCCTTATTTCTGGTGACCTTGACAGTCTTGAAGAATTCTGATCAGATATTTTGTAGAACCTCCTTCAATTTGAATTTGTCTGATGTTTTTCTCAAAATTAGATTATAATTATGTGCTTGGGGAAGGAAGTCTACAGTGATAAAACCATTCTCCTCAAAATCATCTTGTCACCAGAAGTCCAGGGAGTTCCCAGAGATGGGGCCTCAACTGAGGACAAGTGTGATCCTTGGAATATATGACAGAAAATAATTTCAGCATGAGCCAGTTAGTGACACAAAACAAATTTGTTTAGGAAAACAGATACACATTCAAAGGAGACTTCTGGCCACCTTGAGAATGAGATTGGGATAAAGCAAGGGCTGTACATTCAAGCGAGAATGTAGGCCATCTCCAGAGAAAGACAGCATGTGTTTGATGTGGGGTGTTAATACTTACAGGGGAATAGTTGCTGGGGGATGGACTAGAGCAGAATTATACAATTTGGCCTCAGTTTTTCCAGCACTTTCCCATTGCCCTTCTGACACATTTTGTAGACAGACATGGGTCAAAGGTGCAGACCAAGGGTGCAGGCTAAGGACAGGGGCTGGGTGGCTCAGGGACACTTGTTTTGCATTTCAAAGGTTCTTGGGTATTTCCCACACTCCAATGGCTCATGGGTGCTTCTCTTTTGAGACTCAGTCTATTTTTCCTTTCCTGTATCCCCAAATTCCTGTCTCAATATCAAAGCTGCATGTTATCGACCTGACACATCAAACATATTAACCTCAATCACCTGGCTTCAGGTGGTGTGTGTTGGGTTTCTCTTCTGTGAATTATTTTTTTAACTGCCCTATGTCAGTATTGTTCTTGTTTTAGTCAGCTTTTTCATCACTGTGACCAAAAAATCCTGACAAGAACAACCTAGAGAATAAAAAGTGTATTTGGGGCTCACAGTTTAAGAGCTCTCAGTCCATCGATGGACTCCATTGCTCTGGGCCCAAGGTGAGACAGAATACCATGATGAAGTATGTGGAGGAGGAAAGCAGTTCAGAACATGGCCATCAGGAAATGAAGAGAGAACCCTACTTATCAGGGTAAACCCCAAAGGCACGCCCCTGTGACCCACCTCCTCCAGCCACACCTTACCCACCTACAGTTACCACCCAGTGATTCCATATCCATGGATTCATCGACCTATTAGGTTATAACTGTCATAATTGAATTATTTTACCTCTCAATGTTCTTGCAATGTCTCACATGAACTTTGATGGGGACACTTCACATTCAAACCATGACAGTACTCCTTGGAATGAAGCCTATATATTTGTTATTTAGACTTAAGGATGAGGAGCTGTGATCCACTTCCTTGAGGGCAGGGTATCGACATGAATTATCTGGAATTCTTCTGCCTGAGAGATTTGCCTTTTCACCACTGATTTGGTGAAAGAGTATCCGATCATTTGTTCCTATCAGTATGGACTCATGGAGATTTGTTTCATGCTTTGAGTTTTAATCCAGTACTATTTTATTGTGTGGCTAAGAATTTCTCCACTTTCTCTCAGGTTGCTCCTCTATCCCCCTGTCATGTCCCCCTCTTTGTGTGTGTGTCTTGAACATCTCCTCACTTTGACACCACAAGATGCTCCAGATTCATATGTTTCTTATTCTAAGTCTATAATCAACCACTTCTCTAAAAAGTCCTTTTTCTATCATTTGAGAATACTAGTACAAACCAAGACCTGGATACTGGTTGTGTTAATTGTTAGTAGGATATATAGTGGTCCCCACCTTATCCAAGGTCTTGGTCTTTATGGTCTCATTTACCAGATCTAAAAATAGTACATGGAAAAATCCAGAAATATAAAAGTCTGAAGTTTTAAATTGTGCACTGTTCTGAGTAGGGTGATCCCATGCCATCCTGCCTGGGATGTGAGTCATCTAGTGTATCCATGAACACACATATGTGCATACATAATACTGTGTGAGAGAGTGCATGTTCATATAAATTGTAGTATATTATGATTATTCTGTTTTTATCTCTATTGTTGTTAATCTCTTATTATGCCTAATTTATAATTTAAGGTAAATATATAATTATATGTAATATAATTTTATATGTGTGTATATATATAAATAGATAGATAGATACACACACATATATTTATACACACACACACACACAGATATTTGTAGTTCCAAAAACCCATTGAGGTTCTTGGAACATATTCCCCAGGATAAGGGACACTAATGTGGTTGCTTCTGGCCCTCTCAGCTAAGAGAACAATAAAAGTTCTTTGTGTATACTAAGCCATCTATAAATATTTGTGTGTCAACTTTGTATCTCTATTTATGCTAAGCGTGAATCCACACTGATGTCTACAATGCTCATCCATCATCACATGGGTTGTTCTGACTTCCTCCTCTTGCTTATCTGTAACCTCCCACTCTCACAGTGAAAGACCTGGCTCCTACCATCCACTAACTTGATTGCTTGATTTCAATAAATATGCATAGAGGTTTCAGAATTGACACCCCATGGGAAATGACTTTATCCAATGAGGTACTGTGTACAATTTCTTTTGCCTCCCTTCTTATGGACTCATTCAGAAGGTTACTTAGGTCAGCACCTCTCCCCCCATCTCCGTCAGTGGGGTTGTTGTACACATTTGTACTGTAATTCAGTTCTTCTGTCACTTCTTGCATTCCATCTGAGATCTTCAAACATCTTAAGTCTCTCTGTCTGTCTTGCTTGCTTTCTTTTTCCTTTCCTTTGTATACATTAATAGTTTTAATTTGTGCAGAGTTTTGTGTGTTCATCATTAGAGTATTATATAGGACTATTCACTGCCTCTAAAAATTCTCTTGTGTTTCCCCTATTCGATTCTCCTTCACTCTTCCCCAACTTCCTGGTGACCACTGATCTTGGTTTACTGTCTCTAGTTTTGCCTTTCTGGGAATGCCATGTACAGATGCTTCTCAACTCATAATAGGATTACAATAAACACATTATAAATGGAAACTATTGAAAATGCATTTAATATACCCAACTATCACAGTTTATTCTGACCCAGCTCAGATGTGCTCAGAATACTTCCTTTAGCTCACAATTGAGCAAAATCATCCACCTCTCAGTGGACAGAGCTAAGTATATGAATATATACTAACCCATATACACATACGTATTCATAATCATTTCTGCATCCATGTTCATGTATTAAATGAACAAGTTTTGTACCATCTGACTCTAATCCAATATCTACTCTCACTGCCTTGCTTATTTGTAACTTTCTCTGATCAGGAGAAACCTTGCCTCCATGATCTTGCTGTTGATTGGATGATGTTTGCAAGCAATATTAAAGGAAACAAGATATGAAGGAGCACAAGCAATCTGAGTCTCCTTACATAAGTTAAAAAATGGGTAAAAACAACTTCTGTCTGAAACTGGGTGATGGATACATAACTGTGCATTTATCAAAACCCATAGGACTTTATATCATACAAAATGAACTTTAATGTATACAAAAGTTTTTGAAATTTTTCACCAGGGTGCCAGGGGATCCCAGAATAAAGTGTGGTCTCGAACAAATGAATCTGGGTTACAAATGTAGGGCATTAGCAAACCAAAGGGTTTGAGTGGTGTGAGATGACCTAAGAAATGTCAGAAAATGGTTTTCATTGAAAGCTATAAGGCTAAAAACAAAAAGAAGAGGTCCTTAGGATTGCATTACAGTTGGTAAATTTGTTTCTCACAGGGACAAGAGTTAACAATGCTGAGTCTACGTTACATGCACCAAGGATTGAACAAATAAGTTAATTAACAGTAATAACCCAGATTAATTTGTTCGAGACCACACTTTATTCTGGGATCCCCTGGCACCCTGGTGAAAAATTTCAAAAACTTTTGTATACATTAAAGTTCATTTTGTATGATATAAAGTCCTATGGGTTTTGATAAATGCACAGTTATGTACCCATCACCCAGTTTCAGACAGAAGTTGTTTTTATCCATTTTTGAACTTGTATAAGGAGACTCAGATTGCTTATGCCCTTCATATCTTTTTTCCTTTAACATTGCTTGCAAACTTCATCCAAGCAGTGTTGTGTAATTATAGTTTTTTTTCCTTATAATTGTCTACAATAGCCCATTATTTGAATATATCCCTATTTATTCATTCTACATCAGGTGGACATTTGGGCTATTTCCAATTGGGGGCTTTTAAAGAAAATACAGCTATGAACATTCTTGTATATTTGGGGTGAACATATGTGTCCACTTTTTGTTTCTGAGGATTTTCCTTCTTGTGAATTCTGTGTTTAAAAAATTATATTATATTCATCTAAGTATTTGTAGATGGAAGGATTCTGCATCACTTTGGTCCATAATTTTCCAGAGCTGAAAGTATCTCCTGGGTCTTTACAAAAGTTTTCTGATCTAGAGGAACTATTATTCCTATTTCATCAATTAAGACATTAAGGTCAGGAAGGGGAATCGCTTTGCCCAGGTTCTCCCTAGTGAGTGCTGAGAATCTGTCCAGTTAGCTGTCTCCCAAACCCAGGATTTCCCCTCTCTTTCCAAGCCACAGATTCTGCACCTGTGACCCCAAGCTGTGACCTAAATTTTAAAAATGTCTCCCCCTTCCTCTTAAACTGATCACCTATAATTCTGCATGGCTGGGGCTTACAAGCTTTTGTGTGACTCTATGTAGCTTTTCTATGCCTTTGATATTTCACCTAGAGCATGGGAATTGGAAAAGAGGAAAATGGAAATAGGAAGACTAAGATGATACTGGGCCATCATTCCATGCTTTCCCTACCCCAGGGGATGAAGTCATGCCCACATTCCAGCACCTGCTGCTTTTCCATAAGGAGTAGTGAGTGCCACTCTTTTTCCAGCCCAAGGGACCCAAGATCCAAATCCTCTTAATCTCCTCCTTTAATGGCATCCTTTAATGTTTTCCTACATTTTGCTGGAAAGTCTGTTGGTAAAGAGGACAACTCCAGGGTTGTGTGCCTTTGGTAGACAAAACACAGACTTTACTCAGGAGGGGACCCCTTTATTCTCTGTGGCCATTACAGAGGGTGGGGCATTTCTGCCAGTCTTTACCTTTCCAGAATTAGAAAGCCATGTCCTCTTCCTGGTCCAAGACTTTAAGAGAGCAGGGATTTGGTGATTATAGGTAATTATGGGATAATAGGTGTGAATATCCTATTCTCCAACATCCAAATGGTCTTACCACCCATCAATAACTCTTGTATTATTTTTCAACCTATTATTATATTGTTGGCTGCAAAATGGTGATTTTGGCATCAGATTTTAAGAGATCTGAGATGAGGAGACTAAGGTTCAATGAGGCTGAGCGAGATCCCTGCTTGTAGTCCTCTGACTCAGGGTCCATACTGTTTCCATTTCTCCCTGTTCCAAATAATTCTGCACCTCAAGTCCTTCACCTGTGAACCAGGGGGCAGGGCAGGATCCCTGCATGGTCAGCTGCCAGGACACTTAAATCCTCAGCATCCTTCTTGTCTAGGAGAGGGCTATGAAGATCTAAACCTCCTCAGGGACTCAGGCTCCTACAAAGAGACAGTGAGAGAAGGAAGGATGAATGAGGATGTAGGGCTAATGAGTGATATCCATGACACACATAGCTGTTGGCCATGGGTACAATCACCAGAAGTCTGGAGGCGTGGTCTCTGAATCTCCATCTGGGTTGGTAAATCAGAATTTGTCATCATAGCTAGTACCTTTGGTCACTTTGAATAACTCAGCCATTACCTTTCCACACACAGGTGTCCTCTTTCACCAAGGGACTTGTTTTGCACCTAGACATCCTTCAAGGAAGGATCTCAATACATTGGTGCGCATATATGCCATGCTACGAGTAATTTGTTACTAACAATAAATCACTGGTATTTGCAAGTGATTGCATCTGTTAAAAAAAAAGAAAAAGAAAAAAATTAGACAGGATTCAAGGTTATCCCTAGAATAGTTTCATTTGCTTTCAAGAAAGACGTGCTTTCTTATGTTGGGCTGTGTGATGGAAATTGCACCTGAGAATTTGTGTCTTGAGTTTCATGGGGGAAGATGGCTAGGAACTGCCATCTCTGTGGATAGCACCTGGATATGTTATATTTTTCTCTCCCCTGGATGCTGATGATCAGTGTTCAGAAATCTCCAGGGTATTAACTCCTAAAAGATTCTGGGAGAACGCTGGTAAGGAAGACCCTCAAGTACACAGAGGAGACAGCTAAGGCAGCAGGAGGGCACTTTGATGGATGAGCTGCAGGCTTGGAGGTCTGAAAAACTGAAAGACTGTGGCCTGAATGAAAAAAGCTGTGCAATGTTCACAGCCTTCACAATCAATCTTCACAAGCATCTGGGGTCAGGCATGACTCTCATGATGGTCTCTGGAGTTTTTGAATTACCAGGCTGTTCAGCTTCATGAGGCAAACTTTGAGGTTAGAGAGATTGGCCATCTTGGTTGGTCCTGGGACCAAGAACTGAAAGTTTTGACTCTTGGGAAATCCCTTAGTCCCAAGTCACCCAGGATGGTTGGATACTGGAGCTATTATATTTGGTCAATCAGGGCCAACTTCCAATTTTGGTCCCACAGGGAAGTATGTCCCAGTGGGTCAAAAGATCGCTCGTATGCAATCCAGTCCACACTTCATACGAATGATATATGGAAGGTTCTCAGAAAGCACAGAACCTTTAGCAAAATGCCTTACAGTCTAACCTGGGACTTCTGGTTCCCCC
>NW_025999899.1:1411694-1646577 GCF_001458135.2 Marmota marmota marmota
GTGAAAGCGCTCTTATTAAGTTCACTGATTTCTCCAAAGCTAGTGGCTCTTCTCTGTCATCATCCCAGGTCATTCAACAGTCACATAGGAAACCCAAAGGAATAAGTCTATAAAACAGTTGTTAGAATCCATGAGGGCATTTTGCAAGGAAGTGTATTGAAGATCAATAGAAAGCAATTGTATTTCAATATGCTAGCAATAAACAACTATGAAAATAAGTTTTAAAATAACATTAATCAATAACTCACAAAATGTCTCAAAAATAGCCAGAAATAAATTCTAATTAAAGATGTGTAAGATGGGCAGGCACGGTACCACCTGCCTGTGATCCTGGCTACTAAGGAGGCTGAGTCAGTAGAATCACAATTGTTTAGTCAATCTTGTTTTAAAATAAAAAATAAAAAGGGTTGGGGTGTGTAGCTCTGTGGCAGAGTGCCATAGGCTCTTTTCCAAATAAATAAAAGATGTGTAAGACAGCAATGTCTAACATTAGAGATTCTCTCTCTCTCTCTCTCTCTCTCTCTCTCTCTCTCTCTTTTAAAAACTTCTTTCTGCATTTTTATTGGTGCATTATAGTTATACATCTTGATAGGATTTGTTTTTACATATTCATATGTGCACACAGTATAACAATATAATTTGGCCAATATTACTCTTCAGCACTTATCCCCTTAACATCAGAGATTTTTTTAAACTTGAATATGTATGAATTACCTGGAGAGTTTATTAAAACACAGATTGCTAGGCCTCAAGCCCAGAGTTTCTGATTCAGTGGGTTTGGTGTAAGGCCAGAGAAATCTCACATCTAACAAATTGTCAGGTGATCCTGACGCAGTTGGCTTGTGGACCACACTTTGAAAACCTCTGCTCAACCCTGAAAACTACAAAACATGCACCTGAGTCTTTCTAAGTGCTCAGTCCTTGAAAGTCTTTCTGCCCTTTGTTCTCAAAACGGCACATACTCCTCTATCCAACTCAGCTCACCCTCAGTCTCTTTCCCCTTCATCTTGCTGATTTTCTCATTCTCTATCCATCATTCAAATTTGGAGCCCCTGAGGTCTCCATCTGTGGTTCTCATCTCCCCAGGAATATACCCACACCCCTGATGGCTCCTAAATCTCTAGCCCAGGTCTCTCCCAGGAGCTCTAGGTGGTCATATCTCCACCTGCTCCTTAGACACCTCCACCCTGGATGCTCTGCCTGGCCAAAGCTGAATCACTGCTTTCTCTCTAAACCTATTTCTTCTCTCTCCTTTTTAAATTTTTTTCTTTCCCAAAAGGAACAAACTCATGATCTACCTGACAACCCAAATAAGAAACAGGGACACCATCCCTGTTATCTATTTCCCCCCCATTTTCTCCTTCATTTTTAGGGAAATTGCCTGGGTAGGCCCCAGGGGGCCTGGCTACCCTCTACCCACTGCACTGATACTTTTCACCATGTTGAAGGCGAGGGTGATAATTAATCACAACTCTGAGAATATATATATATCTATATCCCTGTAAAGATCAAGATACACTATTCACTTTGTTACCAACCCAGGTACATTGATAAACTCACCTTGAAATTAACCCCAAATATAGCATTCAAGTTATTTTCTCCTGCATTGTATTTGCCCACCCAGTGAGGGACGGAGTATCTGGATCATCTGGACCCCCCCAGGCATGTGTCGGTTGGTGGGTGTAGAAATCCCCACCTCTGAGCCGACTGCATGGGAGGCTGTGGTCTGTTTGAAAAGCCGGGCAATTGCTTGCACAGTAGTTTTTCTGTATACTCATCTCTCCAATCAGATAAGATTTTCCTCCTCTCAGGGGAAGGGGTTGGAAAGCAGGATGGGAAATGTTCTTCTGATACTGTCTCATCCTGGGAATGGAATAGAAAACTCCCTCTTTCCAGGGAAACAGGAGGAAAGAGCAATAAGCCTCCCACCCTACAAAATCCCTGGGTTTTCTTGAATGAGTCACGGTCCTGAGGCTTTGAGCCTCAGTTTCTCCAACTGTAAAGGTCTTTAGAACAAAGGCTGATGAAGGTCCTTGAAGCTTTCAGATTTGATTAAATCCTATGAATATGGAAAGGCTATGCTCCTACCGGTTTTCCAGCTGAGAGCCTGCAGGTAATTTGTCATTTAATTACTCCATGAGAAGTTGGCAGCCCAGCCCTCTCTGGGGGCCCAGAGGATGCTACTGCAAAGATCAGTGTGGCTTGCATCCTACATGGATGAAAAATGAAAGAATCCAGAGTATAATGCAACGCAGCAGATAACAGACACAAAAAGACTTGGGGCTGGGAATGTAGCTCAGTGGCAGAGCGCTTGCCTAGCATGCTAAGGGCTCTGGGTTCCATCCTCAGAACCACACTCACACATGCACGCACGCATGCACGCCTGCACGCACACCAAAGGAATTGTGTTCCACTCATTTCTTTATTCCTCACATATATGTTGAGCCCCCTGGACAGATCCACCCTGGATGCTCTGCAGCTTCTTGAGACTGTGTGGCCAAAGCTCAGCCCACGACCTTCTCACCAAACCTACTTCTCTCTACTGTCTATTTTTTCAAAAAGAGCAACCTTCCCATACACCTTGTGACCAAACAAGAAACTGGGGCACCATCCCTGACATCTACTCTTCTCCATTTCCTCCTTCATCTTTAGTGAATTTATTAAGGGGTTTTGACTATTATGAAAAGACTAATGAATAATCTTGAATGAGGCTTTGTGTGACCTATGTTTTTATTTCTCACATATAAACGCCTACTAGTGACACAGGTCCATAGGACAGGCAGATGTACATTGAACTATTAAAAGAAAGTGTCAGTTTCCCACTGCAGCTCCTTGCTCTTTGTAGACAGGACTTTCTCTGTGCTTCAGAAATAACTGGACAGACACACATTTTAGAAAGCAGCGTTCTCTACATAACGGCTCCCTTGATCCCAGGCACCGGTGACTAAACCCTGGAAAATGTCAAAACAAATCTAAAATTAGGTCTCTTTGCAACCTGCACATCCAGCTGTTATGCTTAGCACCAAACCTCCCCTTCCTCAGGGAAACTTAACTCCATGAATATGAAAAGGAACTGGTGTTGCACTTTGAAGATTGCCTCGACTCAAGCTCCAGTCCCTCCAAAGAGACCCATCATGTAGAACCACATCCAAGTTCAAGTTCAGCCAGTTAGTTCTGAGCTGACCCTTTCGGCTAAAGCCTAGACTCTGAAGCTCTGCTGAAGGGAACAGTGAGGAGAGAGAGGGCGAGAGAGAAAGCCTCTCTGGCTAGTCTGAGTTTTCTGCACACCTGTTTTTATATATCATGTTTATTGGGTTCTTATCCAGTCTCCTTAGATGCCATCTCCATTTTTGTAAATAGGGATTTGTAAGTGGAAGTCTGGAGAGAGAAGTGGCTCTGTTCCTGATAGCCCAGGGAGTTCTGACCTCTTCGCTGCTCCAACCCATCTCTCTCAGGTTGTTGTGCTCGTGTGGACCCTGACTACTCAGGGTCTGGTCACTGCTAGACCTGAAGCCCAGACCCTGCCCCTAATTATCCCTTGATCATCAGTGCTTCTGTCCTTACCTAAGAGCAAGAGCAAGTGGTTGAGGGAGTTTCTTTGCAATGGCATCACAGTAAGAGGGCCCTTCAGGAAACTCCAGTGGGAGACCGTGCTAAATGCAGCACCAGTGATCAATGGCTCCTTTGGCTGGGGTCCCTCAGTGAGAAACAACTCTGGTATCACCTAGAATCTCCTTACTCCCGGCCTGGAGGATGTTCCAGAAATCTAGATTCCCCTGAGCCCCAGATAGATATTCTAGAAATCTAGATTCCCCTAAGCCCCAGGAGACAAGTTCTGGCATCTAAGACCTAGTCTCTCTGTGTCCTTCTGGAAATAACAAAAGCCTTTTGGCTATGACCCTGAGCACAGATGGACTCTTCCAGAGCCAGCCCTAAGCCTGGTCCAGAATGATGAAGCAGGAGATTGAGCTCATTCGCCCTCGATAGAATAGTTCTGTGTGGAGATGGCTGAGGCAGGGTCTGCTAAGTGGCTCCTGAGTCTTAAACTGAAGAATATCCACCTCCTGTTGGCACATTCTCAGTTATTCAGGTCTGAGCGTTTTCTTCAGCCACCTTGACAAAGAAGGGCAGGAGAGGGGAAGGTCAAGATGCCTCTGTGACTTCCTGGAGGGAAGTTCTATCAAAGATGTGCATGTCCAGACAGAGAATGTCCTTCCCTGGGATTATGCTTCTCTGGAGTGCTGATGGAGTCCCCCTCCGGGGTTTCACCCACCCCTTTCATTCTTGTCCTTTCTCTTCCTCGACACACAGGAAGGTGTCAGCTGGGATCCTTTCTTTGTTATTGGTGTCATGTCCTTGTCTATTAATTCATGAAGTCTGTTCGAGGTCAGGGATTGACCTGATAACCTTGGGCAAGCCCCAGCCCCTCACGGCCCCAGCTCCACCTGGTTCTGTGTAACTCAGTGGATTGTGGCAAGACTTCAGTTAGGCCACATGTATGATTGGTGAGGCTTCTCACCTTTGTGAGGAATCTTTGTTGGAGAGAAAAGAGCCCCCGGGGGTCAATTATTAGTGCACACAGTGAATGTACCCAAGGTCATGGATTTAAGTCAGAAAAGAGCCAATTAGGTTTAGGTCAGTCAACTCTGTGGCCACAGAGTCCTAACTCCAGTCCGACGGAGCCCTGACTCTGGCCCTTCTGAGCCTTGATCCTGCTACAGAACTAGGAATGAAAGTCAAAGGGAACCTGGTTGATATCAAATGGAGACTCTTACGAGCTCTTTGCAACCTACCTGGCCCTGAGTATCCCTGTGGACCAAGTCGTATCTATGACTTCCCAGTGTCTGCCTCCCAAGGTAATTTTATTTTATCCTTTAAGTGAAACCTTGTCATGCATTAGAGTCAGGAAATTACAACCTTCACTGAGCAGCTTCTGTGCTGAAAGGAAGCCAAGGAAGCCAGGTAATGTGATGAACTGAGGCCAAGAAAGCGGCATTAATGCAGCTGGTCATGAAAGTCATATGAACACAGCCAGCTGTCACCGAGACCAACCCCTGGGGCTGTGCAAAGGGTGTTCCATGTTAGTCCAGGGACTGGCTCACAAAAGGTGTGCTTTTCACACTCGGCCTTCTCTGTCTCCTGGAATGGGGAGTTTTAAGGAGCCACCCACAGCAGCAAAGGTAGCTGCTTGAACGAAATGACCATGAGGGCTGGACACTTCAATAACCTCAGGGGTTGGGCAGCCCCTGATGATCCAAAAGGCACTCAGATTGGGGCTGCTCTTCAGGTAGATTGTGTGGTCCCTTGGCCAGTGACATTGCCAAAGAAATTACAAATGCCCATGGTCCACAGTTAAACATCTGTGTGCTAAGGTGGGGGATGTTGGGGGATCTTTTCAGCTCTAGGCTTTGAATGTGTAATGTGGACTCTATGAAAAATAATAAATAAATGAATGCATAAGTAGACATTGTATAGACAGGAAGATCGCTACCCTGGGAACTGTTTGGGAGCCAAAGAAGTGGTGGTGGAGGTGAGGAGGAGCATGTGATCCAGAGGCCTCTCCGTTGGGGCCCAGACTGGTTCTTCTAGACCCAAGGCTTTTGATTTGCCTGTCTTTGTTCTTTGTCTGTATTTTTGCTTCCTAAAGAAGCAGGAAGAATCTAAGATCCATGGTTGGGGTCTGAAAAAGATGGAGTCAGAAAAATAAATCATATCTAGCCCCTTCTTGGTGCCGGTGGAGAAACTGAGGCCAAGAACCTGACAGGAGTTTTTCATTCAGAAAAGTAATGCTCGAAGAAGAAGTAGGAAATAACAGGGAGACTTGTGGACTGAATCAGGAAGCCTTTGACAGACAGAGAGACAGACAGAGAATACAAGCATGGCGCATGCGTGTTTTGGCATAATGTTGAGAAATATCCAGCATTGAGACTCACGGGGAGAGTGGGTCAACGGGTGAAGCAAAGATATCACAAAATCTGTATGTGCTTCCCAGTTGGCTTCACTTTTCTGGATTCCAATTCTAGACATTACTTCATGATAGAAAGTCATCAGATCAGACCCAATAAACTCCAGTCCTCTATTGATTTTTTTTTCTCCTCTTCAGCAGCCGCTGTGTTTTGACTACATTGTGGGGAAACATTTAACTAAGGAAGCAGAAAACAAGAAACAACACCCTCATCTCCCAAGGCAATAAAATCATCATCAATTCACCGGGACGAATATGGGTGTTTTTTTTTTTTCTTCGCCAAAGAACAAGTTATTAAGGATTTGCTGTGGGTATCAGCCAGCTAATAGTCTGGCTGACAATTTCATCTCCTAGAATTTAGAGGAAAAGATAGAAAAACTACACCCCCTTCCCCATCTCTCCCTTTCCAGCCCACCCCTAAGTAATCTCCACTTGATGGGTGTTTTGTACCAACTTCACAATGCATTGAGACCTTCCTTTTTCTACTCCTTCCTTGTTGCTCGTGCCTCCAGATAAAAAATAATAAGAAGAAGTATATTCTCTGTTTTTAAAGATTATTTTATTGAAGTACAACATATATTCAGAAAAATATACCAATTACAGGTTGATGGTCTGCTAAGGTTTCTCACGATGACTTTATCCATATAAGCTCTAGTGGAATCAGGAAGTAGAACACTGTCAGCCCCTGGGACACCCACTTATCTCCTCTCCCTGTCAGTCTTTCCTACTGGCAATTATTATCCTGACTCCCAACACCATCGGTTAGTTTTGTCTAAATTTCAGTTTTATATAGCACACGAAATATGTGCTTTTGCGAGTCTGGCTTTTTGTTCGATGTTGCTGTTCATGAGGGTCATTTGTGCTGTGAGTTTCCAGTTGCTTGTTTATTTTCATGGTTGTTTAATATTTCACGCTACCAGTTGGCCACGATTTGTTTATCCATCTTATTTGAAAGGACATCTGAGAGTGTTTTTCCCTGTTTTTGTCTTATCACAAGTAACAGTGCTAAGGACATTCTTGTGCATGTCTTTTATGGACATAGGTGGGCTTTTCTGTTTATTCTGTATCCAGGACTAGAATTGCTGGGTGCAGTGTGTGAAGCGTGTCAACTTTAGATAGAAACTCTTTTCTCCCAGGAAAGACATGGAATGAATCTGACATGATTTTTCCTTCCATTTTCATACATGAAAACAACACAGTGAATCCCACCCCCATGTACATCGGTAAGAATGGATTCCTAACTAGAATTAGATATAGTTCGTGCTTGTATAATTATATCAAAATGGATTCTGCAATCGTGTATAACTAAAAAGAATCAACAAATTTAAAAAAGATAAAAATAAAGAAATTCTTTCCCAGAGTTGTTGTATGAATTTACATTCCTACAACCCAGTAAGAGAGCTCCAGTTTCCATATTTTTGTCAGCCCCCAGAAGCGTTCTGTATTTTAGGCTGTCACGAGGATCTCATTGTGGTTTTAATGTGTGTTTCCCTGATTACCAATGATTTTGAACATGCTGTCATAGTTTATTGGCCATTTAAACATCCTTTTATGTAAAGTGCTTTTCAAATATTTAGCCTAGTTTTCTATGATCGTATTAATTTGCAGGTGTTCTAAGCATATTCTATTAGTCTTTTGTCACTGACCTGTGTTGAGAATACCTTTTCCTACATTATCTTTTACTCTCTTAATGGTATCAGTTGATAAACACCATTATTATTAATTTCATTAACCTTAATGCAGTCCAATTGATCATTTTCTTTTATGTTTACTGCTTTCGTGGACTGTTTTATATCCCAAAGTCATAAAGATAGTTTCCTTTATTTCCCAAGTGCTTCATTGTTATACCGCTCATGTTTAAATATATAACCCAGATAGAATTGATTTTGGTGTGTGGTGTGGGATAAGGCAAAGATCAGCATTCATTTTCCCCACATGGATATCCATCATTGACCTGTTATTGGTTAATAAGAAGATTGTCCTTACCCCACTACTGGACATTGCTGTCATTGATACAAATCACGTGTTTGTGAACACATGCACACACAGACATACACATGTGCACATGTATAGGTGGGTAATTTTATGGATTTTCTGTTTCTTATTCTTGTAATAATACTATACTGTCTTAATTATTATAGCTTTATAAAATGTTCATATATCAATAATCTTGGAATCTGTAGAGATTGTCTTGGATGCTCTCAGTCCTTTTTATTCTACATAAATTTTAGAGTTATCAGTATGTACATACTCACAGTACCTTTTGGGATTTTTGTTGGTATTACATTCAGTTTATAGATCACTTTGGGGAGAACTGACATCTTTATAATATTGTATCTTCTAGTTCATAAGTATGCCCCCACATCTACTTAGGTCTTCTCTAATTGACCTCTGTAGTGTTTTACAGTTTTTCAAGTAGAGATCTTGCACATCTTCTCTTAGATTTATTTCTAAGTATTTGATTTTTTATGCTATTGTAAACAGTATATTTACATTTTTCCCTGTTTATTGTTGTCATATAGAAGCATAATTAATTTTTACATATTGATCCGGCTAAATTCACACATTTACTCCATTAATTTATACGTGTTTCTTTTAGAATTTCTATGTATGCACTCATGTTATTGGTGAAAAACAACAATTTGGACGAGCTGTGGTGGTGCACACCTGTAATTCCAGCAACTCAGGAGGCTGAGGCAGGAGGATTGCAAGTTCAAAGCCAGCCTCAGCAACTTAGCTAGGCCCTGAGCAACTTAGTGAGAACATGCCTCAAGATAAAAAATTTAAAAATAACTGGGGATGTGGCTTAGTGGTTAAGCACCCCTGGGTTTAATCTCTGCTACCAATAAAAGAAAAGAACAATTTAGTATTTTTCTTTCTAACCTTAACATTAAAAAAAAATTCTTTCCTTATTGCACTGGCTAGGACCTCTAATACAATGCAGAATAGAATTGTTCATAGCAAAATATCTATAAACTCTTGGGAAAACTAACCTTTTTTATTAAGTATAATATTTGCTTATCAGATTAAGCAAGTTTTTTTTCAATGTTAAATTTTCTATAGGTTTTTAATCATAAATGGATGCTGAATTTTATCATATGCATTTTTACATTTATTGAGATAATTGTCTAACTTTTCTTCTATGTTCTTTTAATGTGGCAATTTGAACCTGGGTTTCAAGCATTTAAAGCCTGGTTTATTTCTGAGTAGTCATTGCTCCTTCAATGGGGGACCTTTGGAGTCCCCATATGTAAGTTTATGAGACTTCTGAGGCTCCACTTCTTTGCATGAAACCACTGAAAGTTCTTAACCAAACATTTGCTATTTTAGACAATGCTTTGATGAGTTTTCTTTTGCCTTTGTTAAGTTTTGCACATGTGATTTGTCTCTTGAGGATAAACTCCCAAATATGAGATTTGCTGATTCCAATTATAACTCTTGAAAGTCCCAATTTTCTCTCACCAATATTTATATAAGTACTCTTTATGGATCCTATGAAGATTCCAGCACATTCCATCGAAAGAATTCCAGAGAACCCCATACCCATGGCTAAAGGGCAAGACTTCAGGCCTCAGGGAGATACTAGGGGATGAGAGTCATAGAGACAAGCAGAGCAACAGCCTGGGTCAACATAGCACAAGATTAAACAACACTAGAATGCCCCCTCCTTCTTTCCATTAGGAACTCATGAAAGTCTAATTGAAATACTAAAAACAGAATAAATTTAGAATAAAATCCAGCTGTCAAATTTGGTTTTGTGTCTCTAACAGTGTCATTTCCCCTAACTTCATCAGCTTATTTAGTTTTTCGATGGCTACCTGGACACAAACACTGATGCTTGTTTTCATGAATAATTTAAAAGGAAACTCCAGCATGGTTAGCAGCAATCAGCTCCTCATCAGCTTCCCTGATGATGCCTCCTCCTTTCTCATGCCCTTCCCAGACTCAAGAGAGGTCACCTGCATCTGGACTGTGGCTTCAGTAAATGATGAGAATCTGACTCTTGGTGATTTATGAAGGTAAAGTGAAATCGCTGCAGCTGGTATTTTATCAAAATGACCTTCCATTAGAATCCTTGAGAGTACAGGGTTGACCCAATGAGCCCCCCTAGTTGTTGAGAGTTGTCCGTGGGCTGGGTGTGGACTGTGTTATGCATCGTAGCCTAGTGAGGGGATGAGTTTGGCATTGGGAACTTCCTGTGGTACCTCCACAGGGATGGACCACCTGATGCAGGTGAACTTCCCCCTCAAGCTCTGCCACAGGTCCCACACAACACCTGGGTGTGACCTGCCAAGATGCCAATCAGCCTGCCAACTATGAAACATCATGAAGCAAGACTCCTTATCCCTTGAAAACTTATCCCTGCCTTTAATGTGCCCCCTTAAGTAAACCACCAGAACCATCTTCCCTTTGTCTGCTTCCAACTCTTTTTAAAAAATTTTTTTTAGTTGTTAGCAGACCTTTATTTTATTTATTTATATGCAGTGTTGAGGATTGAACCCAGCATCTTATACATGCTAGGCAAGCGCTCTACCACTGAGCCACAACCCCAGCCCCCTACTTCCAGCTCTTACGTGGACTGGAAAAATCAGGGGCTCCGCTTTTGTAAATATATTTCTGACTATTTCTGCTTTGTTCTTCACTAATTATTTTAGACTTTAAGTTTACAGGTGGCTTACACCCTCCTCAGCAGGAAGAAGAACTTCCCAATGAGACTTGGTTGGTCTTGCTCTGACCTCGCCCCATTATCTGGTATCAAAAGGGGGTCTCCTATTTTCATGCTAACCTAGTCTTTATTCATGGAAGGATCCTGTCCAGAAGGCTAATATGCAGGGCTGCCTTATGCACAGCTCCAGTGGACACCATTCCAATATACAATCCAATGGCTTTGTACAGCCTGATAAAAGAGATCGCATATGCATCCTCGACTAAGCTACTGGGAATAACTTGTGATCTGCTGGGCATGGAAATATTAATTGCATCAATGGATTGAAGATGGTTAGAATGGAGGACCAAGATCTCAACTTAAGCTAGGCATAGTTGGAGGACTAGAGTGAGGGCTAGGGAAAGCCCACCTGTAAGTGAAGGGAGATTTCAAGTCTGGACAGTTTGATATGACTCTGAAGAAGATGGTGATCCCTCTGGTTATCAAAAGATGTCAAGGTATTCTAGAATGTCTTCAGAGTGCTCAGGTAGTAGCCATCATGTTGGATGGGTTATGAGAACAGGAGTCCAGTCATAGACTCCAGTCCCCAGGGGAAGCAGAAGACAGAGCCAAGACCTGAATCCCTGCATGTATTCTTCAAGCAGCTTGTAGGCAGAGGGGACAAGGTAGTCACTGAACTGTGGGGTAAGCTGGTCCTGACTCTCAAGAGACACCAGAATCAGCTCTAGCGCTTTAGGTCAGAGCAAGATCAACATTCCCTGAACTCCTGATTCAGGATCCATCCTTGGATTAGAACAGAGCTGAACCCTGGATAGGATGGGAGTAGACTTGGCCATATGGAAGCAGGTAGGTGGCTCCTAGGTGGGACTTTCAATCTTGACAGGAGTCCTGAAATCAGACTCTAGAGGCCATGTTTGAATGTTCAGATACTCTCCTGGAAGGCAGCACATTCTTGGGTGGACTTTTTGATTTCTACCTGAAACGGAGGAAATGTGATTCCTTGGTACATCACTGGTCTTGGAATCACACTGACTGTGTTTATATTTTGAGCTCGGACCTATTCAGAAAAAATGTACTGGGTGCCTACCACAAACCAGTGGGAAAAAGACAAATATGTAAATACAAGAGATAATCACCATTCAGGTTTGATGTAGCTACTTCTCAATGACATGCTCTGCAAATCCACTGTTGAACCTCTGGAGCGGGGCAAGTCAGGCCCCAGAGGGGACTCGCAGAGTCACTCTTCTGAGCCTTCCATGGGCATAAAGGCTGCCAAAGCACCTGCTCCAATAGGGGTTCTAAATCACTGTGAGAAGGTGGATGAGCATCAGGGCTCTGACAGACGCAGCCCAAAATAACTAGAGCAGAGTTCAGGGATGGTAAATAGTTGGAGAGTTGGGGGTGGAATGGAAAAATTTGGATTCACAGACTGTGTGTACATTAGCCTCTGCCTTCTCTAGCTCTGTGGCTCCCGATAGGGACACCTCCAACTCACAGACTCACTGCCCTCTGTTGTCTGTGCCACCCTAACCAGCGAGTCAGCATCCCATAGTTCCATACAGCACATAGTCCTCAAGCGAGGTTTCAAGCCAGGAGATGCTGTCCTGGGGACACAGAGCAACCTGATGCTCCTGCCCTCAGGTTGTCCACAGCCTGGTGGACTAGGAGCCCTCACCTCGGCAGACTCCACCTCCATCTCCAGCAGGAGCTTCTGCGGAGCCAGGGCATCCCATCCTCTCTTGCAGGTGAACCCCAGCAAACACCTACCCAAGCAGCCACCGCCTCCTCCCAGTTCTAACCATGTGCATCGGGTTTCCTGATTTAATCCCCAGGCCCTTCTCTGGGACAGGCTCTTGCTCTGAACTCTGTTCACTGGCCAAACCTTCTTAGCACCATTGGCCTCCAGGTGGGGGAACTGAAGAGGACCTGGTGAGTGGCAGACAAGCCTTCATGAGGGGCTTTGGCCAGGAACAAGATGCAGAAGAGACAGGCTCCCCTTCTTCCATCCGTCATCCCCCATTTGCTGGTACCAGAAACACAGAGAATTCCTCAGATATTGTCCTTAAAGACATTGTCTTTATACACTCATGTGCTGAGAGCCATAGCCGAGTTGGGATGAGGCATGGCATTTTTGCCAGAAGTAGTGGTTGAGAGGTGACGCCAGCGAGCCATGAAGATGATGACTTTTGAGTTCTTGTGGCGTTCCCGCTGAGTTCCGGTTGAGCTCTGGCGGGGATTCCTGAAGAGTTCTCATTGGTTGGGGAAGTGCCGGAGGAGGGATTTCCGGTTGGTTGTTCCTGAGGAGCCGTGTGGGTGGCTTTGGGGAGAGTTCCCGGGGAGCGTGTGAGTGGAATGCCGTTGGAGTTCAGGCAATAAAGTTTCCTGTTTGTAGATACAAGTGCTTTGTGGCGGCTCGGTGATTTGTGCCCAGCTAGACTACGGCACTCATGGCCGGGAAGTTAGGTCAAAACAAGTCTGTAATAAAGTAGGAAGTGTTAAAAAGAGAATGCTGGGGTTCAGGGAGTCTCCTTAACTTCAGGAAGTCGGAGATAGGCTCTACGGGTCAAGTTAACATTGAAGTTGGGTTTGGAAGGAAGAGTAGGCGTTCTCCAAATGACAAAGGAATCCAGGAAGATCCCCGATGGCAGTTGGCATGAAGGATGGACTGGCAGCAGGAACGCGAGCAGGGAGGGAGATGACAAGGTAGCTGATGTGAGGGTCCAGGTTGGAGATGCCCTGAGGTCTGACAGTGTGTGAAGGAGGCGGTGGATACCAGCCCAGGGCCTGTGTGGTTCCCGGAGCTTGGCAAAGCCTGGGCAGATGCCAACCTGAAGATTGCACGGGCTGCCCCAAATTGATGCAGAGCCAGGAGGCCTGTGGCCCCCCGTGAATCCCCAGTGTGGGCAGGTGGGGTGTTCAGGCATTTGGACGACTCTTAGCTGGTGGGAGGGCACTTTGTAAGTGATCTTAAGCGACTAAGTGCATCCCTTATTAAGAGGGACAGTGACGCCTCTGTCTGCTGGCTGTGAGTTTGTTTGTCTAAATCCCCTCTCCTCCCCCAAATGGGACATAACACCGAACTGCAATTATTTTTAAAATGCTAAATTGGCTTCTTTTCTCTTGGAAAATGGCCCTTGATTCAGTTAATTCCTATCCGGGAGAAGCAGTTAGACATCTGATTGGAAGAGCAGTTGAGGGAGAGATGGCTGCTCCCCTTGAGTCTTCACTATAATCCAATTAAACCAACATCTATCAAGTGCCCATCATGAGCATGATGTGGGGCAGAGAGCTGCAGACTCCCCAGTGTGGGAAACCCCTCTGTGCCCTGCAGGAGCTCACCATCTAGCAGGAAGGCAGGAGTGAATGAATAAGTGAATGCATGACTTGGGTACTGGGGAGGTTGAACAGAGCACCGGAGAATTGGAGGAACAGCTCTGGAAGCGATGGCTTTTGGAGACTGTAGAAGGGCTGGGCCTTGAGGGAAGGCCAGGTCTGGGTGGAGTGATATGGGAAGAAAAGCTTCCAGGCAGAGAGAACAGCTTGATCACAGGCCTAGGAGTGTGAAGGGAAAAGCACGGGTAGATTGGTGTTGCACAGTGTCACTCACCTTGTCCAAGGTTTGTTTGCAAAAATTTCCTTCAGCTGTGCCCATTTAATCCTCATGACAGGTCCGTATGTTGGTATCACCAGACCCACTTTATGGAGGAGGCAACTGAGGCTTAGAGAAGCGAGTGGTGAAAAGAGCAGCTGCCCTTTGTGGAGCACTGAGTACATCTTACATTCTGCTGAGCACTTTGCATGTGGCGTCTCATGTAATTTGATTCCTACAGGAAGCGTATGGATTGTGCATTTTTATCTGTATTTTGTGATGAGGGAACTGAGGCTCTGACAGGTGCATTGGTAGCAGAGCCAGGGCACTAACTCAGGCCATCTGGCTCCAAGGTCTGTACTCCCTCTAAAATTCCACATTAGGAGGGCTCAGGCTGGGAGACGGTCAAGGCCAAATGATGAGGGACTGCTGAGTCTACCGGAGAGCTAAGGTTTTATCCTGGAGTGACCGAGCATCTTTGGGCTTGTGAAAGGCATAAATCACAGTTGGAGCTGATCTGACCATAATGTGGCGTGTAGACCACAGGTCTGCTCTGAGGACACGTGGTTATCAGAGCACCAGCTGTCTCTCTTCTACCTCTCCACCACTTTCCCAGGTGTCCCTGAGTCCCTCCCATTGCTCCGTATCTCCTTAACTTCTTCCAGCATCCTAAGTGATTTCCATGGCTGACAGTGGCAGCCTGGATTCCTGATCCGCCCCAGCTCTCCTTACCTCCCTACCCTGTCAGGCCCTAGAGTAGCTCTCCTTTGGGAATGTCAGACATCAGGGCCTTAAAACTCCAGACCACAAATCTGTTTCTCTCACCTTTCCACCAAACCCTCCCTCTTCCTCCCTATTTGCCCCGAGTGACAAATGAAAGAAAAGAATATATCCCCCTTTCAAGCCTTTTAGTATTAAAAACAGGCAATACGCAACATCAAATATCTAGAATGTTCATTAGTGGTACTTCATAGTGCCAAAAATAAAATGTCAGGGAAGGGGGACAAGAAATGTCATGAAGGGGGAGGGCTGCAATTTTAGGGAGGAGAGAGGGAGACTTGAATAGACACTGAATGAAAGGAGCTGAGTCACGGGGACACCAGGCAGGGGGAGCAGTGAATGCAGGAACTCAAAGGGGAACATGCTGGAGTTTCCAGGAAGAGCTGAGGGCCAGGGTGACAGAGGGAGAGAGCAGAGGAGTGGGAAGGTGAGGTCAGAGGCCCAGGGCGGGTCAGGGCTACCAATCCCATAGGTCCCTATGAAACTTGTCTTCTACTCTGTCTTACTCTGATGGGATTCATTGGAGGGATTTGAGCAGAAGAGTAACAGGTTCTGACTTACGTTTAAAAACAATCACTCTGGTCACCTTGGAAAGTAGCTTGCAGGTGAGAACCAGTTCAGTGGCTTTTGCAGTAATCCAGGGCGAGGTTTTGGTGGCTTAGTTTGGACCAGGTACGGAGGCAGAGAGGGTGGTGAGAAGTGTTCGATCCCAGACATACTTTGAGAGTAGAGTTGAATGCACTGGCTGATAGCTTGGATGTGAGAGGTAAGAGGAAGGGAAGAGTCAAAGATGACACAGAGATATTTGGTTGGAGCATATGGGACATGGGGTTGTCATTAATGGAGACCAGAGTGGCTGCAGCAGGAGCTGGCCTGGAGGCGGAGCATACTGAACACATAGATGGCAGAAGATGTTGATTGGTCATATGGGATGCTCCTGGACTCTCTCTCTTACTTCTTCTGCTTGCACAGTCTACCAAAATGCCCTACATGCTGTTCCCTCTGCATGCAATTCTCTTCCCAGCCCTTTCCTCCTCTAGTAGCCTGCCCAGTCCTTGCTGAGGCAGTGGATCCTCCCCCAAATACCCCAAGCCAGGTAAGTGGGTTATCTTTGAAAGCCCTTTATTCATTCTTAACATCCCCTGTCTCATTGATTTATAAGTTCTCTCCGTACCTATTTGTCTCTCAAGACACAGAGCTCTTCAAGGAGGCATGCCTAATCTGTCTTTGGCGGCAGTGGAGGGGTGCTTAGTATGGTGTAAAAGTCAAGAATAAGGGCTACAGAGTCAAATGAACTTGTATTGGAACCTGAGATTTGATACTTCGTGGCTGTTATCATCAGGGGCTCTCAACTGCGATGAGACTCAGTTTCCTCATCTGTAAAACAGGGATTGTCTTCATCTGTTTCAAGTGGCTATGACAGAATACTTGAGACTGGGTAATGTATAAAGAATAAATTTTTATTGTCTCACAGTTCTGGAAATGAGAAATCTAAGATCCGGTCTCTGGCAACTGGTGTGGACCTTCTGACTGCATACTCACATGGCGGAAGGTGGAAGGGCTAGAGAGAGCAAATCCACCACCACAAGCCCTTTGTATAGGGACGTTAATCTATTCATGAGGACAGAGTCTTATGACTTGAACACTTCTTAAATGCCCTACCTCCCAACACTTGTGCTGCTGATATGGATCTAGAATGTCCTCCAAAGGCCCATGTGTTAAAGGTTTGGTCACCAGCCATGCTGCTATTTGGAGGTGGTGGAACCTTTTATAGGTGAGTCCCAGTGGAAGGAAGCCAGTTGACTGGGGGCATGCTCTTCAAGGGGATATTGGGACCCTGGATTCTTCCTCTCCCTTTTGACTTACCAGCTGCCATGAGACGATCAGCTTTACTCTATCTTGTGCTCCTCGCCATGATGTTCTCTCTTGCTTCAGTCCCCCAGATAACAGAGCCAACCAGCTGGAGACTAAAACCTCTGAAACCACGAGGCAAAACAAACCTTTCCTTCATCTAAGTTGACAGTCTCAGGTATTTTGTCACAGTGATAGAAAGCTAAGTAAAATAGTTTCATTGAGAATTCTTTTCCCAGCACATGAACTTGAGGAGGAACATTCAGATCACAATAATAGCTTTATCCTGGGTTGTCTTGAGGAATAAGTGAATTAATACACATAAAGTGCTCAGTGCTGGCCTTGACATATATTAACATGTCTGCCAATGCTAACATAACTTAATAATGAGTGTTCTCTAGGCAGATTCTCGAGGGGCCAGTTTGGAGGGTTGGTTGGAGGCCAGGGAATCCAGTGAGAGAAGAGCTAAGTCATCATCCAGGTGAAATGGGTGAAGCCAGAACTGAGCAGGGGGAGAGCAAATGGCAGGAGTGGCTGTTCTTGGAGTAGAATAAGAGGACTTGGTGACACTGATTATAAGAGGTCAAGAAAGACAGGAATCCTAAATGACCTAGCTCTATATGAGTGCTTCTCATCATACCAGTTCTAAGATTCTAAGCAGGCACGCTTTCTCCCTTGGCCAAAGTCACTGCAGGCTGAGATTCCCATGCTGCAAAGCTCCAGGAGGCTTGACCTTTTGGCAGCATTGACAGCATTGACCAGCCAAGTTAGTCCCTCACAGCAGCAGGATGACAGGGCAAAAGGCCACCATGGTAGGCCTGGTCCAGCAAATTGCTCCCCAAGAGAACGTTACTCCTGGATGAAGCAGTTCAGTGGGTGCCAACTTTGGACCTGAGTAGGCACCCATGGGTGTGTGGACAAAAAGCCTGTCCTTAACTGCACAGCAGGGGGAAATGCACTTTAAGGGACAGTAGCCCTCAGGTTTCTGGTCTAGACCTTCTTCTGACTGCATATTGACTTTCCAAGTGACCTCACCCACTCTCCTTCCCTCCCCAGACCCCTTCAGCACACCCTGTCGCCCAGGGTGCTCCAACCTTGGTCTCAACAGCCCTTTCTCCAAAGTTTTTCTGAGACTGGGCTCAAAGCTTGGCGGGGCTATCCAGAGCAAGAAAGGAAGAGCCAGAGGTGGGATGGCAGTGCCCCTGGATGGCACCCTGGAGTCACCGGACAAAGCCAAGATGGGATGAATGTGGGAACTTCTGGTGGGAGGGGCAGGAGCTGCCTCTCCTTCTTGAGCACTTTACCCAGTCAAGGCGCTGACAGATTGGACACTTCTGTCTCCTCAGTGTGTTGGAAGCCATGAGCGTCCTGCAGAGCTGCATGACATGGCTTCCCCGGGACTGCCCTCCCCGTTTCTGTCCCTAGAACACGCTGGAGCCTTTGTCTGAGCTTGGACACCTTCTTTCCTCTCCTGGATTGTCCAAGGACTCATTCAACTTAAAACAGTCACAAATGTCCTCCATGCAGATTCTAAACTTAGTAGGATAAAGGGTCAACCTGGCCATTTTGGCGGGGAGGGGGACAGGTTAAATCATGGAGGGACCCTTAAGGCTTTATTTCTCCCTGGACAAGATGAAGCCTGATAGACCCCAGTTCCAACATCTTGGCTTTGGCATTGACTTCCCCTCCTTTGCCCTCCTCTGTCTTTGAGTCTGAACTCTGACAGGCCAGAGGATGAAATGACGACGGGGCGGTGGGGGGGGGCATGTTGGCAGGAGGTAATTCTGTGGCCAGCCAGGAGAGCTGCTTGCAGCCGGCCTTCTCATTATTAACTAGCACGACCCTAACAACACGCCCATCCACTTATGAGCACTTGGTGGCTTATAATGAACTTCCATAATCATTCCTTCATTTGATATTTGCAAGAGACACAGCAAGGAATTAATTAGTTAATCCATGCATTCATTCCGTTATAGAATCCTTATTAGAAGCAAGACAGGTACTCGGCAGTTAGCTTAGTATCATTAGCCCCCTTTCAGTCAGGAAACTGGGGGGGCCCAAAGAGGAAAAGATCTCACCTCTAACCCCATCGCTGGAAAGTCATGAGTACTGGGGCTGTGAACTCATTCATCTCTGCTCAGTGCTTCAGGGCTCAGCTGCAGAGCTGAATCTGGCTGGTGCTGCCCCCGAGGAGCTCACAGTCTCCTGATGTTCCTGGACTAGGGAGCTGAATCAGTTTAAAGGAGATTCAAGGGACAAAACTGGCCATCCGTAAGAAGAGGACTGTGACTGCCCTGGTTATATTTGTTGCCCCAATTACATTCCCTGATTAGATACACTACAGGGATCTCTGGGCTCCATACCTGATGCTTCCAGCCAATGAGCCACCAGGAAAAAGAATGATCTGACACATAGGCAGTAGAGGGGATGTGGGCTCAAGGTTCCCCTTGGAGCAGATTTCAGACCTTCCTGTTGACTTTTATTCCTGATTTGAGGAAAGGTTTCTGTTGCCAAAAGATTTAGCTCCAAGATATAATAAAACCGCACGCTTAAAAATTCAGCGAACTTTGGAGCATCCAAACATGAAAGAAAAGAGAACTTTCTGATAAAGTAACAATAATCCTGCTTGTTGCCATGGTTACCCCCAAAGTCTCTGGGGCCGTTTTTCATTTGGCAAGAGATGGCAGATGTTTTCCAGGGTGAACCTAATGGGCCAAGATGGCCTGCAGGGGGTGGTGAATCCTGGGGCCCAGATCCAATACTCCCTTGGCAGCTCAAGAAAGAACAGGTCACCCCATGGAGGGCCTGATACTCTGGGGAGGGTTTTCTCCATTCATCTCTTGAGGGAGTGGGGGCAAATCGAGCCCACATGCCTGCAGTCATTTGGTAGCCACCATTGAGGCAGCTCTGTTTACCCAGTGCTGAGCAGACACTGACAGACACATGCTTCACATGCCTTATTCCCTTTGACCCTCACAACAACTTTTTGAAGAGGGTACCATTCTTTTGGGGTGGGGGAGAGGTACTGGGGATTGAACCCAGGGGTGTTTTATCACTGAGCTACATCCCCATACATTCTCAGTCCCCCTCCCCCTTTTTTTGAGAGAGGGTCTTGCTAAATTGCACCAGCTGGCCTTGAACTTGTGATCCTCCTGCCTCAGCATCCTAAGTATCTGAGATTATAGGCGTGCACCACCATTCCCTGCTGAAGGCGGTACCATTCTTATGTTCCAGATGAGGCAATTGAGGCAGGGAAGTTAAGATACTAGTTAAATCTCACAGAAAATGGTGAAGCTGGAATTCCAACCCAAATCATCAGGACTCCAAAGTCCAGGGGATGGGGCGTGGACCTCATTTTTCAACCAAAGGGAATAGGAACATTGTGGGTAACCCTTCCTCTGCCTCGCCTCACCCCAGTAGCATCCTATTGCGTTTCCTTCTCTTAAGGTGATGCTGAGCATTATTCTCCAACCGGTGACACCTCTCTCCCTTACCTGGCCTTCATAAGCACCTCAAGATGAGCTGCCAAATGTCCCCTGCTCCATGTATGATGTTTCCACCCAGTGAGTTTCCTGGAAAAAGTATGATCTCTTCAATCAGCAGTAGAAGGGGATGTGAGTTGGCTCTCCTGTCTGATAGACCATCAGGTGTCCCCCTGGGGTGGTGGGCAAGACAGGACAGATGGGGATTTTGCTTGCTATGCCCACCCTCTCCATCCCACTGGGCCTGAGCGCTCTCCACACATTCCACTGAGAGCAGGGGATCAGGTCTTTTCCAGCCTGTGTCTTCCATGTTCTGGGCCCCTTGTACATAAATTCTTTTCAGTCATCATCCATCCAGGCAGCATACCTGTGTCCAGGCCCTATGAGGGTCAGGCCCTATGCCAGCACTGGGAACACCAAAACAAAGGGACATCCCTGTCTTCAAGTTTCCCACAGTCTGGAGGAAGAGCATTACAAGGCCCTCATAGATTTACTCTGTGATACAGTGAGTCACAGGAAGTCTTGGGGACTCAGAATCCATGAACTAATTTTACCTGGGAGGTAAGAGAGCGTGTGGTCTTTGAGTGAGGGGAGAGGATGGTGCAGGGATAACATGGCAAAGCAAACTCAAAGCTTCTGCCTTTAGAAGCACTTGCTTGTGAGGTTGGCCCTTGGCTAGAACTTGGCTTTTGAAATATTCCCCAACTCATTTTGCCTGGACTGTTTTTCACAATGTGTCTTATATGGAGCGCACGTTTTCCTTCAGGGAGCCCGAAATTATGGTAGTTTCTAGGCAAAGAAAATGTAAATGATCAGCCCCCAATAAAACCCCTAAAATTCTAGTTTGAAGCAGGCTTCTCTGGGCAGAAACACAGCCCACCTAGAACTATATATTCACTCTTAGAGAAAGGAGGGGTGTTCAGCGTGCCCCTCCCTCCGTGTGCCATGGGAGAGAGAGCATAGGAAGCCTGAGCCTAGATTTCTCCAGGGTCCCCCTTCCTCTATAGATACACTATAGCTATGAGGACATCTATATGTTGATGAACTTGAAAAAGTTCAGAGGAGGAAAAGGGTCCAAGTGCTAGACAAAGGGTCTGGATTTTATCTTAAGAGCAACAGCAGGTGCTGAGTATAGTCAGAAAGCAGTCAAGGATATTTCTGTTCCAAAGATCACTCTTGGGGCGGGGAAGCCATGGAGAAGGCACTACGGCAGAGGTCACCTGTGTGAGCTGGCTGTTCCCGACAGCTTCCTGATCTTCCTGCTCCCTGCCTTTCTCCACTTCCAGCTGACGGTTAACTCTAAGGGACTTGCTCAGTCCATTCTGATAGGGACAAGTGTACATTTTCTTGCTCCCATCCCCAGGCACCAAAGACTCCTGGTCTAGCCCAGTTGTATTTGTGTCTACCCCTGAGCAATGCCCACATGGTCTGTGTGGTAGCCTGGTGATTTCCAATGGGGGTGGTTTTGCCATATTAAAGAGATATTTATCCAGGTGCAGTGGTGCATGCCTGTAATCCCAGCGGCTTAGGAGGCTGAGGCAGGAGGATCTCAAGTTCAAACCCAGCCTCAGAAATTTAATGAGACCCTAAGCAGCTCAATGAGACCCCGTCTCTAATAAAATATATAAAAAGGGGGGGGGTGGCTGGGAATGTGGCTTGGTGGTTAGGTGATCCTGGGTTCAATCCCTGGTACCGAGGGGGAAAAAAGGAGACATTTAAATATCTGAAGACATTTTTGTGGTCACAACCAGGGGCAGGATACTGCTGGCATCTGGTGGGTGAATGTCAGGATGCTGCTTATCACCTGCAATGCACAGGAGCATTCCCCACTACACACGGTTATGTGGCCCCAAGTGTCAGGAGAGGCCACGCTGAGGGGCCATCTTTCAGGTCAGCACGGTGCCATAGCACTTTTACTGTGTTGGAAATGCTGCACCGTTTCACGCTGTCCACTGACACCACCAACCACACGTCACCATGGAGCCCTTGAAATGTGGCCAGTTGTGACTGAGGAACTAAAGTTTCAAGTTTATTTCACTCTAATTAATTTAATTTTAATCTTAAATAGCCCTGTGTGGTTGGCTAATGGCTGCTGTGTCCAGCAGAGCACATCTCTATTCTCCGCAGGCCACAGAGATTGTTCCTCAGGATAATCTCCTTCATTTACTGGCTCCAGCTCCAGTGTTTCCTCCAGGGCACATTCTCTGGGAAGAGAGGCTCAGAAAGAGGGGATTCTGGCTACAGCCACCTCCAGCCAGACAAACGCATAACCCAGGCTTGGAGCTTGAGCCCAGCTCACTACCTTCCCTAGAGGAGGGGTCTCCTGGGACCAGAGCCAGGACCATCTCAAACTGTGTCACTGAACCCCAGATGCAAGGATTGGGATCTTGAAACATTCTTTTCCCCAAGAGGCTCCCAATTTGCCCACTTTCCTCTCAGTTACCAACTCTGGAATATTGGGAGGCACAGCCATGGTCAAATCTCAGAAAAGTCCCTCTGTTCCTTCTTTTTAGAACAGTGATCTCTGTGTTGTCCCTAATTCCATTGCTCTGGGGGCTCCTTTCAGTAACTCTTTCCAAGAAGGAGAAAATCTGCTCAAAGATGACTTGATGTCCTTCTACAGGCAGAGAAGCTGTTGACAATTCCAAACAACAGCTCCTCTGGCTTAAAAGAAGCAAACAAACAAAAACCCAAGAAATTAAGTCCTGTGTAACCAGACACAAACCTTAGAGAAGTCCTGATAAGGTTTGTACATCAACCATGGCCGTAGCATGAAACAGATGCACATCACAGGTGTTCATAAGTGAGAGTGGAATTAGGGAGGACAAACCTTCCCGACAAAGGTATGGTAAGGTTTCAAATATTATTCCTATTTTAGAAGCGAAGAAATTGAAGCTCAGAGAGTATCATGGTTAACTTGAATTGTCAACTTGATTGAATTAAGAGATGCAGAAGATTAGGAGGATTTGGGGAGGGCCAATGAGGGTGTGTCTAGGAATGACTGGCATGTGGGATAGCGAACTGAAGTAAAGACCCTCCCCAGGTGTGGGGCAGCACTGTCCAATAGGCTGGAGGTTTGGATGGAATAAAAATTGGAAGAGGGCTGGGATTGTGGCTCAGTGGTAGAGTGCTCCCTTAGTATGGGCGGGACCTGGGTTCAATCCTCAGCACCACATTAAAAATAAAGACATTGTGTTGTGTCCCTCTACATTTAAAAAAATAAATTAAAAAAAAGGAAGAAAAAGGAAGCAGCAGCAGTTGCAAGCTCAATTCTTTTTGAAGGGGTTCTTGATTGCTGCTGGGATTGCCCGAGGATATCAGACTTTCTCTCCTTCACTCTTCCAAAGTGGACTCTGCCAGAGATTCTCCAGGGAGGTTCCAGAAGCCTTCAGTCTTGGACTGGAATTGCATTGTTGATTCCCCTTGTTCTGAGGCTTGGGCGTCCCGGAATACACAGCTACTGAATGCACAGCAATGGTCACCCTGCAGGTGGCCATTGTGGACTATCCAGCTTTTGGTTGTGTAAACCAATCTAATAAATCCCCATACCTTCCATTGGTTCATTTCCTCTAGAGAACCCTGACTAATGCGGAGAGGTTAAGCCACTAACCCAAAGTAACACAGCAAGTACATGATAGAATTAAGATCTGAACTCAAGTCTATCAGGCTCTAAATCCTACTCTTAACCCCGAGGCACCTGTGGAAAGGTGTGGTCCCATTGGTCAGGCAGGATTGGCAGGGAAATCTCCTGAGGTCACTTGTCCAAGGAGGTCTCCTAGATTTTCTGGAGACCTAGACAGGTTGGGATGTGGAATCCCAGCATCCTGCAAACATGGAAGAAGGGATGAAACAGAGCTTCTCCCTCCCAGTTCTGCTTGGGAAGCCAGCTGTGCCTCTAATTGGCTTCAGGGAGAAAGATGTGGTTGGGGGATGGCTATTTACTTCACAGTGGGAAACATACATTCTGATTTGCTTGATCAAAACCTAGTCTAGAGCTCTGGGGGGCGGTGGGGGTGGGTGGAGACTTGGAAGCTGGCAGGCATAGGTACTGGGCTGGGGTGCCTGGGGAACAGCTTATCTTTGAAGTGTTTGCAGAGCCTCCTAATTAAAGGACGGGCCCACAAAAAAGCAAGTTGAAAAATGTTAGCGAATTAGAATCTGGATGCTGCAAATCTCCATACTGAAAATTAATCCCTTTTCTGGTTTAAAGATGATGTACTTGGGTATTCTCTTAGATGCATGTGGCTTTACCACTGTTATCCAATCAGGCTCTTCAGAGTGAAAGTGCATGTCCTGGAACAAGCCAGGGTGGTCAATGTGTGGCAGATGTCTGCCAGCAACTAGCCCACACCCTGACAGACATCACTAATCAATCACAGCACTGTTTCCTGTGGAGTCTAAACAAAGCTTTAGGATTATTTTTAGAGCAGGTCTCAAGGCAGCCACTGCGGATTGAAACATAAAGTGAATTGATATGCCACTCTTGCACTAAAAGTCAGGTGTGATCTGCAAGCCTTGTAAGTGTGGCTTATAGGACAGGTCAATCTCATTTAAAGTAAGCACACAGGTCCAAATCCATTGACTCAAAAACTTTTATAATGTTAGTGTGGACCCAATGGAAGAGTGGGGGTGAACTCACAGTCCAGGAACCAGAGAGACTCCAGTCCAGTGTGTCCTTTTGGCTGTATCTTATAGTCTCTCTTATCTTAGTGATTGATTAAGCCTTAGTGATTGATCAAGCCTCTCCTTGATCAGCTCCAATAATGGGGAGCTCATTACCTTATCAGGTGGATCATACCTTTTTTTGGAGAGCCCTCAATAGTGTAGGTTATGGAATCAGCAGGTCCTGAGATTGCAATCTGGCTTGGGCTGTTATAACTGTGACTTTGAGCAAGCCACACCATCTCTCATATATCAAGTGTGGGAATGGTGCCTGCTTCAGGCAAGCGTAAATGTAACTGAGTACATGGTTGAACAACTTGCTCCAGGTTCAATAGCATGCCCCAAAAGTGGTTGGTGCACAAAGCATCTGGATTTTCATTTTTAAACTGTGCCAAAATTTGCCTTACCAAATCTTCCTCTGTAAGTTCCTTGGGAATTCCAGAATATGTCTGCTTCTTCCTCCCCATGACAACCTGACAGATGTTTAAAGACACATTTGAAGACAGAGGGTCACATCTCTTCCACTTCTTTTAACACGGACAGCAATCTTTTATCTAATGCTCTCCTCCTCTGTACTTGCTCTTAACCTGTGGGCCCAACTCTTCGATTCTCCCTGACCACAACCAGTCAGGACTGTCATCTTCCTCATCCTGAACCTCAGGCGGGTATTCATTCATTCACTAATTTATTCACACACTCAATTCACTTCAATATTTCTCTGAGTCCCTGTTGGGTAACATACCCTTTTGCTTGGAATAGAGAAGACAATAAAGAACCCAACATGACCCCTGTCCCTCACTGATTCATTCACAAATGGTTCTCTTAATTCATTGATTGAACAAATATTTCATTGTGTTAAGCCCTCTGATACGAGTTGTAGATGCAGCAGAAAATAAGGCTGAACACCTCTCATTCATTCAACCAGTTAGTAACTATTTATTGAGCATCTAAGTCAGCTAAGAAGTCAGACAAAAAGGAGACAACTGGCATAAGTACTATGACATTGAGGCTTACTCTCCATCAATATTGTGTATATTCTAATCCTTTTTTTTTTACTTAAAATATTATTAAAATGTGTCAGGTGAAAAAAAATAAAGGGGAAACAAGAGAATGAACCAATAGAGCAAACTGCATATGTAAAGGTCCTGGGGCAGGAAAGACAGGATACATTGGAGGCCCAAAGGGATGGTTAGTCTATATTTGGAGCACAGGCTGAGGGACAAGTGAGAGATGGGGTCGGAGATGAAGCCAGGGCTGTAGGGAAAAAAAGGATTCTAAGAAAGAAATCAATATAACCAACCTTTCATTCTAAAAGGACTTCTCTGATATGTGGAAGAACGAACTGGAAAAGGGAGCAGAACAGAGACAAGGAGACAGGTGAGGAAGCTATTGCTAGGGTCCAGGAGAGAGAGCGAGCTGGCTTGGACCAGAGTGGCCACAGTGGTGGTGAAGAGAAGTGAATGGATCCGAAGTTTATTTAGCAGTAAATTGGAATCAAAGGACTTGGCCGGTGTTTCCATGTGTGAGAGGGACAAACAGGGGAGAGAATGATGCCCCAGTTTGTGGTTGGAGCAGCTGGGCCAACAGAGTTTCCAACTACTGGTTCCCAGGAGGAGGGATCTCTCTGGGCACACGTGGCCTTTGTCCATCTTTTCACACACTTTGGAAGAATAACTGTGCGTTCTCTGCTGGGCTTTGTCCTTCACCTTGGGTCAAGTCTAACTTCCAAGGGCGAACGTTCTCTGCCCCTCCAAGCTGTGTCCCTGGGGCAGGCCCTCCATGGGGGAAGCCTGTTGCAGTCTGACACTGCCTGCAATACGCCGGCCGGGTTTGGGGTTCAGCGCCAGTAAGCCACTGGTCTTTCAGGCCTAACGTCACATCTTCCACCTGGTGTCCAGCAGACCTAAACCTGATATGTTGACCTCCATTTTTACCTTTTTCCTTTTCTCTTATCACAACTTGTTCAAAACCTCGGAGGAAGACTGGGGTACCATTTACTAGGGATCTCCTTATAATTCCTCAAAATTTGATGTATTAAGGAATTAAAAAAATCAGAAATCAGGAAGTCAAATCTGCCCATGGAATCATTTTGGGGTGGCTAGAATCTCTCTGCCTCTGACCCTGGTATCTTAGCTTTCCATTTCTGTAACAAAATACCTGAGATAATCAAACGAAAGGAGAAAAGGTTCATTTGGGCTCATGGTTTCAGAGGCGTCGGTCCATCATCAGTTAGCCTTATTGTTTGGGGACCAAAGCAGTTCACCTTATGGTGGCTGGGAGGTGAAGAAAGAAAGAGGAGGCACTGGGGTCCCAATACTTCCCTCAAGGACATGATCCCATAGGGCAGGAAGACTTCCACCAGGGCCCCACCTCTTAACAGTTCTACCACCTCGCAACAGCACCATAGGCTGGGGAGCAAGCCTTCAAGACCTGGGCCCTTGGAGGGGGGACACTTATTCAAACCTGGGTGGGGCATTTTTGACTCAGCTCAGGCCTACAGGAGGTTTCATTGTGGTATGATTGTCTTCCAGCAGTTCTGGTAGGGACAGGAAGATTGTACCCTAGTCTGAGTGGTATGTTGACCTTGATGGGTGACTGGAACTTTTAAAACCTGCAGCAGAAATCAGGGTCTCTGAGAAGCCCCCTTTCCAATAAATAGCACTCCCTATTTGCAACCTGAGCTCTGCATTGAACAAAAAATAAAGATCAAGGTGCAGAAATCTTGCACCACTGCCTCAAGCCAGGCTGAAGGATCTGCGTAAGGTCTGCTAGCTGGACCCCAGCAGGCCACCCCCCTGTAGGGATGCAGCAACACAAGACCCATTCCCTACAGCCAGCTCACTCTGGAGAGGATGAAGGGACAGAGAGACCAGAGGGAGCTTTGGAAAAGCCTTCTGCTTAGAAACAGGAAAGGGGAGACTGCATTCCCTTCTAGCACCATTCTTCGAGATGGGGACTCGGGAAGAGGAACATTAAGCTGTGTTTCTAGAAGCCTGCTAGTCCACAGAGCACTTTGTGACAGCTCTAAATTCAGTAGTCAATTGGGTTACTGAATCCGAGAAGACCTGACCAGGCTCACCTTTTCTTCTCTTTTGCATTCTCTCCCAGCCCTATTCTGCTCTGCAAAGGAGCTAGGAAGGAGTCCGCACAGTTCAGTAGGTGCCCATTGCTCTGAGAATCCCTTAGGTACTGAGACCCCTTGACCACCACATGTCCTGAGCTCATGGGGTCACCAGTTCAGGAGCAGCTTCTGTTATTTTCTTTGGTATTAAGGCCCAAGTAAATAATTCAGCAGCGTTTCTGCTCCTCCAGCACGTTCGGCAGCAGCAATTAGCTGAGGTTCTGCTGGGATCGCCTTGTTTCCAGTTACCCCTTGACCTCTGACGCCGGTGGATTTAATTCTGCTCCTTTAATAATTTCTGAGAGTGTGAATTCTGTCGAGTGAGCAGGTTGCCTCCTGCAGAAATCAACTTAAATCCTGAAGCAGTGCGCTGCATATTCAGGAAGACCAAGTCCTGATTTGTTTTGGGGACAAACAGGAGTTGCTTTGGATGCAAGTTGAGAAACCCAGGAAAAGCCATGCCTCCTCAGTGTGTGGGCTTGTGGGCTCTCCAGCACCCTTAAGATGAATTGCTACCTCTAGGCTTTTGGTACTAAGGTTTCCTTTGGTGGATGTGTGTGTGTATGTGCGCGTGTGCGTGTACCAGGTATTACACCTAGGGGTGCTTAATCACTGACCCACATCCCCAGCCCTTTTTTACATTTTGCTTAGAGATAGGGTCTCACCGAATGGCTTAGGGCCTTGCTAAGTTGCTGAGTCTGGCCTTGAACTCGCCATCCTCCCTCCATTGCTGGGATTCGTGGCATGCAGCTGTGCCCAGCCTCCTCCAGTGGATTATTGAAGGGAAGAGACTAGCTGGGAGACCACATAGGGCTCAAACTTGGAAATGCAAGCCCCTTTTCTATTGTTCATTCCTTCCTTTATTCAACAACGATTTATATTCTGGTCACCGGACCGAGTTCTGTAGGAAGCAAAGATGAGAACTGTGTGGTTCTTTAGGGGAAGAGAGACATGTGCGGTAAGCAGGTACAGAGAAATTGAGCCAAGCTAGAGTGTCAGGTTATCCCGTAGCTCGGGTGCCACTACACCCCAGGGTACCTGAACCTGGAGAAATTGATTAGGCCTGTCTGCAGAACTTTGGAACTGAATCAAGAAATGCTTGACTTCCCAGCATCTGGAACCATAAAGGTAAAGTTAGAAGGCTGAGGGGTGAGCTCACCTTGTGATTTAGTTCTCCCATCTGAAAAATGGGAGAGAGAGAGAGAGAGAGAGAGAGAGAGAGAGAGAGAGAGAGAGAGAAGGAATGGGAGAAGTTGGCATGGCCTGCATTTGCAGAGTTTTTCCAAGTTTATATTGCAGGCTTTTTAGAGGCCCAGGGGCATTTTTGTCCCTGGGGTTCTGTGAGACACCCCTTCCATAGCCAGGCCTTCTTTTCCTGCCTAAGCTAGCTTGAGTGAGTTCCTAACACTTGCATACAAAAGTGATTTTAAACTATATGACAGACAGTTGTGACATACTGGTGTAATTGTAATTCTGACAGGAGAGGATGCTGTGGGGCACAGACTAGGGGGGGGTGCGACTTCAGGTGAAGGGTTCATGACACCTAGGAAAGGCTTCACAAGGGGCCAACATGAGATCACAGTAAAGTAGGACTAACAGCAGTGACCTACATCATCGTCTTCTCCCTATGCTGGGCATTCTCATACTTGCTCTGTGCTTATCTCTCATTTAGTTGTTGTAGCAACCTAACAATACAGACAGGGATGATCCCATTTTTCAGATGGGAAAACCAAGGCTTGATTGTCCAGCGTCAGAAGTGATGGAGTTTGAAATTGGAACTCTGGACTCTGGCATTTTTCAAGTCCTCCTCCCTTGCCCACTGTGCCCCTCACCAAGGTCTACCAAATGGATAAGGGACAGCAGGGCTGGGCTGGGGCTGCCATTTCATATAAAATAAACAGCATATGCCAAGAAAGGTAGAGAGGAGGAGAATGTGAGTATCTGGGTATGATCAGCTATGTGATCCGTGACCCAGCACAAAATGAGAATGTGGGGTCTCTTATTCATTAATTATTAAGAATTTTGCAATGATAATAGTAGGACACTAAACCAGGTGTGGATCTCTCGATACCAGGACATGTAAGCCTGCAAATGTCCCATCTCCATGAAGACAGCTAGGAGTTTGGGCCACCATCACCATGGTTTCCTGCGTGGGGTTCAAGAGGGAACGTGGTGGGTATTCAGGACACACATGCCTTTTTTGCAAAGCTTAAGGTTTGAATTTAATCCTATAGGGGTTGGGTAGCCACTGAAAGATTTTAAGAAACCTAGATCTAACCTAGGATTGTGTTTACATATAAAAGATGATTATAAGCACGCACAGGAGATGGGTGTCCATCATTATTCCCCTAGGGAATTCCAACAGGGGTTTAACACAACGTGCTTGGGACCTCTTGACCATTGAGAGGATCTGGCCAAGGATGTTCAGAGGCTACAATGGGAAAATCCTCACTGAGGGGATGTTGAATCCATTAACACAGTATTTTTTTTAAATGTCTCAGCTGGAGGAAAATATTTAAATAGAAGTCATTAGCGAGCATATATTTGAAGCCAACAGTGCCTAATAAGTCAAAATTGCTTTCCCTAAAAATGAAACCTATTGAAGACTTTCAGCTCCCCCCTTTCTGAAGTGCTCAATTAGGATGGGGGGAAAAAAAGAAAAAAAAAAAACCATCGCTCTCCCTAGATTGAAACTGTTGAGCGGCAGGAATGCTTTCTGGTTAGGCATTGTCCAACCACAGTGATACAAATCAGCCCTTTAGGATAATTTATGTCTGGGAGAGGAGTTCGGAAATGGGTCCGCTTGGAGCTAAAAGCATCGTAAATAAGCTGGGCTGAGAGACTATGCCGACGGCAGCTGGGAGCTATAGAGTGGTCGCCCAGCTGCCCCCGCCAGACACAGAGAGCCTGCTGCCTCCTGGGCTGTGCGGATTGGGAGATGGCCGTGGGGGTCCTAGATGGTCCACACCCCTGATCTATGGGAGGCCAAGTCGGCACCAGAGCCACGCTTCTTGACTACTGACCATACTACTAATCTCTCGTTGGGCCAGGAGTTGAGCTGAGGAGGGAAAGGCCAGTTTCAGAGGATCCAAAGACACTGTGGTAAGTACAAGGTCATGTCCCTCAGGATCATGATGAAAACAAACACCTAAACCAAAATGCATGCGTGTGTATGTGTGTACGCGCGCGCACACTCTACATGTACACATGGATGCATCTGTGTGTGTGTGTATGTGTGTGTGTGTGTGCATGTGTGTCTGTGGATGTTCAAACCACTGAACAGCCCTCAGCGTGTATGTGTGCATTTATGTGTGTTCATGTGCCTGTGTGTGCATACATGTGCACGTGCCCTCGTGTAGGTATGCGTGCCTGTGTGTGTGCTAGCATGTGAATATGTGTGTGCTTATATGTGTCTGTGATTGGATTGGGAACATCTAACTCAGTCTGGGGGAGTCAGAGAATGTAATCCAGGGACTGAGGGTAATGTTTTCAGCAAAGCGGACAAAATATAGATGGTGAATTTGATTGGATGTGGCAGGGCCTGGGGAGGGAGTTTGTACCTAATCTTGTGGGGTCTTGAAGAATCAAAAGGAATGGGGTGACTCGGGGAGATGCCTTAAGTGCCTACATACAAGATGAAAGGATTTTTCTCAAATTTTTTCCCCTCTGGAACGATTCCTTCCCAAGTCTGTCATGTAACAAGCAGGCCAGTGTGCAGATGATTTCAAAAAGTGATGCAGTAGCCTGAAACCCCCTCAATCTGTTGGTGAAAATAAAAGGAGACCAAGAAATTGAACACAGATGGAGTAATTCATTATTCCTGTGAGTCTGACCCCATAATCATCAGATATTATTGTAAGCAAACCTTTTAAAGGTTATCTTAAAAAAGCAATGAGCAGAGTTATTTATTCCGAGGAGACATTCCTCAAGGTGGGTAAAGAGGTGCTTGTGGTTTGCCTGCAGAGGAACCAGCTCTGTCTTTATGGAAGATAAATAATGATTCTGATGAGATGTGGAGGATGGGCCTGGGAAATGGGGAGCTGTGACTGGACCCAGGGGCCTGGGGTTCAGGATCCAGGAGTCAGCTGAACCTGTAGGGGTGGGGAAGGACGATAGGGATAAGTGGGGGTAGGAGTGTCACAGGGCTCACAGAGGCAGAGAGGAGACTTGGGGGCAAAGCCTCACTTGTCTCAGGTGGATCCCACAGAGACAAGGGTGTCGCTGAATGCCGCATTCACTTGGAGCCAGTTCTGTCTGCCTGGAAATCGAGGTGACAGAGACTTAGTGACTCCTGGCACTTGCTGTCACTTCCCATTTTTCTGCTCCTCACAGCTTGGTTGGAACTGGATGGAGGTTGGTCAGAGAGCCTGATGCACACCTGAGCCCTGTCATCCCTCAGGTGTGAGGAACCAAGAGGGGTGCTCAGCCCCACAATCCAGGCTTTTGTTAGCTAGGAGGGGGGACAGGAGGATAGGCAGGTGCTGATACTGCTTCCTCACCAGGGGACCCAAAGGGAGAAATAAGTAACCCCAGCTATTTGTTCCAAACTCAGCCTGAGATTCTGAGGATCAAACTCCGAGAGAGAGAAGTTAAAACATACTTCTCCACGCTCCCCAGCGCTGGTTGCTATGGCAACAGGCAGGCAGGCCCCTGAGTGATGGTCAAGATCCACCACCTTCCCTTGTCCAGCTCATAGCTCCTGTCCACTGGTGAAAGACCTTCAGTGGCTCTTAGGGTTTCCTAACATGCCTAGCTTTCTGTCCCACACCTGTGTCACTGAAGAGGACTCCTCCCCTCACCCAAGCATTCCAAGTGTGATTTCTCTCTAGACTTGGCTGAAACATCCCAGACCTTCCTCACCCCAGAGCGGTCTTCTCCATCCACTCCTGGATTCTACTTCAAAGTGTTCTTAAACTCTACTTCTAGTCCTCTAAATCACATTATGGGCTCTTCTGAGCTACCTGCCCTGAGGAAAGCGTGGTATGCAGGGCCCTTCTGAATGTATGGACACTTTCTGTGCCCCCCGGGTTTCCTGCCTGCCCTCCACCACAGTCCTCACCCACTAACCTCCCCCGCAATTCTCCACCCTGGCAGGCACTCGAATGCTGTGTCTCCCAGGTGCAGGGAATATGTCCCTGTCCACACATAATCCCAGACAGGGACAGAGCAGATGAATAAAGAGAGAAGGGACCCTGATCCATGGGACACATGTTTCCTGAGCCATGCCCTTGGAAAGCAGCTAAGTTGCAGGCAGTGAGAACATCATGAAGGGACATAAGGAGAGCTGTTTAAGATCACATCCATGATGTCAGACAGGCTAGGGCTGGGCTGGAAGAGCAGGGCTGTGGGGGACAATCTGGACCAGTTGAGAGGTGGTCAGGATGGAAGAGATGAGAGCCATCTGAACAGAATTTAGGGGTGTGGAATGGATGAGGGTTTGCAATGAGGTGAGCTGAGGTGTGAGAGAGGGAAATCCAAAGACCAGCAGCACCCACATGTCTAGCTCAGGTCCTTGATGGATGGGAGAAGCAAGGGAGGTAGGATCCGGGGCAGAAGACGCTCAGGGATGGGAAAGGGAGATATGTTGTCAGGTGACTGACAAACGATCAGAAGCCATCCACGGGGAGCTATTGAAAAGACATCTGGGGCTCAAGTCAGAGGTCAAACAGAGAATAGGCAGGATCTAGAGAAGGAGAACAAGAATAAACGAGGTCTGGGGGCAGAACTTCCACCTGGTTTAAGGTGGGGGACAGGAAAAGGAGGAGGCTGTGAGTGAGATAGTGAGCTGAGAGGAGGAGGGAAGGCAAGGAGATTGGAGGCTCCTGGGGCTGTATAGTGAGGGAATGGACCACAGACAGAGGTGGGTCAGATAGGGTCGGAGAGGTGGCCTCTGAAATTGGCAGTCAGGACGTTGCCGCTGACATCTGGGAGGAGCTCTTTCAAGCAAGTGGTGCAGGTGAGAGGCAGACTTGGAGGTAGTGGAAGGAATGAAGGCGGCCAGAGCATGACTAGATGCTGCAGATGAGGAGGAAGAGGAGTTGGTGGTCACATGGACATGTGTACTGGTGGAAGGCCTCCATATTGTGGAGATGCAAGGAAGAGCAGGGGCCAGGGGAAAGGAGGGACAGATTGTGACACAAATGGCTGGACAGAGGAAGGAGGGAAGAAGTAGGGTCTGGAATGTCTGGGAAAGATTCTTTTTGGAGAGGGGGAGGTGGGACACAGGAGGTCTAAAGACACAGACAGTCCTAAGGTGAGGAGTGAGGAGGGTTGTGAACATGTCAGCCTCATCAGTGAAATTGGAGACTTGGAAGAGCAATTCTCTAGAGGTGGGGGTTAGGAGGCACAGGGAGAAGGACCATTGGAGAGAGAGGTAGGGGGTGCTTGGCCTGCAGCTGCACTGATGTGTGGACACACTGCGCAGAGTTCAAAATAGAACTAGGCCTATGAGGTTGGATGAAGACGGTGGGCATCTGGAAGGCTCTCTGCTCAGGGCAGACTCCAAATACCCAACTGAGGAGCCAGGGACATTCTGGGAAATCTAGGTGCTATTTGAAGCTCAGAGACAAGGCATGCTGAAGGACAGGGCCGTGCTCCTGCCACTCCTTTTGATATCCCAGCATTTTCTGCCAAAACCTGTGAGGTGGGTGCTCAAGGTACATAAGAGGAATGTTGCTCTCTTGGGTGGGCTATGGAAGAGCAGGTGAGCTAGGGGCCTTTAAGAAGTTGGCAGTGTCAAGACGGGTATTTCTTCAAAAGAGGACCTTTAAATCCTGTGTGGGACACCCCTCTGGGTGCCCCCCCCCAATCAGCCCACCATTGAGAAATCACTGTTCCCCCTGAATACAGGCAGAACCTGTGGCTTGCTTCTTACCAGGAAAATAGGCAAATGTGATAAGATGTCATTCCTGTGAATGTAGCCACGTTGCAGGGAACTGTGGATGACTTCTAGGAACTGAAGGTGGCCTCCCAGTCACTAATTAGTAAGGAACCAGGGTGTCAGTCATCCAGCTGAATGGAAATGAGTTCTGCAAAAAATCCAAATCAGCTTGGAACCGATTCTTCCCAGTGGAGACTCCACATGAGAAAGCAGCTCTGCTGATCTTCACCTGCAGCCGGATGAGTCCCTGAGCAGAAGACCCAGTTAAGCTATGCCCAGGATTCTGGTGTACAGGGACTCAGATAATAAATGTGAATCATTTTAAGCCACTAAGATTGTGTTAATTTCTTATGCAGTAACAGAAAGTGAATATGATACCCCAGTATTCACCTATCCATTCACCCAGAAGTCTACCCATCCATGTGTCACCCATTTTCTCCCTTATCTCCTCATCCATCCATCCACACTTGCTTCTTAGCTATCAAATCAGTCATTAATTCAATCAATCAATAGTTATTGAGGATCTGCTGGCTGCAGACTCTCTTCTAGGTGATGGGTATCAGCAACTGTGAAGACCAACAAGCTTCCTGTTTTCTTGGCACACGGTCTATATATTCACACCTGCTCTTGCAAATCCAGCCCCTGGATACTCATTGCCCCTTCTGCCCATCTGCACAAAACCTGGCCCTTTCATCCACCTCTTATCATCCATTTGCTTGCACACCGATCCTTCCAGAAGGCAGAAGAACCCCATATGGAAGTATGACTTCTAAAGGGTTTCATGCATTTGGTCAGCAGACATTTGTTAGGAATCTACTGGTCCTATGCTGAATATTGGAGGGAAATTTGTAGCAGGAAAAAAAAAATCACATGAAGGCACACAGGTGAGTAGGATTTTTTCCCCTATACAAAAACACCTTATTTTCTGATAAGTGTTCAGAAAACACTGTACTTCCATTGGGACAGCAGCTCAGGGCTGCCATGGAGGACTCAGGCTTCCTTGTTCTTTGTCCTCTGCCCCTTGAGGGTTAGCTTGTCACCTTATGATCCCAAAGTGACACAAAGAATAAAGCAGCTGAGTTTAGATGCCCTGATAGAAACCCTCAGAAAGAAAGGGTGAGGAAAGGGATTAGAACGGACTAAAACTGTTTTTCTTACTTAAAAGTATTTCTAAACAAAAGATCAATTTGCCTTGAAAAGAACATTTATGGCCCATTTATTGTGCACACTGACATCAATGTGCTGTTTTTGATGTAAGGGAAGGGAGGAGTGGCTTTTAAATGGATGAACCTATCCATCTAGGGTGAAGGGGCAGATGGAGGCTGAGGAAAAGCCAACCATCTCTCAAAGTGACCCTTCCTGTGCCCTCAAGACACCTAGGATGAGGAACGGCATAGGTAAAAATGAGTGGCCCTTGTTTACCAGGTGCGCCTCTGATAATCTTTCAGAAGCACATTTGAACTTGCCACTGACTTTTTTCCAGAATTTTCTTTCAACCACTAGCCATTGGCCAGCCCCCATTCTGTTGGAATTTCTACCACAGCAGCTTCTCCCCCACCCTCTGCCTTTCCTTGGGATATCAACCAGCTCTCCCTCCCTGGAGGTCAGCCAATGGGTCTCACTCCCTGAGAGACAGCATCTGTAGTCACGTGATGCCACCAACTTCAAAAAGTCCTCTAGTTTGGGATGTCTGGTTGTTTGAAATGAGCCTACTGGACATTCTGTCTGGCCAGTGCTTCTTGAGACTGTCAAAGTCATGAAAAGCAAGGGAAGAAATAAGAAACCTCCACAGACCAGAAGAGACACACCTTCTGTCTAGAGTGTAATTAACGGCAGTGTACCAATGTCAGCCAATGTCTTGGTTTTGACAAAAGTACCATAAGATGTTAGCCATGGGGAAAACTAATGAGAATGCTGTTCTCTTTGCAACTTGTCTGAAAATTTAAGTTTATTCCAATGTGAAAAGTTTATTTAAGTGAACCCATGCTTGTATAAATGCTATGTATACACTTGAGGTTCTCCCGTAGCTTGATTTAAATGACTTTCAAGTTCAAGGTCTTGGGTGAGTGATGAACAGAGAAATTCATAAAAATGGGGCAAAGATGAGGTGCTTTGCCCTCATCTGTGTCTGCCAGCTGGTGCACACAGGTTGGCAGAGGGAACATAGCAGGGGCCACTTCTGCCATCCCTGTGCACCATGGCTTACTTGCCCCCCTCACCCCTTCCCGCCGATGGCTGATTCCACGGGCTTCACATCTACCCCAACCCAGTTCTTCACACTTGGCCGTTCTTCAAAGCTTTCTGTTCCTCAGTCCCAGCCAATTGCCAAGTTGGTGCCAATGGCAGTGGTGGGGGATCAGGCAGTTACAATTCCCAGTACAACAACCCTTATTCTAGCCACCTGCCATGTCAGACCCTATGCCAGGGCTAGATCATGGTTATTGTTTATTACAATCTCTGTGCTAGAAACAATGCCCTGGAAATGAAACACTTTCTCTATTTTGCAAGGATGTAAGAAATGACACCTTAGCATTTTTTTATTAGTTGCTCAAGACAATACAATGATCTTGACATATCATACATTTGATTCAAATGGGGTATGAATTCTCATTTTTCCACCGTGTACAGATTGAAAGCATTTTATCCACAGTGGAACTTCTTCCAAAACGGGACTCCATCCTCTCAAACCCTGCTTTATCGGCTAAGCTTATGTAACATTCTAAATCCTTTGTTGTCATTTCAATAACATTCACAGCATCTTCACCACGGTAGGTTCTGTCTCAAGAAACCACTATCTTTGTTCATCCCTAAGAAGCGGCTCCTCATCTGTTCAAGTTTTATCATGAGATTGCGGCAATTCAGTCACACCTTCTAATTCTCTTGCTATTTCCACCAAATCTGCTGTTAACTTCCTCCACTGAAGTCTTGAACCCCTCTCAAAATCACCCATGAGGGTTGGATTCAACTTCTTCCAAACTCTTGTTAGTGTTAATATTTTGACCTTTCCCCCTGAATCACAAATGTTCTTTGTGATATCTAGAATAGCAAATCTATTCCAGAAGGTTTTCAATTCACTTTGCCCAGATCCATCAGAGGAATCACTATCTATGGTGGGGCTATAGTCTTACAAAAAAGTGTTTGTTAAATAATAAGACTTGAAAGTTGAACCTTGATTCATGGACTACAGAATGGACCTTGTATTAGCAGGTAGGAAAAACAAAATAAGACCAAAAACTCCCCAAACCCAAACAAACAAAAACAAAACTACCTCTGGGAGAAATGGCATAATTTGCCCAACCAGAGATACAGACTGGACCCCCAAACCACTTTCATCTTATTCTCCTGCCTCCCTTAAAGAAGCTCTTCCAGAGTGATCAAACTGACCACTTGACAGAGAGGCAAACCAGGATTATAATAAGTAAATTTTGCATGAGGCCACACAGCCTAGCCAGGTTTGGTTAAAAAAGAAACCAAGATTTCTTCATTGTTTCCCCCCTGCCCCCCGCACCTTATGCCTCTGCCTCTAAATTCCTAATACCTTCTGAGTGCCTCTGGCCCATGCTTCTGGAGTCCAGCTGCTCCCAGATCAGTCCAGTGCTCAGGGAGTTTCTGCTATCCCAGGTAGGTACAGATTCTCTGCTCTGCTTCACACCCCCCATCATCACCTCGGTGTCTGCAGGCCCAGCTCAGCAGGGGGTTGCAATTACCATCTGTGTCACTGGCATCTTTACAGAGGCATATTTAAGTCGCTGCCGCACTCACAGGAGAGAGCAAGTAAATACACAGCCCAGCAAAGCGCTGAACCCAGCCTCAGGTCTGACTGCATGGAGCAGACATCAAAGAGTTCACAGCACTCTGGAAAAAAATGCAAAGGAAGAAAAGAGGAAACTGCATCTCCCCTTCTGAGACGCTGCCAAAGGTTCTCTTGGTCTCTGAATGACAGATGCTCAGATGACACACAGAGTGAAAAGTAACCTCCCAGAATATTCTAGGATGATCAAGTCTGTGTTACCCTGCAGGACAGGGTAGTAGAGGAGCAGCAGCCAAGAGCTGTGTGGGTAAAGATGGAGGTGCTCAGATGCAGCCCCACTCCGCATGCTGATGGGCCACGTGCTTCTTCACCCCACCACAAGTCCCTGGCAGGGGGGATAGGGCAATGTCCTGCAGTGACACCCACACTGTCCCTCAGGGTCTCCCTGGTGGCCGATAGAATCCTATGGACAATAAGATGACGGCTCCATATAACAGGGATCTATTTTGTGACCAGAGCAAGAGCAAGAAGACTCCGGAGTTCTTGAAAAGAAACATGGGATCCATTGGGAACCTGCCTGGGTTCATTAAAAATATTTCATGCTAGACACATTGCATCTTAAAAATCAATTATTTATTTAATAAATGTTTAGTGAGCATGCCTATGTGCCAAGAATAAGCTTAGCACTAAGGATATAGCTCTAAATGAGATGGAAAGTTCCCTGGCTATGTGGGGGCTCAGAGGACTGAGGAGGAGAAGACAGACAATAAACCAGTATATGCACAAGGTGCTGGTGGGGGGGACAAGTATCATGAGGACTGAGAACTGGACAGCAGGGTGGGTGCTGTAGCTGGAATGTCAGGGAAGGCCCCTTGGGGAGGTGGCATTTAGAGAAAGAGAAGGTACCCTGAGCCTGGTGGATCAGCATTGGGATGAATCCCTCTTCCCTAGCAATGGTGACAGGTAAGAGGACTTTGCAATGTATGAGGCATCTGGATTTCAGCAAAGCCTTTGGAAGAACCCCTCCATGTAATATTTACTAAAATATGTGCTTGCTCTGTGGCACATGCTGTTTTATTTATGCACTCATCAGCTCAGACTTTGGGTCTGTTTTATGACCAGTTCTCTACCCTGGGAACTCCTTAAGGGTTCTGGTTCTTCCCATCAAGAGTCTCCTGTGTTTGTGGCAAAATATGACACACAGTGGGTGCTTGCTCAGTGAATAGATGGAAGGATGGCTGGAAGAAAGGAAGGAGGGAAGGAAGGAAGGAAGGAAGGAAGGAAGGAAGGAAGGAAGGAAGGAAGGAAGGAAGGAAGGAAGGAAGGAAGGAAGGAAGGAAGGAAGGAAGGAAGGCAGATGGGCAGGCCAGCCAGCAGATGACCTAAAGTTAGGAGGTAGTGTAAATTCTTGAGATCCAATGATCAAGGTCCACCAAGAGATGAGATGATGAAGTCAAGAGCCAAACAGAGAGATGGACGTGAGGTAAGATCAGATCCATCTGATTCTTAGACCCAGACTTGCAGGGAAGGCAGTGATGGGTACATTACCCATTTGTTACTGGACATATCAGAACCATGGTGGGACCACTATAGAAGCCCTGGTGACATTAGAATCTCTTCCCACAGGAGCTTTTGGGATATAGACAGGGGTAATATGCAAATGGTCCTGGCTATGTAGAGAAGAGATGGGGTCAGGGAGTTGGTGTGGCTTGGGAGCAACTCTGTTATCAGCCTGGCCCATGTGTCCTCCTCACACCCTCTTACCTGTCACCATCGCTAGGGAAGAGGGATTCATCCCAATGCTGAAATGCTCCTGACCATTTTGACACCTAAGCTACCTTTCCCAAGCCCTTCTCAATACCCCATGGGTCCCTTCATGTGTCTCCTCTCTCAACATCCCTCCTTTACGGTCAGCAGGTACACCACCTGTCTTCCACACAGAGGTCTGTGCAGGTGCTTCCCTGGAGGACTTTGCAATGCAGGTGAAGTGGGACATCAGGTTCTGTCCTTGAGACTTCTCTCTTTCCCTGGTGGCAACCCCATGGACTCCTCAGCTTGAGTCCTATGTCCCAGATAACTCTCCAAGGTCTCCTCGCCCAAGTAGCAGCCGTGGGGCTGCATCTGACCTCCCAGAGAAACTGGGCTTCAGTTACCCTGGGCTGTCTTTGATGCAAGCCTGGGGCCATCATCTAACTTTGGGTGTCAAAAGTTTCATCTGTTAAGTGGATACACCAAGACAGTTTATTGTGAGTTTTAAGTGGAACAATGGGAATAAAGTGGTCAGAGATGGCTTCATAGGAATGAGACTATGCAAGGCACAGGAGTCTGCACTCAGAAGGATCCTGCACTTTCATATCTTGAAATTCACGATAATTTTTTAACATGAGCCCACATTTTTATTTTGCATCGGGCTCTGCAAATTATGTAGCTGGTCATAGAGAGGGCTTTGAAAACCCAAAAAGCATTGTAAAGCACAGTTAGTGTTATTGATTACAATGATACAAATATGTCTGTAAAGGATATGTATATTTATGGCAGGGAGGGGTGTGTACATTTCTGCAAGCCTGGAATGTTGGGATAGCATAGAATTTGTCACTGTGTCCTCACCCAGGTCCTCCAAGGACTCCAGAAAACTCAACTTTCATTCCCAGGCCATGGACACTGTTCTAATTCTAGATTTGGCTTGATTAGCTGTGCAAACTTCAGCAGTCTCTTCCCTCTCTGAATGTCACTGATCTGCACCAAGCCAGCTCCCACTAGTCCCATCTAATCCTCTCCCTGCTGCCCTGCACCTGTTGAAAGCCTGCTCTAAGCCTGGCTGAGCAGCTCTGCCCCTAGTGGGAGTTGGAGGCATGAAACTCCCTTTCAGGAAGCCCCGAGTTAGAGCCACACCACCTGCTTCTCCACCTCTACTGTCCTCAGACTCTGGGAGCATCTTAACAGCCTGCCCTGGGTGAGATCTGGGCCCACTGGTATAGCTGGTGCTGTGACTTGAGGGTTCTGGGGAGCTGTAGGGGACTCCTTAATGGGGGTAATTCCTTAAGAGTGGATCCAGCCTTTATCTGAAGAGAAGGTTGTCTAAAGAACTATGGGAGTGTTCCACATCTGTCCATATGTGTGTGTCTGTGAGGCAATGCCCAGTATGTCCCTCTATACAAGTGCGTCTGCTTGCTAATGGACTCCATTTAGTATGTGGCATTGCTTCTGTGGGTAACTATATCAAGGAGTGAGTGGGTCTGTCACTGTGTGTCAGTGTGGGGCAGTGTAATAATAAGCTAATGGCAGAGCCCTGAACGCATAGGCAGATGGTGTCAGTGATTTGTCTGTGGGGCTATCATTCTGTGTGGGACTGTTTCAGATTCTGTGGGTGGGTGTGTTGTAGCATGTGCTTGTTTCTGAGTGTTTGTGTGGGTCTGTGCCCGTGTCTATGCCTGTAGATGTGGTGATCAGTGTCCAGCTCTGCATGGGACAGTGATCCAGCTTGTGCCTGACTNGTGCCTCAGCTGGGACCCCCGCGCGGGCTGCAAGTCGGATTTCCCCCAGCCGTGGGCAAACAAGTTTTTGTAGCCCGGACTGGGAGCGCGCAGGGGCTGCACCTGCTCGGGCTTCGGGGCGGGTTTTCGCGGGGTGCCTTTCCCGGGGGGCTGGGGAGCGGGAGCGTGTGCGTGTGTGGGGAGCGCTTGGAAACAATCGGGCTGAGCCGGTGGTGCTTTAGCCAGTTGCACAAGACGGGTCCCTCGCCAGGGTCCGGAGAGACAGTCCGTTTCCCAGGAGGGCTCCGCGGTCCGGGCCCAGGGAGGGGGCAAGGGCAAGATTTGGGGTGCGCACTGTCTCCCTCCTAGTCGGGGACGTTCAGCAGAAGCAGCTCCCTCTCGTTCCGCTACCAAGCCAGGCTTCCGGTCAGCGGAGGTCCCCCCCACCGCTGCCCCCAGCCCCGTTTCTTGGTGAACTTGAACAGAGACGAAGCAAAGGCAAAAATCAATCTAAACGTATGTATTTTGTCTGGAAAATTACCCAGCATAGAGCTTTGCATCTTCCTAGGTGTGGACGGAGACTCACGACTGGACGCTGTTTATTGCGTCTTTCTTTGATACTCAGAAGCATCCCAGGTTTGGGTCCCCTGTCTCAGGACAACCCCGATGACTGCTTTACATGAGCATATGGGCCCCACAGAAGATACCTGGTCGTGGCTGGCTCACTGGTGGGGAAGTGGGGGCAGGGACTGGGACCTCTGGCCCTTCTTCTGACTCCTAGGAGAGCTGATGAAGGGGTTTCGCCCCACAGCCCTGCCCTGTGATCCAGTCTCTTGAATGACAGGTCATTCTTGTTGTCCCAGATGCTCCCAAATGGACAGACTCAGAACTCCACCGTACTTTTGTGACCCTGGATGCTAGCAACCCTCCTGTTGCTGGAAGAGGGAGGCATTTGGGCCAACCCATGTTGGGACCCATGGTTGGGATCAGAAGTAGGGGCATTTTCTCCAGAGAATTACTGGGTTATCCGACACAGGAAGTGAGGGCTAGTGGGTAGTTAAAGAATTAGAGGAGGCCTCAAGCTGGCTGGCCCTGCTCTGACTGCAGCCTCCCCCTACTTAGCTACAAGTGCTGGAGGAGGGCAGGGGGAAGGTTTCTTTGGGGTAGGAAGACATTTATTTCTCCTAAGCATGCTCCCCCCCACCACCACCACCACTACCACACACAGTCAGCATGGCCCCTGGCGGTTGTGTGGAGAAGGTGCCTTGCGGGCTGCCAGAGCTCCGGGTTTCTGTAGAGAAGAGCAGGACCTTTCCAGAGTGCAGTGGCTGAAGCTAACTTGGCAGGCCACCAGGCTGGTGGGCTGAGCCTGATTCCCTCATCTTACCCACCAGAAGCCTCTTGGCCCTCATCTGCAGCTGCACCCTTCAGGTCTCAATAGTATGATTCCCACAGCTCCTCTGGAAGACCTTATTTTGGGGGTGAGGAGGTCCTTCTTTTCAGTGGGTGATGGAGCTCTCAATGGTTGCTATCATGTGGCCTGCTGCCCATCTGGTCAGAAGTGAAGAGAAGCCTAGATTGAGCAGAAGGCTGGTCTCACCAGGCAGAGGGGATATTATGGGTCACCAGTTGGCCTCCTGTTAAGCCTGAGTCTCCAGCCCAGCTGGTTCAGCCCAAGCACTGCAGAGCAAGTCAGTGATTCGCAGAGCTGGGTTCCTTGTAGAGTCAGCTTAAAAATGTGACTGAGAGCCTCCAAATTCAGAGCCTCCAGGCCCAGACAGAGTCTGGCCTCTCAAGAAGGTGTATTTCTCTTTGTGGACATTCTCATCTGGCTTAGACACTGGTCAGTCTTGTTGAGACCAGATCCTCTCCCTGGAGCTTCAAAGAGTTCAAGTTCAAGGACTTTGGGGCAGCTCTGAGTTTATGCCTTTAGGGCTTTATCCATAAGATGTGAGTGGTAATCCTGAGAAACAGCAGGGCCAGAGCTGGGTCCTAACATCTGGGGCCAGGCTGGGCTAGAGGCTGTTGCTGCTCATTTGGGGAAGGAGTGGGTGAGCATGGCCTTCCACTACCTTCTCCCTGGGCCTCACAGGCACACCTTCTCATTGCTTCCCCTAATCTTTCCTCCTCTTGGCTTTTATAATCACCATTGTTGATTTATGGCCTACAAAATTATCACAGGTGTGCCACTTTGAGGGGAATGTGGTCAGGGAGGAGCTCTACTTCTACACCATCTCCTTGCATGACTGTGAGAAGTGTGTGAAGGAATGGGCTGGATTTATTTTGTAAGCCATACAATACGGTGCACCTCTTGGTGGGTGTTAAGACCCTTTCCCTCCATTTGGCTTCCCTTTCCTTAGAAAGTCCTGGGGATATGAGCCCCCTTGGCATGAGGGGATAGGAGGCTTCTGAGGACAGGAATGCCCAGGGTTTCTTGGCCCCCATTCAACAGCACCAAGCCCTATCCCAGGGGTACGAATGGAGCCAGGGAAGGGGAAGCCTGACTTTGATTCAGTGTTCCACTCCCTGGTCCATATTGATCCAAGTCACTCAAACACCTGTTTACCTGCTACCCTTTGAGCTAGACCCAAGACAGTCTTTAAGGATTCACCACCAGGTGGAAGAAACACAAATGAATAAATTAGGATACTATTAGAGGAATAGTTCAGCAATAGTTCAGAAGAGATTATGATTGGTGGTTTTAAGAGTGGACTCGACTCCAAATCAATCAACCCAAACAGGGAAACGCCAGTCCCCAGCCCCCACAACCATTGTCAGCCTCTAGCACGGTGCTTGAAAGTCTCCCCATCTGGTATTGAGCAATGAAGGCCCTATGATCCAGCAGATCATACCACACACTTGGAATCAGAAAACTTGAGTTCAGTCTAGCAAAAGCTGTTTCTTTGTTCAAGTTAATTGGTTTGCTTTCTTTCTCAGATTCTGCATCTATATAATGGGGATCCTAATTCATAATATAATAACTTTGTAAGTTTATAGGAGGATTACTCATTTACTGTTCTGCTCATTCATTCACGCACTTGATAGTACATGAAAGTGCCTTGCGCTCTTTAGTGTGGTATAAAATATTTATTATTTATATGAACTTCAGCAGTAGGTTTACTGAAGGGGTTTTCCAGGTTGGCATTAAACGTTTGGGCCTTACTATAATTTATTTTTATGTTTTTATTATTTATGATTGACAAAGCATAACTGTATACACTAAGGGGGGGTGCAACTTGATGTTTGATACCTGTACACCATGAGGAGTGGTTACACTTATTGACTATTATGTTTTGCATCTCTTTAAAGCAACATTTAAAAAAAATTGAACCCTTTCTTTTTAAGTTTTAAAGTTCAGAAGATCAAAGATTTGACTCTTCAAAGACAGGGACCCCAAGCCATTTCCGTTTCCTAGAACTTGTCCCTTTCCAGGGTCCAGCAGGTTTATATTTAATAGGTTCCTTGTTCCTTTTCTCAGCCTTTAAGACCCAGGGGTGTGGACCCTGGAGTGAGGGCTTCATACACAGAGGACAGAGGCACCTCTGTGCCTGCAAGGGTCTGGGCAGGATGGGGAGGAAGTTGGGATGACAGCAGGAAGCCTAACTCAAGGGAGAACACAAAACCCAGGCACAGGGCAGTATCCAGCTCACCATCAGCACTGGGGAATGGCTCTGCTCTGGGGACCAGAGGAGCTTCATGGAAGAGGTGGCATGGGGGGCTGAGCCTTGGTGGCTAGAAAGCATTTCAGAGCTCTGAGATGAGGCACAGTCAGAGGTGACTATGGGGAGAGCATGCTTAAAAGGGCTTGAAGCTTCTCAGGGAGGGAGCAGGAGCCTAGAGCAGGTGGGACTCAGAAAATCTGGGTCTCAGGGAGGAAGAGGTTGAGGGGAGGCAGGTGGTACCTGGCCAGGGACACAACACTGGTTGGGACACAGGGTTCTAGAAGGAATAGTCAGGGAAGACCACTGAATACTGGGCTAAGGAGCTTAGATTTGTTCATTCAAGCCCAGGGCACTCACTATAGGCAGTAGCAGTATGATCTTTACATCAGAAAGATCATTTTCTTAGGCTGCTGGAAGGGGACAGTCTCTTAGAGAGGAGATGAGGTCTGATGACAGGCGGTGAGCTTGAGCAGGTGCTGAGGCAGGGGATGGAGAGGAGAAAGTAACCAAGGACCCCAGAATCCAGCTGGAGGCTCCCATACATGGCTTTACTGAGGTCCCAAGGCTGAAGACTCCCTGGCTGCCTGTCACTGAGGCTGGGGGCTCTAAGCTGTTGGGACATGGGTGCCCATTTTCTTGTGTGGAGAGCAACAGGCTGGGCCATGTTCTTTGTCTTCAGAGTCCCTGTCCTGCTCAGAGCTCTGAGTCTTAAGAGCTCTGAGCATTGCTGCAGTGGCCACCATGACTGAGATCCTTTTTGGGGAGCGGGGGTGTCAGGAGTGTCATCTCTGGGCAGGCAATTGAAAGGAGAGATGGTCACGTGCCTGAACTCCAGTGGCCACTGGTCAGCCAGCTGCAGAGACTGGCTCTTGTGCTGTCTTCTCTTCCTGCTGCCACCCCTCAGTCTCTAACTCCCAGCTTAACTGTCGAACACCTGTCCCCCACCTCCTCCTTCCTGGGGCTCAGGAAGGAGACCCACTTGTTCTAGGCTCCTTCTTACTCCTTGAGGTTTCCAGAAACTCCTCTGTTTGATTATTCTCCCATTCCTAAGAGGGAACTCAGGGTGTCCCTCCTTAGGCCATGCTTGAGTAATCTGAGACCTCTAGAAGACACTAATGGATGGCAAGTGTGCATTTTCGTCCATTCTGGATGTCCCTTCCCAGCGGGGCTGAGCCTCAGGCAGTGGGGGGAGTTGGAGAGAACTCACCAACCTCCTACCGAAGCACTTTGCATGGTTACAAACGGGAGTGCACCTGGAAGGCGGGCCTTGGGGAAGAAGGATGGAGACTTCCAGAAGAGGGGAGAGACTCTGAGGCTGTCTCTCAGCCAGCCCCAGAAGGCTGGAACACTTACCCACATGGCTGTGTCTGGAAGGTTTGGCTCAGGAGATGCCATGTGTCGCATCATCTCCAGGAGCTTTGGCCTGGCATGATTTCAAAAAGGTGCTGACGGAGGCACACTAAACTCCTTTCAAGAATAAATCTTGCCTGGGCAAAGCCAGGACCGAGGGGGAGAAAACAGGCAGGGAGCTCAGTGGTAGCCAGGTGGGTTCTGGGAGCTGGTGGGCTGAGCCTGTAGGCTGGCCCTGAATGTCTGCCCTTAGGCACTGAGCTTCACCTGGTTGACATTCAGGGACAGATCTGAGCTCTCAAATGTGGGGAAGCAGAGCCTCTGCCTTGGCAAGCGGCAGGGAGGAAACGAGATGGTGCCGGTGAAGTACACAACCCATGTAGCCTATTTATTAATGCTGCAAGGGCTTCATAAGTGATGGCATTGAGAAATAAAGCAGTTGCTAACGGCAGTCTTAGCTGAGATCAGCGTCAAGCTAGAGTGGGATATCGGGCCCATCTCGGGGAGCAGGGGGCTAACAAGGAGACTGCCTGCTACTTGAGACTGATTCTACCAGTGACAGAGCTGCTATAGGCCTGTCTTCCAACTGCTCCTTTTTTGCCTTTTTTTTTTTTTTTTTTTTTTGGTACTGGGGACTGAACTCGGGCACTCAACCACTGAGCCACATCCCCAGCCCTATTTTGTATTTTATTTAGAGACAGGGTCTCACTGAATCACTTAGCATCTCACCATTGCTGGGGCTGACTTTGAACTCGAGATCCTCCTGTCTGAGCCTCCTGAGCCACTGGGATTGCAGGCATGTGCCACTACACCTGGCCTTGTTCACCTCTTTTGCATTCATAACCAGAGCATTACATAGTCTGTAGGTAACAGAAGTGTCACATCCATTCCCCTGCTTCAGTCCCATAGCAATACCATCTACCCACATTGAACAAATGAGAAGCCTGAGGCCCTGTCCTGGGCAATGATTTGCCCATGGTAGATGTGCTCCCCCGGAGGGCCCGCTGGCTCTGGGATGCACTGGGCACCGCCGATAGCCTCACAGGCCTGATGCAGACAGGCAGTGGCCAGACACCTGCCCAGGTATCTGCTGGTTTCACTGTGGCTCACCTGTGAGCCCCCTCTTTGGAAGTTAGTCCCTCAACAAACATTTCCCATCACTGCCCTGCTAGCTGTGAGTTGGGGTTTGGGGGTGTGGAGGTCTATTAGGCATGATCCGTGTCCTGAAGGGGCTGTGTCCCTGTGGAGAGGTGAGCGTGGCAGAGTGAGGGACCATTGGCAAATATTGTTGGTCAAGGATGGCTGAAGTCTGGGGTAAGGGAACAAGTTTCTGATGCTTTGGGCAGAACGTCTTCATAGCCCACCTTCAGCAAGCACCCTATCCACCTCATAGTGCCCAGAAGCCTCTTCCCCAGGCCAGGGGGAGACCTTGTGGGGTGGAGGAGTGCCGGGGAGGGTGCTGTAAGGTCTTGGGGAACTGAGAGTGAATCCTGATTGGTTCTGAGGCCCTACAGCACCCCGGTCCTTCTTAGTGCCCTGTATCCCAATCCTATCTCTAAAATGCATGTGCAGTTCATGCCATACCTGGCCTTCAGAATTTGAATCGTAGAGCCATTGCCCACCTTTCTGCTCCATCGCCCCAGGAACTTCCTCTCCACGGCCAAGGTACCACTTCTCGCCTTTTATTTTAGTTGTGTGGGATTTTTCAGTGATCCCAACCTCCTTTCACCAGAACCTTTTGCATACACATCTGGAAAGCCCTGTCTGTGGCATTAGAGCAGATAAAAGGCTCAGGTACTCTAGTTCATATGCCTGTGACCTCAACTCTGCAAAGTTGCATCCTTTGATGACCCATGCAACATTCCATCTCTCCCACCTTTCAGCCTTCATCTCTGGCTCTGGGTAGGTGGAATGTGAGCTTTGACTGCTCCAGGATCCTATAGGAACAGGTTTCTGGTAGTCTATCCGTTCATCTAGCCTCTTGCTTAGTATAAAAAGTGTATTCATAAACAGGATCACTGAGCAGTTACTGTGCCAGGCTTCTGGCTGGGGACCAGAGTTACAAAAATAAATAGGAGACGGCTTTCCATCACTGAGGTTGATGGGAAAACACAGGAACAATGCTAATTGTCACAGGATGGTGAATACTGGGATAGGGGTCAGCACAGGCTGTGAGAAGACCAAAGAACTCTACCGGTAGGTGGGTGATGGGCAGGGAAAGCTGCTTGGAGGAGGTGACATCTGGGCTGATCCCTGGAAAAATGCAGGGATTCTCCAGACATAGAGGGAAGAGAAAACAGGCAGCATGTGCAAAGGCACTGGGGCTCGATGTGCTGTGGCTACTGAGGCTCTGCTGGAAGGTGATTGTGTGTGTGTGTGTGTGTGTGTGTGTATGATGGGAAAGCGGAAGTGGAAGAAAAAGGCTTGGCAGAAGATGAGTCTGGACAGGCTGGATCACGAAGGGGGCCTTGTATGTCATGCTAAGGAGCTTGGAGTTTATCCCCAAAGCCTCGGGGAGCTATTGAAAGGGGTTTTAAGCAGGGGAGTGCCGTGATGAGATTTGCGAGTTAGGAGGATCACCCTGGCGGCCTTGTGGAAGATGGATTGGAGGGGCCAAAGCTGGAGGCAGAGAGATCAGTCAGGATTTGGGGGGATTTTCTCTCTGGTTTTACAAATCTGACGAGAGAGACTGGGTGGGGTGGGCCTGGCAGACGCACCAGCTTACAGAGAAAGGAAAGGTTCTGGGGCATCGGAATGGCTTCCTGACTCAGGGCTGACCCCACCTCCATTTGCTGATTACCCCGATCTGGCAGCCCTCACCACTCCATCAGGAAGGGCCAGGCTGGTCTGGGCCCCTTTGAAGTTTCCCTGAGCCCCCAGCCTCCCGGGGCCTGGAATGCAGGCCTTGGAGCCCAGACAATGTCTCTCTGCTCACACCGGCTGACTGTCCCAGGCACACAGATAGGCCATTGAGGGGCCCTGGCGGACCTGGCAGGAGTCCTAGGCCATGTTAGTTATGGGCAGTGGCTTAGTCATGCTTCTGGGGGCCTTTCTTCTGGGACAAGCCTGTCCTTGTGCTAAGGGCCTTCCTCACACGCAGCCCAGCCCAGCTGGGCAGCTGCAGAGCCCTCGGCCAACCCTAACAGAGCACTTCAGAGGCACCGCCAAGGGGAATCAAAGCCCGTCGGGAGCGCCCGCGTCCCTGGGAGTGGAAGGCACCATGGAGGGCTGCTCAAAGGCCCCTCCACCTTCTCCACACCCCGTGCCCTGGCCTCTGGTGCTGTCCCCGCCCTTTGGCCCTGGAAGGAAGCCAACTGAAACACACTCCCTCCCCTGGGGCCCCTTCTTTGTGAAAGGCAGTGACCAGCTCTGCAGGAGCTCCTTCCAGAACATAGTTCACAGTCCCATGGCACCCCTGGAAGTCAGCTGAATGCATGCATGCATTGAGTACCTGCTGTATGCACCTACCCAGGCTAGGTGCACTTTATATGACGGTGACTCATCACAGGTTGGACCGTGTAGTAGTTGAGGGGATAGGATCTGAATAGAGACTGATCAAAGGCTTGGCTCTTGTGTTTGCCGACTGTGTGACTTTAGGAAAATTGCTTTGCCTCCATTTGCCCATTTCCTCACCTGTAAAGTGAGGATGTTACAATATCCCCTCTATTGGATGGATGCAAGGTTAAATGAGATAATGCACAATGAACTTTGCCGAGTGCTTGGCACATAAGGACTCAATAAAAAGCTGCTGTTGTGTTTCCTCCTGCTGTTTATTGCTACTGCTATTATCTCTGGATCTTCACTGCTCCTCAAGAGCAGAGTGTATCCCTATTTCACAGAGGAGGAAGCTGAGGCCAAGAGAGGTTAAGCAACTTGCCCAGCATCACACAGCTGGCCAGTGGCAGAGCTGAGGACTGAACCCTGCCCTCTGCCATACCTACAGCCCTTCTGATAAGTTAGTCCTAGGGTTGGGGGTATCCTGGATCCCAGGGAAGGTAGTGGCAGACCCTCCTATTGCATCTAAGTGCCCTTTCTCCATTTTCCCAGATTTCCAAGCCAGGAGAGGAGGGTTGGTAGCGCTCAGCGATGGGGAAGACGGTGCCATCCGCACAGAAGCTGCAGCCTTGGGGCCCTGTGGCTGCTGGAGATAAGTGATGGCGCCATTTGAACACCTGCTAGAAATGGTGCAGAAACCGTAGCCCCAGGAGAGCACGGGCAGGTGCTGGGAGTCAGGATGCGAGGATGACGCCTCCGGAGGCCCCAGCCTCCCTCCTGCCCGCGCGCTAGGAGCCGTCCCCAGGCCCCAGCCGGGAGCCCAGCTGCCCAGGGGCATGGCCAAACCTTTCTTCCGACTCCAGAAGTTTCTCCGTAGAACGCAGTTCCTGCTCTTCTTCCTCACGGCCGCCTACTTGATGACCGGCAGCCTGCTGCTCCTGCAGCGGGCCCGAGTGGCCCTCCCACCGGGCCCCCGGGCGCCCGGCACCCTGCAGGCCCTGCCGGTGGCCACCGTGGCCGCTGGGCGTGGGCCTGCCCGACGGCAGAGCCCTGCGCGACCCCCGTGTCAGCCCGGATCCGCTGCNGGAGGAACCGCAACACCGAGCTGAGCCAGCTGCGGCGCCGCTGGTTTCACCACCAGGGGTCGCCCACCCTGGGCCCCGAGGCCCCCAGGCCGGCCGCGCTCAGCCGAGGTAGGTGCTCAGCTGCATCTTGGGGGGCTGCTCCTAGGAGCCCTGCTCAGGCTTCCAGGTTTGATGTTCCCTTTCTCTGTCGCTAAGGCAGCTGGAGAAATAGGTCCTACCGGCTTATGGCCTTCCCAGATCACTCCTTTACTCCTGCAGAGCCCGAGACAGAGAGGAACTGTGATGTGAAGTCCTTTAGCATTTTGCTCACTCACCAGCCGGGATTTCATAGGGCTCAAGGTCGAGATGTGTGAACCCAAAGCTCCAACTCTGGGTTCAGAATAACTTTCTCTATTGGCTCAGTCGCACCCTGCTGGGCACCTTGGGCAGATCAACTTAACTTCTCTGGATCCCCCTTGAAATGGAGATAGACACCCACCCCAGGTTTATTGTGAGGATTGTGGGTGTTAGTATAGAGCAGCGGGTCCCACGCCTGCAGCACCAGGCACCTGGATACCTGTTCCTGACGCAGATGCTCAGGTTTTCCCACACTCAGTGAGGCCGGCCATCCATGTATCAGCACTCTCTCTCTGGGATCATTCTGATGCATGCTTCAGCCAAGAGCCACTAAGAGAAGGGGCCTAGTATATCCTTTGTCACTCTCCCTCGCAGCTTTTGCTATTCAGTAAAACTAATTTATATAGCGCTTCCTGGGCATCTGTATATCTACCATGTACAGGTACTAGAATTATCTCCAGATGTTCTGATGAAGAAATTGAGGCACAGGGAAGTTCATTAAGTCACCAAGGTCATTCTCTTTGCTTGGGTTCCCTGGAAGCAAACCCTGAGACCGGGATTCAGATGCACACAGTAGATCTGGGGTGTGATCCCAGCAAACACTGGTAGGAGAGTGGGAAAGAGACCAAGAAGAGAAGCAGCCATAAAGGTGCATTATTGAGCAGGTTACTACTGGGCAACCAGAGCTTGACCAGCTCGGAAGGGTCTGGAGTCAGAATAGATCACACAGCTCCTGGTGACCTGGAAGCAGCAGGCCTGAGAGACAGGGGAGGCACAGCAGGATTGGCCATGGTTACAAGGCTGGGTTTCCCACCTGGGGACACTGAGTTATGCAGACTGTCTGTGCAGGGCTCAGTCAATTGTTGGGTGCTTGGTGAGTAGCCAGTAAGTGCTGAAGTTGCTCTTGAATGGTGACTGGGCTCAGTCATTTTCTCAGCATCTCTGATGCCTCCTCATTTGGTCCTGTGCCCTAAGTTACAAGAAGAACTGCTTTCTTGACTGTAAAAGGTGTAGTTGGAACATCAGGTCCTATGTGGAAGCGTGTAGAAGGAGATAGGTCAGGGTGGGCACCAAATCTGAGTTAGGAGAGCTATGAGTGCCAGGCCTTGGAGTTAAGCTGTATTCTTTGGGGGAGGGGTGCTGGGGTCTGAGGATGGTGAGAAGGGCCCAAGAAAGAAAAAGGGGTCCAAGGGAAAGAAAGGAGCCCAAGCTTCTCTTGCCTTAGGAAGATGATTCTGGTAGCCCCAAAGATTGAAAACTAGAGGAAAGAAGTTTTCTCAGAAATCATCTATAGGATTTAGGATTTCTCCACAAGGCTTGCACATTAGAAGAAAGAAATAGCTGATGGTTCCTCATTAGCTTATTTTACACAGGTGTGCTTTCTGTAAACTCACCCAAACACACCAAGAATCTGTCTCTATGCAGTTTTCACTGATGCAACTTGTTTAGACTAAGGTGTAAACGACTGACAGACGGCAGCATAGACTTCTTGAGAGGAAGTCATGATAAGAGCATAATTCTGAAAACAGACCTGGGTTTCTTTCTTGGTATTGCCATCCATTGATCCTGCAACCTAGGGAAAATTGGCCTTAATTCCTCTATTCATTTCTCTCTGTTCTCACTGTGGATCTTCTCTATGGGTCTACACATGTGTTTTTCACTGTGCCCTTGAGAGCCCAGTCTGGTGGTGGAATCAGACTTGTGCCCAAGTGATTACTACACACCATGACCCAGGTATGATAGCGGCATGGCAAAGGGCTTGCAGACTCATTAGACAAAAGTGACCTCTAGCCTGGTGTGGTGGCATACGCCTGGAATCCTAGCAACTAAGGGAGGCTGAGGCAGGAGGATCACAAGTTCAAAGCCACCCTCAGCAACGTAATGAGGCCCTAAGCAACTTAAAAAAAAATGGTGTGGGGATGTGGCTCAGTGGTTAAATGTCTCTGAGTTTAATTCCTGGTGCAAAAAAAAAAAAAATGTGACCTCTGCTATTGACCAGCAGAAAAGAGGGCTCAGAGTGACCAGCTATGACCCTGAGTATAGAATATGTATATCCAAGAGAACCAATAAGCATTCTTTAACTTACTTCTAGTAATAAAAGCTGAAGAAATTGTGGCTAGATATAAGCAGGACTGATGTTCAACTGTTATCTAACAGCATGGTCTTATTGAGGACTAAAAAAAATTGAAATACTTCCATACCTATTGATAGTTACTGCCCATAGCCTCTGGGGTGCCCTCTGTACTCTGGCTGCCTCCCCCAGTGACCATCAAACCTCCTCATTATTCAGCAAAGAAAGGATTAACTCCTGGGACAACAGGAGGTATTCGGAATCCAGTTCCAGCAGGATGGTGACAATTTTGAATGGTCTGCCCCGCACCATGGGTTGTTAAATATTTTGAATATGCCCCACAGTTTCAGGACTCATTTGCTCTCCCTGCAGAATAACAAAATCGTCTCTGTTGTCCCTTGGCTGGAGGTCTTCAGTGAAAGCAGGGGAAGCCAGGGCACTGGCCCCAAGGCTCTCTGGGAGCCCCTCCTGCTCCCTTCCCGTTGTAGGGCTCGAGAGGGCCTGCAGAGCCAGGCGGGCCTCACTGATGGAGAGTGGTCACAGTGCAGCCCTCTGGACAGCCGCTGGGGCCACAGACAAAGCAAGCATCTCTTTGCGGCCTGGGCATCCCGCCATCCTCCTGAAAGGGGATCCTGCAAGGCGCGGAAGCTGCAGGAGGCTCCATCAATCACTGAGCATTTCATTATACCTTGGACAACATCCATAATGGAATAAAATGTCAGTAAGTTTACTGGGGGAAAAAATAGTAACTTCTCCATAGCCAGTTTGTTTTTTTATTGATAGTAATTTTCAAAGACATTCCAATATCTCCAAAGCCATCGTTAATAGCCTCACGGCTTGTCCATTTTGATGTGCAAATGAACAGATGCAGAGTCACAGACAATAATGCATCGCCTCCATTTCAGCCGAAAGTAATAAATCCGCGGCAGGATGTGTCCCAGCACATCCCTCGAAAGTTCTCTTCTTTCCTGCACATTCTCGCCTCTGTCGGCGAGTTAGAGAAAACATTTGTGGTGTTTTGGGGATGAAAGAGCTCACCTGCTCCTCTCAAACCAGAGTGGCCATCTGCATCTGAGGCCGGGGCTTCCTCTCTACGTTGATCAGGTCCATAACTGGCCAGCTGGTAACTGCTAGCCACTCCTTGTTTGAAGAAGAACTGGAGTCTGACTCCTGGGAACCAGTTTTTCCCCTCCTCTTTTAATGGCATGCTCATTATTTGGCTAATATTTATGGATCCATTGTCACGCTAGGTCCCAGGTTAGAGGGGAGGATCAGAATGATAATAGCTGTTGCTTACTTGAACATCTGTCAAGTACCAGGCACAGCTCTATACAGGCTACATCTGTTTTCTCATTTAATTTAATCATAGCCTTCTGATGGCACCCTCACCGTTTTCATGGCAAAGAATATGAGTTTCAGGAAAGAAAAGTCATTGAGAAATTTTCATTATTAATAATGATCTAGAAACCTGGGTAGTTCCTGTGTCAGGCCTTGCATTTGACCTTTCATATGTGTTATCTTCTGCAATCTTCAAAACCAGCCTGTGGAATTGCCACCCTGTGCCCATTTTACCGATGGGAAAGCTGAGATTCAGAGAGGGGAAGCTGCACATCCCAGGTCACATAGCCAGGTAGTGGTGGAGCAGGGATTTGAACCTAAGTCAACCCATTGCCCAAAGCTGTTTCCATCCGGTTGCCCAGAAACCTTGGAACCTCAGCCTTGGAAAGTCTTGAGATGGGCCACTTTTAAAACCCTGTGGCTAATGTCCCAGCTACAGTGATAAATGTTTAACATTCCCTGAGCTCATGTTTTGGATTTTTAATTGAAAGCTTTAATGGACGTTTTTCTTTGCTGGGCAACACATCAAAAATTTCCCAGATAAGAGATTTCTTTTGCTAAGTAGGTGGGCAGAGGAGGGAAATTCATGCCTGCTGTCCTGGGAGAAAGTTCTCTGCAGTGAAGCATGATGGTTGCAATCGTCCTGAGGCTGACAGGACAGAGAAGCTTGCGGGGCCTGGGTCTCAGAGAAGCACGCAGTGCCCGTTGCCAGGGGATGGCCTGCTGGGAGTGACCGCGGGAGGCTTCTGGCTTGGAAGATGGCCAGACACTTTGGCGGACATTGAAGATGCCTGTCAGCTTCTTCCTCAGCCCTGTGTCCTCTGACCCTAAGGCTCTTGGGGGTCCTGGCGTGGTGAGGAGTGCAGTCTACTCTCGTCTTGGTCATTCTCTGCTTCCTCTCTCTTAAACTAGAGCCTCAAGAATTGCACCTTGGTGCCGTCAGCAGGACCATCCCTCCCTGTATCTGAGCTCTCAGCTCCTGTTCTTGCACCCATAGGGAACATCCGTGGGTTTTTAGGAGCCGTAATCCACTGTTGAGAGTTGGGTGTTGACATTGTCACTGTGCCTAACCCTGCTGAGTCAGGGTGGGTCATCAGTGGGGGTCAAGGTCTGGCCCCAGTGCTCCAGGAGGCTTCAGTCATGTAGAGACAAGACCCACTGGCTTGCAAGATGGTGAAGGGCAACAGTTAATGACAAGAACTTGGCTAACAGATGAGTTTTCCAGGTACAACTTGTAAGAATCCAAAGAAGCGACATGTCGCAGTGGGCTGGAGTGGGCAGGTGTGCCCTTGGTCTTCAGGACAGGCAGGGAGAACAGGGTGGATGTGTCAGGGGAGCAGTGATGGAGTGGGGCAGGAGAAATGAGCTTGAATAAGGGGAGGCAGCGAGGGTGGGTGACTATCCATTTGACAGTTGGGGAAACTGAGGCCCAGTTGAAGTGATTCAGCCAGATCAGAGATGGACAGAAAAGCCACTTTGGGTTTCAGGCCTCAAGCATGAGGTTGGTGGACCCATTTCTCCAGATCACTTAGCACAGGGCCCCTGAGTCCCTGCTTTGGACCAGCTCCTTGCCCAAGAATAAAAATGAGTCTCCCCTGCTCTGGGGGAGCCCGTGAAGCAGTAGACCATCAGGACTTTCCATCGGGGAGCCAGCAGGCTGGCTGCTGGAGGCCTTGGGTGTGCAGCTTCCGGAGAGCCTCATTCCCTGGAGGTGGTGGTGCCCGCTGCCAGTGGCATGGGAGAGGAGCAGGATGCAGGGAGAGGTGCAGCTTCTTTATCACAGGTGCCCCATCCAGATCTCAGCACAGCTATTGTGGGTGTGCATTCGCAGCTTGGGGACCGGGCGATGGCGTGTTTGCAAATTCCCAGCATTCTGTTCCTTCAAAACACGGTGGTGTGTGTGACATTCACCTGCCCAGTGCCGCGTTCGCATGGTGTTTTTGATCTCTGTGTTGCTCTGTGCGTCTCTGGGAGGCTTCTCCTTCCCTTAGCGGAACAGAATAGGCTGTCACAGACTCCCACCCACCAGTGGAGCAGTCCCCCAGTGTCCCCATCCAGGGATGTGCCGGAGTGACCAGAGAAGGCTCCGTGGTCAGTTGGTCCCATTGATTGCCACACAGGACACCTAACTTATTACCCCCTTAACAGAGCTGCTTGCACCAGCAGAGGACAGTGGATTTTTTTTTTTTTTTTTTTAATTTCTTAGCCTGTTGGAAAGCTCTTCCTTATGTAACCTGACATCAGATTTTCCTGGAGTCCTGTCTTCTCTCTGGCCTCACATGGAAGCAGCAAAACTTTCTCTTGAGACCTTGTGGAGGCAGAAGGGCCTCTCTGAGCCTAGAGAGACTAAGGATGGGGAGGAGGGGGTAGTGGCCATGGGAGGTCATTAAACTATTCAGTTACATTGCAAGTCAATAATTTTTAAAAAGTTTAATGAGATGGAAATGCTCACTACCCTGATTTATACGATACGTCCTATATGTCTATTGGATCATCACGCTATAATTATAATGTATAATGTATAATTAAAATCATAATAATGAATAAAAACAAATCCACATGTGGGTAGTGGAGAAAGCAGTAGTCAGCATGAGCCAAGCTCCTCACAGGGCTGCCCTGGTGGACAGTGGGCCATTTACTAAAGAGGGGCAGGCGGTGAACAAGATGGAGCTGTCCAGATGCCCACTTGGCTCCTGCACTGAGCGGGCATTGGGCTGCAGCCCTCACCCCCTGCTCTTCCCTGGAGAGGTGACTGAGCCAGACAGGACTAGAGACTCCTTGGCTTTTCCTAAGCATGGCCCCATGGTTCAGACCTCTCCCTCCCTGATCTTATCCTTCCTCCCACAGGAACCTACCTTGGCTGCTTCCGTGACGAAGGCCAGGAGAGAACTCTGAAGGGGGTAGTGTTTTATGACTTGAGAAAGATGACCGTCACCCACTGCCAGGACGCATGCGCTGAGCGGTAAGTGCTGGGACCCTGTGCTATTGACTCCCCTGGAGATAAGGTCAGAAGAGAGTCCCAGAAAGAGTGATGCCGTGGCTGCCAATATATTTAGACCTCAATTGATGAGATCAGATCCCCATCATCCAGAAGTAAGGTGCTGGGCCAGTGTCCAGAGACCTGCTTTCTAATCCAGTTGTGCCAGGGACTTGCTGTGTGACTTTGGTGAGATTTTTTTTTTCCTTCCATGAGCCTCCATTTACCCACCTTTTAAAAATAAAATGAGACGTTTTAATCTAGATTTCTCCAAGGATCTTTCCAACTCCATTAGCAAAAGTGTTTCTATTTGCGTTTATAACAAGTTTTCCTTTTTCGGATACTGCCAGCTCTCTTAATAGTTAGCAGACATTTGTCATGTGCCAAGCAAGGGTCCACTGTGCATGTGTGCTTGTGCACGAGTAGAGGACAGGCAAGGCAGCATGAGAGGACACTGTCATCTATTTCTATCACCTTAGATCCTCTTACAATTTTGATGTCACACAGAGCCCCACAATGCTCTGTTAGGTAGCAAATTAATTTGTCCCCTTTTTCACATGGAGAAACTGAGGCTGAGGAAAGGCAGGACAAGACCCTCCTGCATTGGATGCACTTTGCAGCTTAGATAAAGCTGAAACTGAAGATGGCAGCATCTCATTTTAGTTTCTTAACAATGAAAGAAACTGAGACTTGGAGGTAGGAAGTGATGTCCAGCATCTCACAGCTACTAAGTGGCCAAACAAGGTCTAGATGCTTCTGTCTGGGTTTTTAGTATGGGGCTTTTTATTCCAGGATCCACTGAGAGGGGAGTTTGAAAACACTGACCACTTTCTGTGGTTGCAATCCCATGTGAAACTTAATACATTCCATTTCCAATCTCTTTTTGTTTACAGCTGCAATTACAACGGGGGGAAAGGAGGTAGAGAAATGACCGGAGCCAGGGACTGGGCAGACGGCCCCTTTATAATATGACAAGTGGCAGGTGCTTTGGGCCTGGGACACACTTAAAGTTTTGACTTGTGCAACTGTAACATTGCTAGCTTGACATTGTCTGCAGTGAGAGTATTTACACCACAAAAATGGGCAAGCACTCCATATCAGGGCTCTCCCTGTCCCCTGCTGAGAACTAGGTTCCCAGCACATGGCTGATCCAGCCCCATGTATCTTATGACGTGAGGTCACTAAAGCTCAGGGATGAGGACAGAACAGTGGGGCTAATGACTTATTACAAAGGGAAAATGGTCCCCTAGACTTACCTAGATGACTTTTAATTCTGGATGAACACTGACTCCTCAGGCCAGCCACAGGCTGTGGGCCATCCTCCCTGCCTCCTCACCCAGACCTAACCTCGGCTTCCCGTCCAACTCTTATCCTGGCTCAAGGCCCATCTGTTGATGCCTGACCCGGACCTTTCTGCACCTAGGGCTCTGAGCCAAGGTCTGGACTCACCCAGTCTCCGTGTCCCTGCAGGTCCTACGTCTACGCAGGCTTGGAGGCCGGTGCGGACTGCTACTGCGGGAACCGGCTGCCAGCCCTGCGCGTTGGGCTAAAGGAGTGCAACCAGGAGTGCAAGGGAGAGAAGGGCACCGTGTGCGGGGCTGTGGACCGGCTCTCTGTGTATCGTGTGGACGCATTGCTGTCCAGCTCCAGGAAGCGTGAGTGTGCCCGCCTCTCCCTGAACTGTGCATGTCCCACGTGCTCCAACTGTCCCCTACTTATAGCCCCTCAACCTCACTATGTGGGGCAGATCCTGTGTCCTCCCTTCTCTCTCATCTTCATTATATGGTGCTATGTCATGGTAGGTGTCAGGGCCCATTGAAGACTCAACTGCTTGAGTTCGTGACTGAGACATGCCTTGCAGGAGGGAAGGATTAGGAGGCCTAGATATGCCTCATACATGCTGTGTGACCTCAGACAGCTCACTTACCTTCTCTTGGTTCTAGTCTATTTTGTAAACTGCCACTGAGGAGACCTAGATTTCTAGCAATAGGGCGGACAGAGAATCTCAAAGTTCTCTAGCTAGAAAACATCTGGAAATGTTGGGTAAGGTTAGCCAATATCATTTTAAATGGACAGCTTTCATTAGCAGGAAAGTAAGAACCACGGTGGTAGGAGGAGGGGATGATGGTTGCAGCCCTGGGTCTCAGGGCCCTGGGTCATCAGTCTTGGTAAACTTACTAAGGTCTAGGTTTTTCCTGTTTGAGCAGAGCAGGAAATGAGACCTTGGGCCTGTCATCCAACAGGGAAGTGGATTAAAACCTCTGCATCAAGTGGAACTCCATTTCACTGAAGTATAAACCAGTGGAAATTTCGATGAAAAAAAATAATTATTAATAAGTCACCCACCAGTTCAGGGAGATAGAAAGGAAGCTTCTCTATTTTAACTTGAACTTCAGTTGAAATTAAACTTTTTCAACAAATGAGTCCTTATACATTTTTACAAGTTCTGGGATTCAAATTTATACTGTGTGTTTCTAAAAATTCTAACCTTAAAGTTGGTTCTGGGATGCATGGAGTATCTGGTAGAGACAAATGCAAAATCGAGAGAGAGAGAGAGAGAGAGAGAGAGAGAGAGAGAGAGAGAGAGAGAACGCTGGACCATCACTCAGAGTTCCCACAGGTAAATTCTCACTGAAGATGAATTTACAATTCAAAATTACAGAACTCAAGAGAAAATAATCAACCATAAGGGAGAATAAGCTGATAACTCCAAACAAGAATTTCAAGGAGAGTACTGTCAATTAGAGATGACACCTGAGGGGGCCCAATTAGATAAAGTTGAAACTCAAGGTTGTCCTTATTATAAGATGATGGGCCTCAGATTTACTTAACCAGATAACAAAAGGTTCCTCTACAAAATATAACAGGGTTGTGCACATTCACATGTGCTGGGGGTGAGTCTTTTTTTTTTTTTTTTGGTACCAGGGATTGAACTCAGGAGCACTCAACCCCTGAGCCACACACATCCCCAGCCCTATTTTGTATTTTATTTAGAGACAGGGTCTCACTGAGTTGCTTAGGGCCTCACTAAGTTGCTGAGGCTGGCTTTGAACTTGCGATCTTCCTGCCTCAGCCTCCTGAGCCGCTGGGATTACAGGCGTGTTCCACCGCACCTGGCTCTGGGAGTCATTTTTCCTGTGACTGGAAGGGCCAGGCCGGGAAGAAGTGAGCCTTCTCCCACAGCATGGATGGAGACTTACGTTACCACTGGCCAGGGTGGAACTACAGATCATGGTGGCACAACCCAGACATGGTCTGCTTCTGTTCATGGTCTTGCCTCTGTCCATGGTTCCATGAGGTCAATGGATCAGTTCAGGAATGGACAGAACTCAGGAAATGAGGTGTCAAGTCAAAATCCAAGTCTGTAGAGGGGTTACTGGGGGGATTCTCTAGCAACAATTGAGTTTTCTAAGCAGTTCAGATGCCCATCCCTGAGAACCACAGTGCACCTAAAGGTCAGCCCTGGCCACCTTGTATGGATCAGAGTGTAGGGACAGCAGCCCAGTGTTTGTCCCTGACAGCTGGGGATACTCAGGTGTTCCTTGCATTCAGACAGGACATGTCTGGAAGCCAGGAGGGCCAGACAGAGCAATGGGCACAGGATGGGGAAACTGACAACATGCTCTTCCGCTTAAGGGTCCAGCAAAGAGGCCATTACCTCCACAGGTGCTTACTGCCACCTACCCTGCACCAGGCCTTGACTTGGCACAGAGGTTTGCCGTCACCTGGACATCCACATGGGCTTCCTGAGGACCAGGCTGCCCTAGGCTGGCTTTCTTGGATCTTTTATTTCTTTGGATTCAAACATTAGCCTGACCCCTTACCCTTCACCTCTGACCCCCAGCAGGACCAGTCCTGTACGTGGACTCTAGGATGTGCCACCCACTCTCCTCTCTGCTGTCACTAACTCTCAGAGACAGGTGTTGTACTTCTCTTGTCCACTGGCTAAGGGGCACATGGCCCAGTCATTTGGGCCAGCCCCAGATCTCAAGTCTGCCAGACCTGCTGTCATGGTTCATGTGGAAAATGGTGTCCACACCTCCCCTTTGGGCAGGCTGTGAAGCCCTATGTGGTTGACCCTTGCCTTCCCGCTCCCTTCTTGAGAGGACAGGCTGACAGGATCTCTCTCATAGGTGACCAGGTGACCCCACTATTGTAACTAGCAGCGGTTTCTGGCTAACAAGACTCATGGACCAGCTTCCAGGTCAGACTCAGGGTTCAGTCCTGAGAGCTCATTAATGTCTTCCCCTTGATGATGTCATTCTGTCCTGAGTGGCCCTTGGGTTCTCACCTGGAGAGCCACGGAGAGGCTGTGGAACAGGCAGCTCTAGGCAACAACCTGACTGCTCACAGTCGCATCTGGGGTACCTGGGGACAGCTGGTGTGACCCCTACAGCCCATGTGTTGCTCTCCTGTCATGTCAATGCCGTCCCCTCATGTACCTTGTCTGCTCAGCTCCTTCATTTACTCAGCTCTTCCTGGGAGCCTGCTCTGTCAGGGTCAGCTGGCTGAAGGCCACTCAGGGTGCCAGATGCAGATGCCCTTTGATTCCCTCTCTGTGACCTGGGGACTCACTAGGATCCTGGTCACTCTACCCTCCCTGTGTCTTCCTGTCCTACTGACATTCCCCTTGCCTTGTCCCTGTGCCTGTCCCACCCTAGCACCCAGTGCATCTACAGGTTGGTTCCTTGGGGACCAGCCATGCCACAGGACAGTCTTGTGGGACCCGTGTGTGTCCTCACCCTCCGCCTGGACACACCCAGGGCAGGCTTGTGGGTGTGGGAAAACACGACTCAGCCATGTGGTGCACTAATAGCCAGCCCCAGCTTGGTGGCATGTAGAAGGAAACAGAGTCTCTGGGCCGGTGACACAGGAAGATGGCAGAGCTAGTTAGGAGCAGTGACTGCCCATGAACCCAGGCCTCGGGGACTCTAAGTCCCTCTGTTTTCTCTGCAACAGGCTGCTTTCCTGCATTCATGCCTTACTAGGTCTAAGTTCTGACTTTCCAACCACCGCTGCTGTGGTCAGCCAGGATGGGCTTCCAGATCCCGGGGTTTGATCCTGCTTCGGCAGTTTGGCATGGAAAGTGCTCTCTGCCATGGTCAATGCCAGCGAAAGGAATTCTGCTGCTGGACAGGAGGTGTGGCGGGCAGAGCAGCCTGGTAGAGAGACTGAGCCCTGGGAGACCTTTTGTTCAAGGGAGTGTGGGATGAGAAACAGGATGTTTCCTAGAGAAACTCTGATGAGTTTGGAAGAAATAAGAACAGTTGGTGCCGGAACATTCCAGAAGGTTTGTTCAGCACCAAGGGAGCCAACGAGGGAGCTGGGCTTTTCCACCAGAAGGTCTAGAGAACAACTTGGCAGGAAGCTTCCTCGGTGACACAGGTGTCAGGAGTATTCCTAGAATTCGGGTGGGAGTTCAAGGTCAGAGGGAGGCAAAACTTGCTCAGAAGCAAAGCAGCCTTGTGGTCCCAGTGGCACAGCAGGATTGCGAACTTCCAAGTCTGCTTTTCTTTTAATGCCTATATTCAGAGGGCATAGAGTTTTCTAGAATATCAGCTTCTCAGGTCACCTGTCATGGACTCCGACACATAGTAATTGCCCAACCCAGGGAAGGAAGGAGAGAAGAAAGGAAAGACTGATGGACACCATCTGCAGAGATCTGGTAAAAGCAAACCCTGAGCTTAGCAGTTTCAGCCAAATGGTCCCTTGTCAGTGACCCTGGACAACCAAGGTCCTGTGCCTGGTTTCCTTCAGGATCTTGACTGCACCCTCTCCAGGACTGTCTCTCTGCCTGACTTGAGTTCTGCCCCTCTTGAGTATGCCTACACCTTTCTCAAGATCCAAAGTCAACATTTGCCCTTGTAACAGGCATCAGCACCCGTGGACACCATTTCTCACCACAAACCCATTTCCTTCCTCCCAGGGCGGACTGCTACCTACCGAGGGTGCTTCCGACTGCCAGAGAACGTCACGCAAACCTTCCCCACCTCCCTGGTGGAGGCCAATGTGACCGTGGAGACGTGCTCAGGATTTTGTTCCCAGAAAGTAAGATCCGTGATAATTTCTCAGCCCTTTAAGGATCCAGCATGTGTGGTGGTCTGCGGGGAAAGGACAGGTGCCCGTGCTGAGCTGCCTTTGTCTGCTCTGGCCCAGGTGGGAGCTAAGCAGTGGGTACAGGAGGGAGGCAGGCCACGCACCTGTTGCACAGAGGATGCCAGTTGTTTGAGGCCAGGTAGGGAATTGTCGGTGAAGGCTATAAAGCTGGAAGGAATGTGCCTTTCTGGATTCGAGCTCTGCACAAGTGTCAGATGTTAAATTGACTTGGTTTGGATGCGTGAAGATGCTGGCTTGGGACTTGGGGATAGCTGATGGATTTTCTGTTGTTGGCACCGATGATGTTGGGCTGCAAATCTGACTGCAGGGGTCATGGTCACACCTGCTCCTTTGGTTGGATCCAGACTGAGGAATGGAGGGTGATTCTGCTAGCACTGGACCAAGCACGCAAGGCCACTGTCCCCACATTGCATGCTAGCTCAGGAGTAGAAGGAGTTGAACAAGGACACAGGGGGCTTGCAAAAGGCAGGGCCAGAAGTGTGTGACAAAAGGCTGGGAGACTCAGCAAACAGTGTCCAGAGAACAATGAGGTCTTGGGCTGGGGTCCAGGGCTACCTGGGTGTGCTGCGTTTCAGTAGTCTTGACAGGACTGTGGTACTTAATCTACATAATAGAACAGGACTAAGGAGAGAAAAGGGCTGTGTTGGGTGACTTTTTCATTGCTGTGACCAGAAGACCTGATGAGAACAACGTAGAGGAGGGAAAGTCTATTTGGGGCTCCTGATTTCAGAGGTCTCAGTCCATAGATGGCCAACTCCATAGCTCGGGGCCCAAAGTGAGACAGCACAGCATGGAGCAGGGGCATGGTGGAGGAAGGCGGCTCAAGGAGGCAGAGAGAGCACTTTGCTCACCAGGGACAAAATAAAAGCCCCAAGGGCACAACCCAGTAACCTACCTTCTCCAGCTCCACCTGACCTGCCTACAGCTGCCACTGGGTTAACCCATATCGGTGTATTGATCCCCTGATAAGGTTACAACTCTCATACAATCATTTCACCTCTGGACATCTTGCACGTGAGCTTTGGGGGACATCTCATATCCAAACCTCGCAAGGGCCTTCACTATGACGATGATGGTGACAATGATGATCAAGAGAAGGGGACATTTACTGATCATGTATTTCATGCCAGGTACCATCCCAAGCACTTTATGTGGCTAACTCCTTTACTCCTTCTAAGAATCCTATAGGGTAGGGACTGAGGTCAACTCCATTTTCCAGGTGAGGAAACTGTGGCAGAGAGCCCAAGTAGTCTGCTCAAGGTCACCTAGCCAGTAAGCGGTGGAGCCCAGGCTTGACATCAGCCAGCTCCGCAGTCAGCTGTTGGTTCAGTGGGTACGGGGGAGGGGCTTCAGTGAAGCAGATGTCCTCGGGCCTATATGAGCACATCCTCTGCTGCACCCCACCCCACACGCCCCGGGAGCTGCCCTCTTCCTGCTTCCTGTGTTCCTCGGTTGCCTGGAGAGCTTTCCTCTGAGGCTGCATGGAGAACAAAGCTTCCACTGGGGCTTCCCTCTTGCCTGAGTGTGTCCTTTGAAGCAGCTCTACTGCATCACCAGCATTTCTAAAGCCACTGCCAAGGATGCCTTGGGGATCAGAGTCCACAGGACACAAAAATTCACCCAGCTCTGCACCCAGTTTATTGATTTGCAGACATCTGGCCTGCGGACCTGTGGGAGGCAGACCTCTGGGGGAGGCAGTCGGGATGCATGCTCAGCCGCCAGCTCCTGCCTGTACCCTCAGGGGAACAAACCACCCCCTCAAGGTGAACCTCACATCTGCAGTTCTGAGTAATTCCCCAGAAGGAACCCTCCACTGGGATCAAGGAGCTGCACTGGTCACACAGGCTGAGGCTGGCTCCCTCCATCAGCAGCCCTGCAGGGCTCCTGCTGAGGGCTGGGTGCTGGGCATGAGTCATCTGCCTCAGTCCTCCCAGGGGCTCTGCCAGGGAGACATTCTCCTTTCTGGTTGCTGCAAGAGGCAGCACAGGCTTGCAAGGTGGGAATGTCCACACCCAGGCACCAAGCAACTAGCTTCACAGCCCTGTCTCCTGACACCAGGGCCTCGCTGCCACTCTGTGTAAGTGGCAGAAAATATGAGAAGAAACAGGAGAGGGAATGGGCTGTCACCATGGCTGTGTGCCCTGAGCACTTCAGATGGCTTTGAGTGGATAATCTGTTCACATGTAACACAATAAAAAGATACCAGAGGGCCTGGCGGGAAGCTCCTCACTCCTGAGTCCTTCCACTCACGTCCATCCTCCCAGACAGCCCACAGCTGTCTGCTTTCCGAGACAGAATATTCAAGCAATTGCATCCTCTTCAATGTCATTATGAACCCCCCGGATGGTATAGAGCCCCGCACACGATTCTGCACCAAACCCGTTCCACTGGACTATCCATCTTCAAGATGGTTCCATATCAGCAGAGAAAGTGATTTCTCCATCTTTTTTTTCCCCATTACACAGATGGCCTATAATTTATTTAACCCACCCCTGCCTGTTAAACATTTAGGTTATTTCTAGTCTTTTGCTGTTACAACAACATGGCATTGGCTATCCTGGGGTCATTTTGTCTGAGTGAATCTGTAAGGAAATAAAACAACCCTAGGAGAGTTCAAGAGTGTGTCTGTCATTGTAGTCAAGAGTTGTCAGGTTGCCCTTAGCAAAGGTTATACTAATTGTATCTCCCTTCCAGTGAAGAGTGAGGACAACTGTGCCACCCTGGTAACCCTCATCTATGGGAAGGGTGGATTCCAATCCTAGGCAGATACCCCAGGAGCACCACTGATTGGCCAGCCCCTTAGAACCCAGAGGGTCCTGCCTTGTGGTCACAGGCAAGACTTTCAAGATCTAGAACTCTTCAAACTTCTATTTTCAGCTTTCCTTCCTATTTACTGGCACAAATCCAGGTTGCTACAATTTCACAGCGGAGCCTGTGCCAAAAGATACCCACAGGCTCTTGGGGATCTTAAGCCATTTGAGACCTTAGCACCTTGTCCAGTTCCCCTTGTGATACATTTCAAGGACGAGTTACCTGCTCAGCTCTGGCACATGTGGCTGGGAATCATTCTGGTCAGACCGTAGGGAAAGGCATCTCCTGTGCCTGTGCCCTCCGTGCCTGCAGCATTGGATTCCGCGTGACAGCGTCTCCCTCATCTGGCCCATCTGTATTGTCGGATGGGAGGGTGGGTGTTTCCTCGGGTCCCATTGTTTAGAGCTGCAGGATTTTGCAGCTGTAGGAAGAGTCACTATTTCCAGTTTGAAAGTTGAAAGCCCGACTTAGTAAACGCACGTGGAGTGAAATTTGGCAAAACACATACGCTGATATTTATAGTGGGTGAAGCCAGATGCTGGGTGCCTGCAGAGTCTAGTGATCCGTAATCACTGGCCCCACTCATCACACCCGGCTCATGTCTGAGGAGGGGCTGGGATGGGAACTCAGGGGACTCACTCCTGGCAGAGTAAGGCCAGTGCTTGAAGCAGGTGAAGGAAACTGAGAGGGAGGCTTAGAAGGGAGGAGGATGGCCCCTTTTAGGGAGGTGGGAGCTGGAGCAGTTGGGCAAGGTCAGCAGGTTGGGTGAGTGGAGCAGGGAGTGCCTTGTGAGAGGTGGCACCTGTGGAATGGGACCAAGATGGTGGGGAAGCTGCCCAGTCCTGCCAGAGTGGAGGGCTACCTGGGGGTGGCGTGAAACGTAGGGTGGGGACAAGTTGCAGAAGACTGAGATGTCTGCTTTAAAATTCAGACTTTTTTTCAGGGGGGAAAAAGAGAGGGAGTTCCTGAGGGTGTGGCAGGGAAGGAGTCATATGACCCACATGATACTGCACAGCTGCCAGAAGGTTATTCTGGAACACGGAGAGGGGTAGAGCGGATGAAGGAGGAAGTCGATCGGAGAGATGCTCCAGGAGCAGAATCCACATGAGACGTGGGCATCAGCTGGGGGGATGAGGAGGCATGTGGGGGGTAGGGGGAAACATCAGGCCAGAGGAGAAGGGGAGTTTCCCGTGGATCCCTCTGGAAGGCAGCATTCCTTTGTGCCTTGACAAAGCAGCCACAGAAGTCAACCGATGATGACCTGGCTATAAAGTGAGGGATTCCAGGAAGGGCATGAATGGTACCCAGATATCGTGCATCCCACTACAATGACCGCTGACCCAGCAGAGTCAGCCTTTGGTTCCCAGACCAGCTATCCCTGCTCCCTTGTCTAGCCTTTGGATGTTGCTATAACTTAGACTCAAGCCTTCTGGGCTGGCAGCCCCTGAGCCCTGCAGATTCCTGGTAGGGGCTTTGCTTCACCCTAGGCAAGGTGGGGGAAAGACATTTCAGGTTGGAGAATTCTTTGTTTCAGGATCTGCCTGTGCATTAGAGGATACTTAACAGTCTCCCTAGCCCCTGCCCACTAGATACTAACCGCAACTCTCCTCTCACTTGTGACAATTTTAGACTCCAGACATTGCCAAAGGGCCCTGGAGGGGAAAGCACCCCTGATTGAGCCCCATGGCTTGCTTGAAGACGTTGGTTAGCAATGCCCAGGCCTGGCCCACTTTACCCCAGGTCTGAATTCTACCTCTAGCCTTGAGGTCTGGGCATGTGAAAGCAGTTGGAAATTCATCTGACCTTGGTCTCCTGAACATTGAGGGTGGTGAAAGCGGTGCATTCTGGGATGTCTGGCAGTGCTTTCCTGTTCTGAAGGCCAAGCCCTCTTCTCCAGGAAGGCCGGTGGTACGGAGGCTGCAGGGCAGTCCCCGTGGAAGCTTTATCTCATGCTCATTTGGCCAAAAAAGCAGGCTCCCAATACCCTGTGAGGTGGGAATGGCTAAATTATGCCAGGGTCATACCGTGGTCTATAATAGAGCCATTGAAAATGTTTTCCAAAGACTTGCGTGAGGGAAAATGTTCGCAGCAGAATGTTCGGTCGGGGTAGGGGAGGGGACCAGAGGCTTAATTGGGGCCAGCTGGGTAGAAGGGCTGCTGGGAGTGACAGATGTAGAGGTGGGGCTTGGCAGCAGGCAAAGAGGGGGAGCCCTCCTTGCAGCACCCCCACCTTAGAGCTGCCCTCTGAGGCTTCTTTGTGGCCCCCCCGATAAAAATCTCTACTGTGTTTTTTGCTTGTTGGTGAAAATGGATTTGGGGAGCTCCAGGAGTGCAGTTGAACAAAAAAAAAAAAAAAGAAAGAAAAAGAACATTTGGGGCAATATTAGCATCTTAATGATCTGATTCTCTGCCAGCGAGAGGGACTTGACCAGTGTAACGTGTTTTTAAAGCCTCCTGAAATGATCCTGCCTAATTTCCGGTGGTGATCATATTGAGGTGGGAGGAGACCTGCTCTCCCTCTTTCGCCTTCAAGATCCTATCAGCTCCTTCGTTGGTACGCAAAGTTCGAATGAGCAGAGGGGCAGGTAGATATTTGCATTGCTACCAGTTCGGATCTCGGGTCATTGATTTTTGAAGCCTGATATTTGTCCACAAGCAAACGCATAGACCATTTGTGGGAGTGAGCATTCCAAAATGGGGCTGATAGGTGAAATCTCACACCCTTTGCAGACAGGTCACCAAGGAGGGAGGCTTCACCAGCTAGTACACCTTGGGACCTGAGCTTTGTTCTCAGTGGCTGTGCTGATAAAGGAATGGGGGGTGGGTAGAAAAGGGATCACATTTTTCTTTTACCTTCTTTTAGCCTCTTTTGATGTCTAGGTTTGCTTGCAGAATATTAATCACCTGGATGGTTTCCCATTGACATTTCTTAAGGGCTTTTTCTTTGGCCATTTAATGGTGGTGCTAACAGGGCCACCTGTGAACTGGAAAGGCACGCACTCACGTGGAGCCTGCTTGTTCTCCGCTAGGTAGCTGCTCTCGCTAAGTCCACGTGGATCTGGGCAGATGCAATCCATCCTGGATAGACGCTTGGTCTCTGGGGGTGGGCACCCTATCTCACATCTTTCCCCGGGGTGGGGTTTTCAGAATTGCTACCTTGATGTGAAGAATCTTCCCTTGTTGAAAGACTATCTTGCCAATAGGTGGCTGAAGTAACACTTTGGAAGAACCCATAGAGAAGCTGTCAATATTGAACCTTGTGTGTGCTCTTAAGAACACTGGTTTGTGTTTTGGAATATCTACTTTAGAAAATTTGAGAGCGTAAAAATAAAAATAAAATTCATCCGTAACTTTACCACCTCAGAGAAAACAGCTAACATTTTACAGCCTTTGGGTCTTTTATTGTAGGTATAGTATAGGGAATTTGCGTTATGAACATTGACTCTTCCCTCCTTACATCTGTTCCCTTTTCTTGTGTTTTATGTCCAGGACATTTTTTATGTTTTCATGCTTTGCCTCCCATGACTGTATGCATTCCACTCTCTCCTGGTGGACATTGAGTTCACTTCCTCTTTTCTTTTCCTTTCCTTTTTAAAATGCTCATTATTTATTATTTCCTTGGACTGTGCTAGCAGATATGGAATCGTTGGGACTCAGGATATGTACGTTTTAGGTGTGTGCTTCTCAGACTTCTGATACATTTTTTGGAGTACATCTCTTAGCTTCACCCTTAAGTTGATAGAAAGGAGGATTTGGACTTATAGTATTCTGGGTTCATATCCCTGCCCTGAACCTTCGTTTTTCTCATCTGCTAGGTGGGACTGTCAGAGGTGAAACTGCCTCACTAGATTAGGACAAGGACTCTGTGATTTATGTTCTTGAGTGTCTCTTGAGTAACAAGTGTTCCAGATGTGGATCATGATGATTCCTATCATTCAACTTCCCCTGGTTCTTTTGCTCTATGGGGGGATGTCTGAGAAACTGCCTAAGATGCAGAGCTGGTCCTTTCCCAGGTCGGTGGAAACCCAGGTGCCCTGGGATCTCGATGGTGGGATGGGTCCATCACAGAGCGTTTTGTGGACTTTTGTCTGATGGATGGGTGGCTTTGATGGGAAGGTGTTCCCTGGAAGTGGGATTGGCAGGTCAGCTGCCCAGGGGGTTCAGGTTTTCAGAAAGCTACTCACCCAAGGGGACAATCCTATATGGTACCTGGAGACTCTTTAACCTTTGCCCCAAACCATCATACTTGACCTTTTCTCCATATCCAAAGAACAGATGGCTCAGTATCTGTTTAAAGTGAGGCTGGACACATGGAAGGGGAGTCAGCTCTTGACATGGAGAAGAGAAGACACTGGGGTTGTGAGGGCAAAGCTTCTGGCCCTGTGCATTTGATTTCACCCAGACTCAGACCATCTAAGCTGCTCAGTATCTACTGTATGAAAAGTACCCGAGAGCATTTCAGTGCTCAAATCCCTCTTTGGAATGGAGATATCAACTCAACCCACCTAAATTTAAATGCACAACTGCATTCCCCAGAGCCCTCATCGCTAAACCCTGCCCCTTTTATAGATGATAAAGCCAAGACTCAGAGATACCCAGTGGCCTTTTTTGGAGACCACATACGGGATTCAGACCTGAGGTTCCTGATGGCAAGCCTTGGGCTGTCTCCACCTCCCAGAGCCGCCTCTCGGAGCCCCACAGCCCTGATGTCAGTCACAACATCACTGGATGCGTTTTCCTTCAACCTGTCATTTGCCTGACAGCAGAAGTCCGCTCGGCATCCCTCATCCCTGCAGCTACCCTTGCAGACATCTTCTTTCCTTCCCACATCTTAAATGTTCAGAGCTGCCTCTGGAATGAAGCGAAGGCCCCGGAGGTGAGAGAGGGGCTCACAGATTTTCTCTGGGAATCCCCCGCCCTGCTCTCCTTGGTTCATCCCCCAAGGAGTCAAGTCACGGTGATTGGGCAAAGCACGGGTCTTGGAATCCGGGAGGCTGACTCTGTGCCCACTCACCTGACAGACTGGAGATCGTGGGCTATGGGTCACCTGCCTTTTTTGCCTCCATTTCCCCTCTGTGCTCTCTCAAATCTCTATAATTCTGCACAGTTTGAGAGATCCTGAGAAGGGTGCTCAGAGAAGGATGGAGTTGGAGGAGGCAAGGCCTGGTCAGGCCTGCTGGGACCCTGGCTCCATGTGTTCTGGAATATCCACTCCTCGATCCCTTGGCCATGGGCTAAGCTTTTGCATGTGGATCCTCACGATCTACAGGGCCCAGCCTTTGCTGTCTCATGACCTGGCTCCAAGCCGAATGCCCACCCTCCTGTCAGGCTCAGATGCAGATCCCCCAAACCCCCAGCTGAGCTCCCATCCTGCCCCCTGCCCTGCCTCCAGCCGCAGGTGCAGTATCAAGGTGTGTCTCTGCCCTGCCCAGGATGGGCGAGGTGCTTCCATTGAAGCCCCCTCTTGGGTTTGTTTGAAACCACCCCACGCCTGCTTTCTTTATCTGCTTTCCTTTCTCCGAATCCTCTTCTCCTCCTCTCTGCCCTTTCTCTCCTCACTGAAGCTTGGAATGGTGGCGGGGTGGGGTGGGGGGAATGTAAGTTGGCAGAGAGATAAGATTCATCAATATTTAATTTTTATGGAAATCATGTCCTAGAAATCCCCAAGGGGCTGAAAATTGTTCTGTGTTTTCAGAATCCAGTGATGTTGCTGAAGCGGTTATGTTGTAAATAAAACCACATTACTGTCTGCAGTTCTCCCGCCGCTCTGCAAACACCCGGAAACTTGACAGTTTAATCCACTCAGGGAAGCAAAAAAAGGTTCGGGTCACTGGTGGGGGCAGCTCATTCTGCAGCCCTGGGATAAAAGATTGTGAGGCATCAGCGCTGGCAGCGCTGGTGCTGCTGGGGAGGGAGACGGAACCCGTGTGCGCACAGCGGATTTCCCATGCCTGCCTCTGAACGGGAATCCCAAGACAGCACAGCCCCCAACCCCAAGGTTCCTGAGCTTGGGGAGGCTTTGCTTAGCAGTAGCAGGATTTTTGTCTCCTCCTTCACACCCAGTGAGGCTACTGGCCAAACAACCAGCAGAAAGATAGTATTCGAGGTGGTTGGAATGGTGTTTGAGGGGCTTGGGATCTGGAAAGGAGTTTGGTCATCCATCCATCCATCCATCCAGCCATCCATCCATTCATCTATCCATTCATCCATCCATTCATCCATATATCTATCCATCCATCCATCCATCCATCCATCTGTCCATTCATCTATCCATTCAACCATCTATCTATCCATCCATCCATTCGTCTATCCTCCATCTATCCATCCATCCATCCATCCATCCATCTATCCATCCATCCATCTATTCATCCATCCATTCATCCATCCATCCATCCATCCATCCATCCATCTATCTATCCATCCATCCATCCATCCATCTATCTATCCATCCATCTATTCATCCATCCATCCATTCATCCATCCATCCATTCATCCATCCATCCATTCATCCATCTATCTATCCATCCATCCATCTGTTCATTCATTCATGCATTCATACCTCAAACATTTATTGAGTATCTGCCACAGGAGAGATACCACTTTAGGTGCTGAAGATATAGCAAAGCATACAAAGCTCACAAGAAACCCTTCCCTGCTTGCATCCTCCTGGGTAGAGGCAGGCAGTCAACCAGATAAATATGTAAAGTACATAGTATGTTGTGTTGATAAGCTCAGGAAAGAAAAATGAGGCAAGCTTCGTAGGTGTTTACCCATGAGAAATGAAAACATCTATCCACTAAAAGCCTTGTATGAGGATATTTAATGCAGCTTTATTCACAATAGCTAGAAGCTGGAAACAGCCCAGATGTCCATCAACAAGTGGATGAATCAACACACTGCCCCGTCTACACATAGAATACTATGTGCCAATGAAAAGGACCCATCTACAGACACGTAAAAAAACAGGGATGAATTTGACAAATATTTTTCCGAATGAAAGAAGCCAAACACACAAAAATAGGTACTGGGTGATTCTATTTGTATGATATTTTAAAACAGGTCAGTGGTGATAGAAATCAGAGGAGTGGTTGCTTTGGATGAGAGAGGGATGAGGGCAAAGGGGCAGAGGACCCTGTGGTGTGATGGACATGCTGCCGGTCTTGGTGTGTATTCACCAAAACTGATTGAGTGCTACACCAGGGGGGTTATTTAACAAAATTAGAAAGCAGAGCATGGGAGCAGGGTGTGTTGAGGAAGATGGGAGGGGCACTGCAACTTGTAAAGGGGTGGCACTGTGACAGTGACTTGAAGACGGTGAGGGGGAGAGAGCCACAAGGGTATCTGGAGAACATTCCAAGAGGATAGAACAGCGAGTGCAAATGTCCTGAGGTAGGAGCCGGAACAGAGTGGTCAGGAACAGCAAGAAGGCCATTGTCTGAGTGTGCACAGGCTGCTCTGACACAGGTTGGGTGGCTTAAATGACACACATTTACCTTCAGAGATCTGGAGGCTGAGACTCCAAGATGGAGGTATCAGAAGGTTTCTCCTGAGACCTCTCTCCTTGGCCTGTAGGTGGTCGTTTCTCACTGGGTCCTCAGGTAGTTGTCCCTAGGTCTGTGTGCCGTCTGTCTTAACCTCTTCTCTGCACAAGGACACCAGTCATATTGCATTAGGGCCCCTCCTAAAGGCTTCATCTTAATTATCTCCATTAAGCTCATCTTTTCAATAAGGTCATATTTTGAGGTACTGGGGTTAGAGCTTCAGGGCTTGAATTTGGGGGACACAGTTCCACTCATTATAGCTTAATATGGATGGAAGTGTGGGGGGCACAGCCAGTCCCCTGTGTGAGCTCTCAAGTTGTACCCTGGGATCTAGGCTGCTGGGTTCTGCAGCTCCCTGGGGAGGAGGTGTCCATGTGGGACAAGGTGTTGTTGTTGTTATTGTTGTTTTGGGGGTTTTTTGATTGGTTTTTGTTTGGGGTACTAGCAATCAACCCCAGGGCCGGTGCATGCCAGGCAGGCCTCCACCACTGAGCTCCATTCCCAGCTCTCAACGAGGTCTCTGTGAGAGGGGTCAGAGGTCACACTTCTTGAGATCTCTTTTCATGAATTCACATCACAGTGGACACTTGCTTCCAGCAAAGCCAGCGGTGTACTGGTTGAGGGTCAGGTCCCAGATGGCGCTTTCCGTTGGGAAGGAAGTAGCCGTGGAGTCTAGCTGCAGAGACAGTGGGGCTCCATGGCCTCTTGTACTCTCCCGGCGAGCGCAGAGGCCTCCTTGGTTTAAGGAAGGGTGAGGGACGTGGGGGACCTTTCCCAGGGGCTGCCGGGCCTGGGAGAGGATCCAACCTGCGGTTCAAGAAGCACTCAGCAGCATTTCCTCCTGCTGCCTGGCCCTCCCTGTCTGCATCTTCTCTATTGTCTTACGGGAGTGCTGAGCTCCTCAGCTTTACCAAGCCGTGCATAGTAAATGCTATCGGTTTTCTTTTATTTATTTATGCCGCAGTCTGGCTGGGCACAATCAGGAGCCAGCAAACTTCCAGCTGCCAATTTATTTATGAGATTTCTCGCTGTGGGCAAAAAAATAAATAAAAAGGTTCGTGCAGCGATTCCCTCGGCAGTGAGCAGTTCCCTCCACCCACTGCCTTCTTCCCTTGCACACGCTCATGGACGGCTCCCTCATCCCTCCACGCTCCAGGGGACCCAGCATCTCTGGTGGAAAGACACAGGAAGGAGTGGAGATGAAACAGGGCTAAATGTCCCTACCCAGTGCCTGGTGCATAGTAGGTGCTCAAAAAAAAAATAAGTGGAAAAGGTGGGTAGATGTATTTTTGAGTGAGCTGTGGCAGGTGCCCAAAGGGGTGAGGCTGAGGATGGCTCATTCTCATTCCTCGGTGAAGCGGCTCCTGTGGACCAGGCCCAGTGCTGGGCAGTTTGTACCTGTCCTGTCTAGCCATCACCATATACCTACAAGATGGATTTTATTACCTTTTCTCAATGGTGAGATTCAGAGAGGTTACGTTTCTTACCCAAGTTGCCCAGCAAGTGTGTAAGTAGCTTTCCAATCTTCAGGAGCCAGCCCACTCCACTGGATGGTGCAGACACACCAAATTGGAACCAGAACCCCTTGAGAGACTGCCAGGAGCTGGCTGGGTCCCCACAGGCAGGCATTTCTTCTCTCCTAACTCAGAAGGGTCCCTCCTTTTTCAGGAAACCCCCATCACATGGGCCACCTTGGGCAAACACCTCTGAAATCTCACTTCCGGGCCCTGCTTCCTACTTCCTGCCCTTCACCCACCCCTCTGCCTGAGTGCCACTTACACTGTGCTGACAGTTGTCCTGTCACCCACTCAGAGCTCCTGGCGGGCAGAAGTCACGCTTGTTGGGTTTGTCTCCCTGGATCTGAGCACAGAACCTGCTCATGGAAGGAGGGCAGTCACCCCTGTTGACCAAGGCCTCAGATGGTCCCCACATCTGTCCCACCTGGAGCCTGAGCTGTGGGAAGACGGGGCCTTCATGTTCACCCCAGTTCTTCCTCTTCTCCTTCCCGGGCAGGAGTTCCCCTTGGCCGTCTTCCGGGGCTGGGAATGCTACTGTGCTTACCCCACCCCACAGTTCAATCTGCGGGATGCTGTGGACAGCTCGCTGTGTGGCCAGGTCCCCGAGGCGCAGAGGCTGGCGGGTTACTGTGAGGTCTACCAGACGCCCGTGCAAGGTGAGATCTGCAGCCATCACTGGGTGTGATGGCTTTTGGTCTGGGGTGGGGGAGAGTTCCCAGGATTGGAAATGCCAATGATCCCCCGGGACTGGGTGGGGAAGGTGTGTGGGTTGAGTCTCCAGCATCTTAGCCAGTGAGACATGGACGCCAGGGCTCAGTTTCAGGAACCCCTGGCCCTTTATCTGAGTCTCTGGGGATGATGGTGTAACAGGAGGATGAGAAGAGTGGGGAAGAAGGGCAGGCCCAGAGGGACATCAATGGCAGGTGGTGGGGTTGGGGGGCTTGGGGAGAAGAGAGCTCCATCTCTAAGACCTCTAGACCCTGGTATCGTCCTTGGTGTGAGCATCACATCTGCCCTAGCTGACTTTAAGAACTGAGAGGGGACAAGCCGGTGGAAAGGAAGATTCCCAACTTCTGGAGCATCAGCTCGGACTAGGACAGCCCTGAGGGCCTGAGGGTCTGGGGACTTTCTCCTGGCCATTTCATGTGCTAGAAAAGGAAGATGAGCTCCAGAGAATTGCTCACCTGAAATGAGGCCAGCCCTGGTTCCCTGTGGTATGTGACATGGCTCATCCCGGCTAAACCTCCTGTTCACCTCTGCTATTAGAATCTGGAGTCATCTGGGCAATGCTACAAGCCAGAGTTTGGCTGTGGCCATAGACATGAAGTGGGGTGAAAGTTGATAGAGCAGCCTTGTCATGGGGCTTTCTTTGGCCAGCTACAGACCTGTGCACCCAAGGTTCAGGTGGCAAATGCCTTCACCTCATTGGGCCTTGGTTTTCCCATCTGTTGAATGGAAATCTTGGACCATCAGTTCTCATCCTGGGGAATCTGGAATGGAGGGGAGTAACCCTGGGATGACTTCTGGACTTTCAGATACTCGGTGCACAGACAGGAGGTTCCTGCCCAACAAATCCAAGGTGTTTGTGGCTTTGTCGAGCTTCCCGGGAGCCGGGAACACGTGGGCCAGGCACCTGATCGAGCACGCCACCGGCTTCTATACAGGGAGCTACTACTTTGACGGGACCCTCTACAACAAAGGCAAGTCAAAGCTGCAGGGAGGGGCAAAGTAGCTCCCAGAGGTTAGACTGTCCCCTCCTGGGGCATGAGAGCAGTGCCTGTCAACCTTGAGCATGCATGAGAATCACCTGACTGCCTTTCTAGAATACAGATTCTTGGGCCACACCCCAGAGTTTGATTCAGTTTGTCTGGGTTGAGGCCCGGGAATGTGCATTTCTAACCAGCTTCCAGGGGAGGCTCATGTAGCCAGTCGTGGGACCACTTAGGGTGGAACTTCATGAGACAGTGCCAGATTCAAAGGGTCAGACTCACAGCTTGGATTCCCTCTCTATAAACATTTTTTGAATTTCCCTTTTTTTTTTTTTTTTTTAGGCAAGGGGTAGCTCATCAAAATGCAATTTTCTTTAAATAGGTCCAAAAATCTCAAAGAGTTTTATGATTTCTAATCTTTCCCTTGTAGAAATAAGAGGCCTCATTATGCCAAGTAAATTAACTTAAATGGTTCAAGACTGTGTGCTGTTTAAGAATGAAGAGCCTCAGACAAGTCAAGTGGCATCTAAATTTGGCAAAATGTATTTATCTGTTGTCAAGTGTTATGGCATTTTTGCTGGGTTTCTTAACCAGAGTTTGGTTTAGGAAAAGATGATTACTGTCAGTAACATCCTAGAGAAACAGAAACATCCTAAGCTTAGCAGAAGGTTCTGGAATCACTCATAACAATCTTTGTCTGGTTGGGGAAAAGCCACAGTTGCCCATATAATCCAGCCTCAGGAGTGCTAGGACCACCTGCAGATGGGGGAGGAAGTGGTCAGATAAGTTTGTGGTCCTTCCCACTCTGGCCTGTCACCTGTGCTCAGGCTGCTGTTATCTGAGTGTTCCTCTAGAAGGCCTTCCCTACCGGAAGCACCGTATGTTTTGGTCTACCTATGACTGTCTGACCCAAAGACTGGAATAGTGAGCTACGAGGGTTGGTGTAATATTGAATCGAAGATACTTTAGAGATACCCAGTGGATTTTTGAGCCTTTCAAGACTGGATGTGGCTGCTGACTTCAGAGCACTGACAGAGTGATGACACGCACACATTCAAAATTCACAAGACAGCGCCAATTGCCCGAATGCCCACCTGTTGTGGCAGGTGAATGTGGGTCTGAGCTATAAGGCAGAATAGCTGCTGATGGAATGGGCTAAAGCACCAAGGAAGGAACCCAGGGTCTCAGGATTGTCAAAAACTCAAGCTTATTTAGCTGCTGTTTTGATTCTTCCTTTTGTGGCATTTCCCAGCTACTTTGAGAAAACGAATCAAAGCAAAGGCTCTTGCTGTTTGACCCAAGGTAGTGATGAGTTTTGTTGCGAGCCACATGGGCCGTGTGTGTGATCTATGTGCATTTGAGGGGACTGGACTGACGTTGCTGCTCTGACTGGGCTGTGCGACATGTGTGTCCTTTTCGCTCTCTCTACCTATGATCCCCCACAGCAGCTGAGATGGGTGTGGCTTTCCAAGATGTCAGTCAATCTGATGACTGCAAGACATCACCAAGCAACCCCCTGAAACCCAATTCCTTGCCTTATTTGGGTGGAACTTTCTCGAGTGTCTTTCCCCCAATAAAGAGGGTTTCAGGCATGCACTCTCTCTCTCTTTGCCTGACTCTCTTGCCTCCTTTATGGAAGCTAGACCCCAAAAAAGGTTTTTTCTGTCTCTGTGTGGTTAGTTAGTAGCCAGCCCAATTCCTCTGGAGTGACCCTGACTGATTCAGTCGCATGTCGTGGCAGAGTTTGAAACTTGCGTTGGGTTTCATGGATAAACCCAGGCTTCCAAATTCAGGAGATTTACATTTCCCCAGCATCAGAGAAACCTCTGCTGCTCACTGTAGACATAAGGGCTTCCCAGCCATTTATGAGGAAGGTGCAAATGGAAGGACTCATTTAGTTTCTAAGAGCCCAAGATAAGTTCAGGTTCAGGTGAGATCTTTCTAGGAATCCTTCTATGACATCCTGCTCTTTGGTCTCCCCTTCTCCCCTACTCTTTATTATCCCTGTAAGTCCTTATGCTCTGTGCTTGGGCCATTTCACCTACTAAAGTGTAAGCTAAAAGACAGGGGCTGTCTTATCCCTATCATAGAGGAAAAGGCCAACACAGTGGGCAGCCTTCAGGGAATCATGTGACCCTCTGTGGGTGGACGGGTAGAGTCTTGTTTTCTCAGCCAGTTTTCATTGAGTCTCTGAGCACCCAAGCGGCCCCAGAGAGGTTGGTCAATGGGAGTAAGCCTCCATTTCTAGAAATTGAGCCTTATGTTCTTCTGGGCCAGGCTCAAACACTATGGACGAGACCTTGACCAGACCTGCTTTGAGTCCTAAGCTGGAGAATCTTCTTACTGCTAAGGTTGGACCTTGTTACAGGCTATGGCATAATGTCAGAGGGTGGGATTACAGTTACTCAAAGCAATTAAGCCTGATGGCATTCCTGCCCCTACTCTGGGGAGGTGGATAGAAGCTGAGGGCCTCACAGAAATATGCAAAGGCACGTGGAGAGAGCCATGGCACTGGTTTCATGTGCTGTGTGATCTTGGGTTCATCATATACCCACTCTGAGCCTAAATCTCTTCATCCAGCTCTGCCTGCAGCTATGATTAACTCAAAAGGCTATTTACAATGCTCATGTGAAGTTATCTCCAGGAAAAGCCCCGTATGTATGTGTGCATCTGAGAGTCTATACGGGTACATGGTTAGGCCTTCTGCCTCCTGACCCCTGGGGGCTACAGGAGGTGACTTGCTTCATTTCTTAAGCAGATATCATCATTCTCGACTCTTAAACACTTCCTGCTCCCTCGTTCCCTGGGATAGGGCTACTCCTGTAGATTCCTTTCCTATTCCCATCCATAGGTCCTTTCAGGGTCCCCTGTGGTGCCACCCATGGTCCTCTCTTGCCCCTGATGCTGGCTTTCCCTCAGAAAGACCTTTCCCTGCATCAGACCTTCTGCTGCCATGTACGTATGGTGCCCCCTGGGGAAGCAAAGGTGCCTCTCTCTACCTGTGCTCTCGCGCTTCTCCTGGGCAGGGTTCAAGGGTGAGAAGGACCACTGGCGGAGCCGGCGCACCATCTGCGTGAAGACCCACGAGAGTGGAAAGAGGGAGATTGAGATGTTCGACTCAGCCATCCTGCTCATCCGAAATCCCTACAGGTCCCTGGTGGCCGAATTCAATAGGAAATGTGCCGGGCACCTGGGCTACGCACCTGACCGCAACTGGAAGAGCAAAGGTAAGTGGTTGCTCAGGTGGGGGTTTCAAAGGTATGGACAGGATGCCCATAGGGATTCAGGATCAGTACATACAGTCCTGAGGACTTGCTGCTGTGCCTGGCTTGAGCTGGCCCCCTTTCTGTCCCCTCTGAGCCCGCTCAGTTCATACGTCCCAATGTTTTTATATGGATGCCAACTAGACGTCCAAGAATCTCTGCCCACTCTGAATGGGTAGTGGGGTAATCTGCACCCCCTTTCTATCCCTACTCATATCCTGAAGACTCATACAGAGCTGGAAGAAGAACATTGGCTTTGGATCCACCTGGGCCTGATCTGTGCCCTCCTCTGTGTTCAGGACCAGGGTCCTCCATTATAAAATGAGGCCAAGACCCGCAGCTCATGGGGATTTGGTGATCAGTGAGATAAAGTGCATGCCCACTCTGTGGTCAGTGCTCAGCATGCCAGTCGCCTCCTATACTGTCCCCCATGACTCTTCACAGTGTCCTAGAGGGGAAGAGCCACCCATCTGACTTTCCAGATGAGCCCTGAAAATGTGGCTAAGTGACTTGACCAGTGGGCCTGGGTGGTGGGTGGCAGAGATAGGTCACAAGCCCTGAATCTTCGTCAGCTGGGGCTGCCATGACAGTACCACAGACTGGATAGCCAAAATATCAGTTCTGGAGACCGGAAGTCCAAAGTCAGAGTGCCTGCCCATTCAGTGCCTGGTGAGGCCACTCTTCCTGGCTTGCAGAGGGCCACCACCTCCCTGTGCCCTCACAGTACAAAGAAGAAAGCTCTCTGGAGGCTCATTGCAGGGACTCCATCTTCATGACCTCATCTAACCCAAATCACCTCCCGAAGCCCATCTTCAAATACCATCATATGAGGGATGAAGGCTTCAACATACGATTTTGGGGAAACTACAAACTTTCTGTCCCTGGCACCCAGATTCAGAATGACTTATTTTTCATGGAGTCAGTCTGCCAACCCATAGTTACTGAAGTTGTACTATTCCAGGCCCTGGGGCCCAGGCTGAAAGGATTAGGATCTCTTTCCTGCCTTGAGGGACTTTCCAGATGAGCCCTGAAAATGTCCAGCCTTTGACAGTGAATAGTAGAGATGCCGGTCTGATGGTAAAATAATGCAAATGTAGTCAGAAATGAAACTGTGATCCTACAGGCTGAGCTCGGATCCCTTCTCTGCATCTTGCAAACCTTTTGACCCTAGGCAAGCGACATACCTTCTCTTCAGAACTGTTTTCCCATCTTAGAAACTAGGTTAGCCCCTATATCATAGGGTCACAGGGAAAATGAGAGAAAGCAAGCCCCAGAATTTGAGGTGTATCAGTAACCCAATTATGGAAATTATTTTTGTTGTGATGAAATTTGTATCCTCGCCCCCGCCTCCAAAAAATTAATTTCTTAATTTTCTGGAAAAGGGTATCTCATAGAATAAATCATCTGAAGAAGTTTGAGGCCACGTCCTTCTGTGGTGTCATTGTATGTGCTACTTCCCAGCAGGGTCACGGGTTCAAATTTTGGCAAACAAATTCACAAGACACCATAGGCATCCATCAAGTACCACATTAACCTAGCTTCACAGGAGGACCCCGCACAGGACACAGAGCTACATCTCACCGGGAGGCCCAGCAGCTTCCCAATGCTGCTCAGTCACAAAAAGGGTCTTTCTTTTTTTTTAATTTTTTTTTAAGTTGTAGATGAACACAATACCTTTATTTTATGTATTTATTTTTATGTGGTGCTGAGGATTGAACCCAGTGCCTCACACTTGCTAGGCAAGTGCTCTATCGCTGAGTCACAACCCCAGCCCTCCCAAAAGGGTCTCTCTTCATGGGGGATCTGGCAAGTTGGCCCTAGGTAGTGGGCAGTAGAAAAAACCTGGTTACCTCTTTCTCCTCGAGGTTGGATGTGCAGAACAGCCAAAGACGGGCCAAGGTGTTTGTGGTTCATCTGAACAGAGATGCCCTGCTTGGGTTCCCCATCAGCCTTTTTTTTTTTTTTTTTTTTTTTTAGTTATACCTGACAGTAGAAGGTATTTTGATGTACATAAAAGAAATGTTGCTGTGTCATGATAGCCTGAGACCTGAGGGTCCACCCACATCCTTTCCTGTCCAGATACAGTACCTGAAGTCAAAGAGCTCATAGTACAATAGAAGAGATAACCAGTTCTTGGCACACAGCAGGCCACATTTGTCTTCACTTGGTATGTTTCCAAGGAAATGCTGCTGGGCGAAGGCAGACTCAAGGTCACTATCCCTCAGGCAGACCTGGGACTCCTCCCTCAGAGCCCAGCTTGATATTAGCCCTTTATTCATGCAAGATCACCGAAGGATCTTGCTCCCACAGGGACCCAGGAAGGTGGGCCCTGGGCAGTGGGCAGTGGAAAATCCTGGCCACTTCTCTCTCTTGAGTGGGGTCAGCGACCCCTGGCAGGGCAGCTCCTGACTGTGTCCCTTCTGTGCCCATCCTAGAGTGGCCAGACTTTGTGAACAGCTACGCCTCGTGGTGGTCCTCGCACGTCCTGGACTGGCTCAAGTATGGGAAGCGACTGCTGGTGGTGCATTATGAGGAGCTACGGCGCAGCCTGGTGCCCACGCTCCGGGAGATGGTGGCCTTCCTCAACGTGTCCGTCAGTGAGGAGCGGCTGCTCTGCGTGGAGAACAACAAAGAGGGCAGCTTCCGGAGGCGTGGCCGACGCCCTCAGGACCCAGAGCCCTTCACCCCCGAGATGAAGGACTTGATCAATGGCTACATCCGGACAGTAGACCAGGCCCTGCGTGATCACAACTGGGCGGGGCTGCCCAGGGAGTACGTGCCCAGATGATAGGCCTCGGCCCCAGCTGCCTACTGCTGAGAATAGACTGCCACTCCTCGGGGCTCACCACTGCTCTGAGGCCCAGGCTGGAGGATCTCTGGGACACATGGCTGCTTGTACAGCCATCAGGGAGGCCCACTCGGATGCTGTCCTCCATGCAGGGAGACCTGGACACAGCGTCTGTCCAGACACACCTCACAAGACAGACAAAAAATGGGACACACTGCTAGCCAGACACTTTCGTTCTCAGACACACACAGACATTATGCTCACAGTGCCTGTTTTGATGAGACTGAACCACCCGTGCAGGGTGCGCCAGACACCCCCAGCCTTGCAAACGCAGCCAGAGATGTGTACACAGATGTGATGTGCCAGGGTGTGTGCCACCAGAGGTCATCTCTTTGTCTGTCTCACACACCCATGTGCAAACATACATGCATCCTGGGCTCTAAGAAGCTTAGGCTTCCTGTGTGCAGCCCCAGCACAGACTTGCCTGCCAGGCCCTTGACTGTGGAACGCCAGGCGGGCCAGGTATTTGTGCTCTGAGCAGCATGGACCATGGGGATGGAGGTGGACCTACAGATCATTGCTGTTGGGCCGTGTAGACCTGACCACATGTCTGACATCTCATAAATGTGTGTGCTGTGACTACCAGGCACCGTCAACTGTAGCCCTGATTCTCTCTGCTCTGTGGGTGGGCTGGTGGCACTGTGGGCAGAGTAGATCCCACCCCTTCCTCGGCCAGGGCACACATTGACCTCAGGCAGCTGCAACAGCTCCTGAGCTGCCACCCGCTTCCAGCTCACCCAGATCAGTGCGCCTTGGAGTCTTGGAGTGGGGCCCTCTTGCCCATCTTCCCACGGCCTCTGAGGAAGCTGGGGATTCATCCTGCCCCTGGGAAGTAGGGTGTGAGTGCCAGGGGGCAGGGCAGGGCAGGGCTGGGCCTCTAAGGGAGCCTGAGATCAGGGGGTTCATGTGCCAACAAGAGGGGGCTGGGGGCAGGCATGGGGACTTGGACTTGGGGACCCCTGGAACTGATTTCCCACATGTATTGACAAACTCCTGTTCTCTATGAGGATCATAAGGATGGTGTGCTATGTGACCTTTGGAGGAGAGGCTGTGGCACAGCTTCTGCCTGAGCCCTGGTGGCAGAGCCCTCCCTGTCACTCATTCCCCCCTGACACTTCCTGTCACTGTTGCATTGTGACAGCATCTTCACCACACCCTCTGTCTGTTTCTATGAGGCTGACATTGTTCCCACTTGTTCATCCGTTTCCTCCAAAAGGAAAGGAAGTCAGACACACTGACGCCTGCTGTGTGCTGTCCACCTGGGAAGGCGGAGGCCAAAGGCCCCCTCTTGCCCCCTACCGCCCAACTCACTATCTAATGGGGCAGAGGAGGCCCTGCCACAAGAGAACAGAGCACTGTCACAGAGGAGCACGTGTGCTGTGTGACTCAGAGGGGACTCAGCCCTTGTGCCCAGGGTCTTTGGGGAGTGCCTCATAGCTGCTTTGAAGTGTCTTGAGGAATCTGTAGGAATTATCCCAACAAAGGACAGGAGAAGGGCCCACCAGGCAGAGAGCAGCAGCTACAAAGGCTCGGGGGCTGTGTGGCCCTGGCCTGCGTGCAAAATAGGCAGATGGTTGAGCGTGGGGTGGGAGTGTCTCTCCACATCTGCAGTGGGGAGCAGAGGGGTGGTGAGGACATGTGGGGCCCTCTGTCCTCACAGCCACTCAGTGTTGTACCCTGCCAGCCTGAGACCAGAGTGTTGCTGATGCTAGTGACCTGCATGGCTCACCCTCTGCCACATGTCTTGGGCTTAGGAGAGGTTGGTGACTGGGTGCAAGGCACTGGGTGGTCCACGTGCTGGCAGGAGTGTGGAGATGGGGTTGCACTCTGGCCTTGGCAGGGAGAGGAGGAGGCCGGGTGGGCCTATCCTGGGAAAGCCATTGGGGAGACCTCCCTTAGCCAGAGCCAAGCTGCATCAGGAGGAGGTTCAGGATGAGGAGTTTGGGAGCACTGGGCACTGGAGCACTCCAAGTCTTTGTTCCCTGGCCCCTCTGTCTCCCAGTGAGAATAAGCTGGGGTACAGGACCCAGGGGAGCTGCCCTTCCCGCCATCAGGGGGGCTTGAGGCATCCTGGTAGTCTCCAGGTCTTTCCTGATGCCAGGCTGTTCTTGGTCCTCTCTCAGCACCCCTCAGTTTATCTGAAAATTTGGAACAGCAAGGTCTTTCGTTATTGGCTCAGGATGGCTCTGCCCATTGGGTCTGTGAAGGTTCCTCCTGAGGTTGATTCCCTTGGACTGCAGGAGGAGTTGAGGCCCACGGGACTTTCCATGCTGCCTGGGCCCGTGTGCATCCCAGAGCAAACCTGGAGTCTCACAAAAAGGAATAGGCATAGCATCAGACTGCCTGGGAATAGGAATGCTGGCCTCCTCCCAAGATGGGTCCCTGACTCAGGCCCTCACCTCCCAAGTCATCCAGAAGACTGAATCCATGGAGGCTGGGAAGGGCAAAGATGGAGCGAGAATACTTAACTGGGCCTGTAGCCAGGGCATGACCCTCTGTGTTTCTCCTACCACCACAGGAGTCTGGGACGAGCAAAAGCCCTAGAGGTTTCTCCTGAGTTAGTACATTCACTGTTGCCATATGCCCCAAAGCATCATCTGCTTTCAGGTGGCATGCCACCAGCTCGCATGGCCTATGGTTTACAGTGCACATAGCTAGTAGTACAGGTGAGTAGAGCAATGATGTCTGCGTCCATCCAGTTCACACTGAATCACTCCAAATAGCAAAGCACCTGACACTTGATAGATGCTTCTGGATGTTGGATGAACAAGGAAGCGCAAAGACCCTGCAGCGGCTGCTGGTCCTCAGTAGCCTTCATCCTAAGTATAACTCATTAACAGGATGGGGGATTTGCTCATCCTTTTGGGAAAGTTCATTTGACTCCAAGTTAAGTCTGATCTACAGCTCAATAAAGAAGACACTGTCCCAATCAGCAAGGGTAAAAGCTGACCTGTTTATTGGGCAGAAGTGTGGCAAATGCATCAGGATCCAATTAGAACAGAAGAGAAAAACACTGACTCTCTACAGATTCCATCTTCAACAGCAAAGCTATGGAGTGACACAAACCTGTGTTAAAACATGTAATTTTCATGGATTTTTATCTCCTGTTGTGGATCAATTTGGAAAAACCAAAATATATAATTTTAAAAAACTAAAACACATTCTGATAATCCCAGTGATGTGTAAATGAGGGAGAAGAATAGACAGACTCCCAAATCCTGGGAAGAAAGCTGCTTAATTATGTGAGCATCTTATAATGAAGCTTCTTGCAGCTAAAATTAGATTTTGAGTGCATGAATATGCGATAATGTTTGCACATCAGAATGCAGTTTTTCCTCTTAAAAGTAGCAAGAGCTACTTGGTTCTGAGGAGGCCTCACAGGGGGAGAAGGAAGTGTTGAAGTTGACCCTTATGATGGCAAGAATCCTTGGGGGCCCAGGTTTGTTTTCTTCCGACCTGGAAACTTAGTGAAGGCGTTTGAAAGTCAGTGATTCCAAAGATGTTCATGAGGGTTAGGGAGAAATCAGTTGGTCTGACCTCACACTGGTCCTCAATCGTGGGTGCATTGGCCTGAACAAGAGAAAAGTGGGATGGGAATAGCAGAGAGCCTGTGATGGCCAGACTGGGTTGTGGTTCTCAGCTCTGCTGCCATCTTGAACAAGGCCATCTCTGTTCCATTTCAGTCTCTCACCCACAAACCGAGGGATATGGTAGATATTGGTTGCATCCCCAGTATCCATTCTCCATTTTCTCGTTTATGCTGTTGCCCCATGTGATCTGGTAGAGCTGTCTCTCACCACTTTGGGGGAGGAACACTTGACTTGGGATAAGCCAACAGCACATTCCATCTCCCAGGCTGAAGAACAGGTCCAGATGTGACCAGGTGAGCTAAGTCTATGCCGCCAGAGGGAATTCTGAGATGTTTCTGGGAATGTTGGGTATCAACCTGCTGGGTGGGAAGAAGGAAGCAGGTAATCTTGGGTTGAAATGGTGTCATCGTGAGGAATCACTCTCAGCCTGAAGTTGGCAGTACAGGAGGGAGAGTCCAAGAAGCGGAAATAAACCAGTCCTTGGTGACACTGTTCACGTCCAGGGTCAAACCTTGCCTGAGAGTGGCCCTACCTCTGGACTTTTTTGATACATGATCCAATAAAGTCTCTTTATTGTTTAAGTGGGGTTGAGTTGGGCTTCTGTTGTTCACAACCCAGAGCAATGTACAAAGAGCTTGGATTGAAAAGCCCTGAGGCACTGACTTTCTCTGTCTCTGTAGCTAATGTAGATAACACCAAGAGCCGGTAGGACTGGGAGGTTACTTTCACAGGAATGGAGCTGGGTGTGAAATGCTCAATAAAAAGCCGTGCTCAGTCAGCCCAGACGTGTAAGACTTTTAAGTCAGTATGTGGATGTCACCCCAGGCACCCTCAGGAAATAATTCCTCTGGGTGCTCAGCCCCAATCATCACTTGTCTCATTCGATCTTTATCCACCCAAGGGTGAGGTTATTATTTGATCATTATCTTTGCTTGACAGAGGAGAGGACTGGGATGCCAAGCTTTAATGGTTATTCCAGTATGACCCTTTTGTATTGAACATAACTCCTTTCATGGAGGATACATGGTGGTGTTGGAAGGAGTTTGATATGCCTCTTGGATTGGGGGTGAAGAGTTGTAGGGGATAGCAGATACTGATGGCAGCAGATGAGCAACAAACTACCTTCTGAGGAGGGCAGTTATAGTGAACCACACAACTTTGATTTTTGTTTTGAATGGAACATGCAAGCTTGGGGCAGAGTAGAATTGTCACTGGAGGAGAGCTGATGTGGTGCCACCAAGGAGTCCCGTCCTGTCTTTCTTTCTCTAACCCCACTGTGTGCCAGAAATTGGAGGAACAAAGAGAGTTAGTGATGTGGGGTCCCTATCTTCAAGGTCTCATTGGATTGACTGTCATGTTGTATGCCAGGTGGAGGTCTGTACAATATAGAGAGATCGATGAGGATCCCAGGACATCTGTGTAAGTATATTTGCCAGTTACAGCAATTGTGGCTGAAGATAGCCAACTGTGGCTCCTCTTGAGAACTTCAAGTGTTCAGGAACATTGTAGAAACTCAGGCCTCTGCCATGGGAAATATGAGCAGATCCACCTTAAATTGTAAACAAGATTGCTTCTCTAGTATGAGGAAACTTGATGTTAATCAAAAGTGAAAAGAATTTCAGCAAAACCACAAACTGAATGAATTAACTTTCCAGGGTATCTTCAGTACCTGAGACATCTTCCCCCCCCCCCCCCATATTCAGGCATCACGGTGACAAATCCATACCTTAAAGGTGTGGCCCCTGATGATCAGTGAACAGTCAATAGTGTCCTATGGGTCACAGAGTTCCATGGGCTGATCATTCCACATGTGTCTCAGTGAGGTAGATATTATTATTTCCACTGGGAGAGAAGAGAAAATTTAGTTTTTGAGATTGAGTTGGCCAAAGTTTAGCGCTTTATTTTACAGATTATAAAAATGAGGCTCAGCATAGAGAGATCTTGTACAAGGTGATGCTGTAAGAATGAGTGATGGAGCTAGGACTGGAATATTGGCTCTATTAGACCACCTGATTGTCCCTGTCACTATGCATCCCTGTAACTCTTCACAAAATTGCTGGAAATGAGACAAATGTGAATGTTCAGCTCACTTGGAAATGACCCCATTAATTTCACTGCTAATTCTTTGCCTAAATACTTTTTGGTGGGCCCCTGAGTTCACTTTTTTTTTTTTTAAGAGAGAGAGAAAGAGAGAGAGAGAATTTTTTAATATTTATTTTTTAGTTTTCGGTGGACACAACATCTTTATTTTATTTTTATATGGTGCTGAGGATCGAACCCAGTGCCCCGTGCATGCCAGGCGAGCGCACTACCGCTTGAGCCACATCCTCAGCCCCTGAGTTCACTTTTAAAGGTCATTTATCAAGCATCCTCAGTACTTGGAATCCTGATCAGAAGTGAAGTCAAAGAGACAGACCATAGCTTGCAGTTAGTCCGCTTTCTGTTACTGAGACAAAACACATGAGATGACCTTTAAAAAGGAAAGGTTTATTTTGACTCGTGGTTTTGGAAGTTTCAGTCTATGGTAGGTTGGACCTGTTGCTCCAGGGACTATGATGAGGTGGCACACCATGGCAGAGGTGTGTGGCAGAACAAGCCCTTTCATCTCAGCCAGGAACGAAAGAGAGGGAGAAGGAGCTCGGGTGCTAATAGCCCCTTTGTGGGCCTCCACAATGACCATAAGACCTTCAAATAGGCCCCACCTCTTATAGTTTCCACTACCTCCCAACAGTGCTATGGGCTGGACTTGAGGGGAAACTTATCCAAATAATTGTATTTTTCCAGAGTTTTCATCCTGAGTCACAAACATCACAGGTGGCCTAGAGTCCTATTATTCCAAGATACTAGGAGGCAAACATCTCTGATGGAGCTGAGTCCAAGAGCATGTGTATGTTTACAGGTGCACTGGCAGTCTGGTGTGAGCTCCAGTTGCCAACAGACAAATGCCCTTTGAATCAGATGCCAGCCATCCGAAGCGTTACAAGTGACCAGAGCCCAGTCACCTGGCCTTTGGAATTAAGTCACTTGGATATCTAACCTTCCCACAGTCAACTGTGGAATATGGCATAGTAATCCACTCCCACTCTTGGAAGGCAGAGCACATATTTAGTGTGTTGGAGGAGATCAAGGAGAGCAGAGGAGTAGAACAAAGTGCAGATACTTCTCCAGCATTCAGCCATCCAATTGTGCCATGGCATTGCCAAAGGTTGGAATGGTACCTCACCAGAATCACCTGCACTCGTTTTCTCTTGCTGCATAACAAATGAGCACATATTGAACAACTTAAAACAACCTCCACTGATCATCCCATAGGTTCTGTGGATCAGGAGTCTGGACATAGCTTAGCTCTGTTCTCTGATTCAGGATCTCCCTAGACTACAATCAATATGTCAGTCAGACAGAGTTTGCATCTGGAGATTTGACTGAGGAAGGGTTCACTTTCAAGTTCACACAGAACCAAGTCACATGAGGTTATAGGACTGAGGCTCTGGGTTCTGCCAGGCTACCCAATATTCCCAGACAAGAGGTCCTCTCCATTGGCAATTAGCCACAAGGCTGTTTACTCATTAAGGCCAGCCAAGAGTGAGAGAGTTTTTATATACATAACAAAACCTTCACCTTTGCCATATTCTGCTGGTTAGAAGCAAGTCACAGGACCCACCCACAGAGAAGGCGAGGGAATGATACAAAAGCATCAATGCTAGCAGGGAGGGGTATTTAGGGATCACCTTAGGGATCACCTACTGTCTACCACAACACCAGTAAGGAAATATTCCAGAAATCAGGACATGCTTTATGGTCTATAGAGCATCACTGACCACAGGACTATTGAGTATGGTATTATGAAGCATCATCCTAATGGATCAGGTTATAGTCAAGTCATAATCATGAGTCCCCAATCTACTGCGTCAACATAACCAGAACCATCGATCTGTGATGCCAAAGGAACACCCCCAAATTCACATCAGCCACTCTATACTGCTTTTTTTTAAATGAAATTTATCCTGTTCAGCTCATAGTGCCCATTTCAATGTTTGGGTTTTTTTCTTTAATTTCATAACATTATTAATTATTATTTCTTCAAATATGGACATTTCTTTTCTATCTGATCTCCCATTCTGGCATTCCTGTATTCTGACATTGAAACATAAGAGTCCAGTTTCCACATAACGTCTCTTTTCTCATACTTTCCATCTCTCAATCCCATTGTTCTGGGTTCTTAGAGAATTTTTCACTTTGATAACCAAGTATCATAATTTGCTCTTTGCTGTGTACATTCCAGTCTTCAACCCATATTTTGATTTCCATAATGATATATTTTTTTTTTATTCCTGAGACTGCTAGTAGATTTTTTGTAACAATCATAACTTGTTTCATAGGTAAATACCCTTCCTTATCTCTCCGAGGTTCCAAAGTATTCTTCTGTTAATGTTCTGTGTTGTTTACTCTGTTAACTCAGTTTCCTTGAGTGTAAATTTTTCCCTTTGTCGATTCTGCTGTCTCTTCTATGTTTTGAATGCTTTAAATTAAAAACAAAAAAGATGACTGATAAAAGGTGAGGAAAATTATACAGGTGTCAATCATCCCGGCTGTCTTAAGTAGGGTGCCTTAATTAATAACCAAGTTAATTATCCTGGGCCACTCCATGCTCCCAAATTCTGTCAACTGTCTGCAGAAGGCAGCAATATTTCTGAGGTAGAATTCCCACCTGTGTCCTTGGTACTGGCTTTCTCCTAATTTTGCTCAGTTTGGGGTTCACTCTAGTGCCCCCCACCCCCTCATTTTTAAGCATGATTATGTCATTGTGTAGATTTGATTCAGGGTATAAAGGGAGTACTTGCCTTGCCTACCATCATGAAAAACACATCCTTGGTGATTAACCTATCACAAGGTCTATGCACATAAAAATCAGATCTTCAATGCTTTCAATGCTGGATTAGAGCAAGAAGAACTGGATTCTCTTCTGGAAGTGTAACTTACTAGGTGACCTTAGGCAAGTGTCCTTCTCTGATCTCAATTTCTTCACTAAAAAAAAAGAAAAAAAATTAAAATAAGAATTGTCCGAATCTTCATCTGGCTTGCTCATTCTAAAATTTCACTGATCTCATCCACATAATCCCATGAAAAGGAATGATTATTGTACCCTCTCCAAATAGGCCTTCAACAATGATATCAGAGCAGACAGAATTTCATGTCACAAAGATTGGTTTCCCAGTATTAGTTATGGTTCCCCATCTCCTGAATGAATAGTGTCCTGAGAAAAAGAAAAAGCCCTGAAAATATTTTTGTTGTTCTTTTCATCCTTGGTCATTTAAAAAATTTAATGAACAATTTCCCAATATTTTTTATCTGCTTGAAAAACTAGATTTATACATTTCCTTCATTAGAATTTTAAGTCAGTGGAGGCAGAGACAGTAAGGTGTTGTATATTTACCTGGGTAAATCGTCACTAAGGTTGGGGCTGGTGTACAGGAGGCATAAGAAAGGTCAGCAAAATAGGAGAGTTGGAGAATTCCAAATCACCTGGCTTTTAAAGTTTTCCAAGAAAATAATATTATCCAGGGACATAAATACCATGCTTTTTCTATTTAGGAAATGTGGCTGAAGACACTTGGTTGTGTTTTTCCATCAGCTGTTTATCGACTAGCTCAGGGACTGAGTTCAGCTGTAACTGTTTGGTGCTGCAGGTACAGAAGGTGAAGAAATATGGCAGCCACCAAATTCTCCTGGAGAGTTGTTCTGAGCCACCACTCCAGTTCTTATTCAACCATCTGCTCCCAACTCTTGGAGAAGAACAGGATACAAATTGGCAGGATGTCTGTCAAAATCCCTGTTTGTGGATGTTCAGAACAATAGTTTAGTGTTGCAATCCAAACCTTGGCTTATATCAGAGTCTCTACTGTAGATGGGCATTGTTCTGATCTGCCCTGGGGTAAGGTTGGGAAAAACAGATTCTCTACCTCCCCTGGCTCTGTAGCTCCTTACCTAAAGCTAACTATTAAGTCTATAGTGAAATTTGTTTTTGTTTGTTTGTTTTAACATAAACCACCCTTCTGTATTAGGCTCAAAAGTGAAACACAGACCCCACTCCCAGGTTTGGTGCAGAGAGAGCCTTGCTTTCTATGGGATGGAGCAAGGGTGAGAACCCAGAGACCCTGCAAGAAACACCTACCTACTGGTCAGCCTGGGGCCTCCCACCCGAGGAGCATCCAAAATTCTCAAACCACTTATGTGTAACAAGTTATCCTACAATTAAAAGAAATATTTATTAACTGAGAGTTTCTGTAGATAGAGTCCAGGCACAGGGCCCACCAGCTCAGGGACTCTTCTCAGGCTGCGGTCAAGGAGTTGGGCTGGGCTGCTGCAGTCTCATTGGAAAACTTGACTTGGGGACACTGACTCCCAAGTTCATGTAACATAGCTGCAGGATCCTATTCCTGGTGGGCTATTGGACGGAGGTCCTTACCTCTTGCTGGATGTTGGTCAGAAGCCACCCTCAGTGCCTTGCCATCTGGGTCTCTCCGCAGGGCATCTCCCAACGTGGCAGCTTGCCTCATCAAACTGAGCAAATGCCAAGAGCTAGAGAGAGTGTCAGCGAGATAGAAGTCACAGGTTTTTGTAACCGAATCTTGGAAGTGATGTCACTGTTGTGTTTGTTGGTAGCAAGTCACTCAGTCCAGCCCACATCCAGAGGAGGGCGTGAATCAAGATGAATCCTCAAAGGCAGGGAGCATCAGGAATTTTCCTAGCTGCCTTCCATATGCCCATTGAGGGTCTCTTCTGCTAGAGTTGCCATCTACCCTGCAGCTAGTGGCGGCACTCCCCAAGCCTGCACGCAGCCCCATCACAGCCTTCCGTGTCCCCAGCAAAGCTTCTCCAGACCTGTAGTGTGCTGGACTTCCGCCTGCATCAATGCCAGTCTCCTTTCTGACAATTGTGGCCATCAGTTCTTCATACCAAGAGCACTGTTCTGGTCCCCACATGCAGCCTGTTGAACAACCAGCAAGGTAGGAAAACTCTGGCCAGATATCCTAATGGAACGGCTCACTCCATGACCCACCCATGAAACCTGTTCTTCACAGAATCCATTATTCCCTCCTATGCCCAGGCTCTCCCTGTTCCATGGCCACATTAACCTCCATCAGATAATTAAGGGCTTGGCTTACCATGAGAGACTTTAAATGTCACCTTTCTGCCACCAATATGTCTTCAAATGACATAGACTCTAATGAGATGTTCAAATATAGAAAACTGAACGACTCCTTGCTTTCACTGTGACATTTATTCAGCTGGAGTGAACTGACTACACCACTACATTACTTATAATTTCTACCTGACCTTGGGTGGTGAAGTGTAATCTTTAAGGAAATTATCCATTTAATCTCACTCGCCTTGTTAGCATTTAATTAATATGACAAATTTCCAGATGTACAAAGGATGTTAGGATTATAATTCAATTTTCCCCTCAAACGGCCAGTAGCCAAGGGCAGTGAGGCCATCTCTGGCACTGTTGAGTTCTGAGCTGGGAAGTCACCCGGACCTGGTGCTGCTTCCTGCCCCTCGGAGCACTGAGCAGGGATCATTCCAACTTTTGCTCCACAGGGAACAGCCAGGTCCTCTGCCAAGACCTGTTCTCCCACCGACTCTCTTTCCTTGACCCCTCTCTTAGAGGTCTGAGTTTTGCTTTGCTGATCAAGGTCAATCTAAGGCTTGGGGCTACAAAGAGAATCTTCTATGCACTGGATGCCAGCCTGCAAACTCTCAGGTCTGAAAGCTGCACTGACCTGTAGACGCCATATGCAAAATGTTTTATGCAGATTTTCAATTGCAAAAGAACAACAGATGGAAATAAACCAGAGATCTCCTCATCTATAGTCACATTCTGCTTTCCCAGAATGTAATTTACTCTCCCATTTTCCCAGAGATGCCCTATTTTGATATCTCTGGCTCGTTCTAATCTCATAAGTCACTCAACAAGACCAGTCCTTAGGTATAGAGAATAATACAACTCCAAGGAATGGAAAGAACATCCAACCTGGGATCAGGGAGACTCTGGGTCCACAACCACTAACTGGCTGTGCATCTTTGGAAGACACCATCTCCTCCCTGAGAACTGTCACTCAAACATGGTAGTGGAGCTGACACCTGAATATGACCTCATGACTTTTTCTCGCTGGCTAGAGATCAATGGACCATTGGAGTCCCATGACCTAAGCCGAGGCAGTACGAATCTGAATCTCTCTTTTGGTCACTGGGATTTGAGCCTGAGAGCTCCTGACCTGTCTGCCGGGTGTGTGGAATGAAGACATGTGAATGAGGGGCCCATGGAGCAGGCACATGGGGCATGCTGAGGTCTCTGCAGAGAGCAACAGATGGCATCACTGTGCTGAGAAAAGGAGGACCAAGCAGTAAATAATCCAGAGAGAACGAGACAGTGTTTGTCAATATGAATGTTATAAGGACAACCACAATCTAAGAGGAAAGTTCTGATTAGGTAATCAAATCAATTCCCTCAGTTGTCTATGTATCTTCTGGCCCCTTTTCAGGCTCATTTACTTTTTAACCTACATAAGTGAATAAACGACTTTCATTCTTTTTTGACATGATACATCATGATTGTTTTCCCATTTTTCTAGTCTTTTTTACATATTTTCCTTCAATTTCTTTCCTTTTTATACTTTCCTTTCCAGGCCCCTGATATTGTATGGATATAAAATGTAGAGTACCATCATTTTTTCTTTTTTTTTGTAAAAAAAAAAAAGTGACCATACAATGCACAGATTTTTTTCTTTGTAGTTGTTTGTTTTTAAATGTCTTTATGGTAAATGATGCACTGTATTCATTTCTTTAGAAGGCAGCATAATATTATCCAGTAGGGATCTCTAAAATGGGCAAATATACCCCACTGCACAAGGAAAAATATATTTAAAGTCTATCTCTGTTTATCTCATCTTTTAAAAATTTCTATTATTTATTTATCTTATGCTTAAGATATTAATACATGCAAATAAATATCTGTATTTAGGAGGGAGATGCTATTATTAAGTGAGCAATCAAAAGTGCCTTAGAAATGACTAGTCCACAAACTCAGGAAACGATTTATTCATAGATTTTCCTTTTAATGAAGATTCAGGATATTTCTAGATGCTAAAACAAGCATCCCTACAAACTATGACACAACAAGCATCACTCTACATGGACATTTATATATTTCATGTTTTGAATTCTATAGGATAGATTTCCAGAAGTAAAATTTCTGATTCAAAGGGTGTGCATAGTTTTAATGTTAATCAATATTTCTGATCTGCTCTCCAAAGCATCTGTAGCAATTCACATTTCCACCAGCAAAGAAAATATGAGTCTCATTGAAATTCATATTTCCCATGAAATATGAATGCTTATTCTTCTGCATCTTTACAGACTTCAGGAGTTATTACTCTTATCAACTTTTTCCAATCCAACAGAAGGGTTGAAAAATGGCATACAATTTGAAAGCATCTTTAAGAGTATCTTCATCTATGAGAAGGGGCATCGGACAAAGTGACCTCCCTTCTAGCTGAAGTATTCATGATTCTCTAATTGCCTGTTTTCTGAGCTCACCTGTTAGCAGGTTGTGTTAGTCCCCCTTCACCAGGTGTTTGTGAATCCCAGAGACATCTTGGGAAAATTTGCTAGAAACTTTAACAAATCCAGGGCTAGAAAGAAAGTTGAATGTGGTCCAGAAGATCATCTTGCCAATACTGTTCAGCTTGTAGGAATCGTTGAGGCCAAATCCCTGTGATTTCATCCAGAACAAATAATAAAAAATAGGATGTAAAATTTCTAGGATGAGCATATTCATAGTAAATATTTTAAGATCAATGGCTGCACGAGAAGCATTTTCCTTAGAGGTTCACTTTTCAGAGAGCTTTGTATTAAAAGTGCTAATTCAATAAATATTCATGGGGAAATTCATTGATGTGTTTTACACTTAGAGCTAAAATTTCAAAGGTCCTGGAAAAAAAGATGCCTGATACATTTCTTACCCTCTTAGGAGAAGTGGTAAAAACATGATCTGCTTGGGTTTTATCACTATAAATCCTCCCAGGAAGGGATCTGCGTTTTTTTTCCCATTCCCACTCTTTTCTAGCTCATCCTGGGGCAAATCACAGCCTGGTCAGGACACAATTTTGGCAATAAGCACTGAGGGAGGAAGGGAGATGTGAGGTTAGGAAGGTTTATGTACTGAGCCTTTTTTCAAAGTCTCCAGAGCTGTTCCCAAATGTTACCATTTAACAAGCACTTTCTGCCGGATAATCCTTCTATGTACTCTCTCCCTAGAGCCATTCGATATAGGCGCCATTATTATTTCTATTTTGCAGATGAGAAAACCAGGCTTCCAAAAAGGTAAAGCTGTTTTCCCCCCAAGATCACACAGATAGTTCAGAGAGAGACAGATTGAAACCCATGCACATCTAGCTCCAGTTCACTCTATTATTAGTCCCTATGCACCAATCTATAATTACCCAGGTCTGCAGAGTTTGGAGAAATCTTGGTGTGGTACTGAATACTTTCTCCTTTGTCTTCCCTGCTTCGTGCCTACTCTGGTCATGAAGCATCCTACAGTCCCCGTGACATCATTCTTCTTGGCCCTTTTGCCTATGGCAGGAAACGAATCCACGCAGGCAAAAGAATTGGAGATCTGGCCACTTATTCCTGCCAATATTTCTCAGTCTTGAGTAAACGTATTTATTTTTAGAATGGCAAGTTTTACCCTTGGCAATGGTCAGATCCAATTGTTTCCTTGCTTAAGATGCTGAAATCACTTCCAGGGACAGAAGAATAAAACCCAAAGGGTTTGGCTTGGCTTTCAGGGCCCTCTGCATCCTGCCCATACAACCCTCCTTTCCATGGCTGTAATCCTCCATTTATGCTTCAGTCACTGTATATGATAGCTCTTTCATCTGCTTGGAATGTCTTTTCCCTCTCTGACTATTTGAGTCTTAAATAGCCTTCATGGCCAATTTGAATGGGCTTACCTCCTCTAGAGAGTCTTTGCTATTCTCCCAGGCAGAATTGATGGGCTTCTCCTTTTAAATCCCCACAGTTCCATCTCCTCATCCTTCTGCTGGGAGCCATCTTTGGTGATTCTTCCTATCTGCCTTTGTGACTGGACTGTGATGTGAGCTCCTTATAGCAGGGGGCTGTGTCACACTCCTTTTTCTATAGCATCCCACTTGTCAATTTTCTCCAAGTAGTAGCAACAGTGACATCAACCTCAGTAATAATAGTGAACATTTATGGAGGACTTAAAAAGCGATTTTACTCAATCCCCAAAAGAATCTCATGAGGCAGATTAACAGATAAGGAAATGGGTTTTCTGAGAAACATGGAAAAAATGGCAATTCCCAACCTAACCACGCTGACCCACTGGCTTTATATGGTGCCCATTAAATGTCTGTTGAATTAAAGAGTAAACACATTAATAATTAAATGAGTAGTAAGGGGGGAAAAAGTCATATGTTTCCAGAAAAATCATCCAGTCCATTGACTAAAATCAGTCCAATGACTCAAATAAAGCATTTCCTAGAATCCAAGCAATGATAGCTTTCTCTTCCACCAGTCAGTGGTTGCCTTCCTCCCTCTCAGGAAAACCCGCATGGCATACTTATTATAGAAGCCACACCAATGGGTGTCCTTCCAGACACATTTCCAAGAGACGCAGGACACCATTCAGGGTCCAGGACAAACTCTGACTACCTTCAGGAGGACAGGGCCTTAGAACTGCACCCAGGCCAGTGTAGGTGGGTGACCAGGCTCATTTATACCTCCTCACGTAGTTCTCTGGGGCAAACACTAATCCTAAGGCTGCCACTTAGTTCCAGCAAGCAGAACAGGCGGGAGATGTCTGGAAGAAAGCCAAGTGGATGCAGGAAACAAGAGAAAGGGTGGAGAGTGTGCAGGCCTTGGTAGGTGGATGCCAGGCTGCAACTATAGGAGTCACAGGTGCAGATAGAACTGAGGGCATGGATGAGAAAATGGGAGAGATCTAGCCATAACCAAGTGTCCGGCCCAGAGAAGCCGTGATGCTGGGAGAGCATGAGGCAGATGTGCTAACTCAGAAAAGGACATATCACCTGGGCCTCAGCCAGAGACAAACAGACAGGGTGCTGCCCACCCACCTGCTGGTGGCCACCCAGCCTTCCCAGTATTCTGAAGAGGGAGAGAGCCCCGCAACATCCCTGAGATCCCTTCTTCCTTCTTGCCCCTCCTAGAGAAGATTTAGGGACATAGGCAAACAGGGACACTCAGGGGCACCACACAATAAACACACTTTCTTAGACACACACAAACATTCATACATATACAAAACTTCACATGCACACTCACACTTACGTACACATACTTTTATCTCACACCTAAATACATACACACATTTGTTCCCACATTTCCCAAACACACAAACCTATACACACACACACACACACACACACATATATATATTATATATGAATATACACGAGTGTGTAAATGTGTATGCACATATGGAAAAGGAGACGCAATTTCTACCTCACACATACACATACGGACACATGAACATGCACACAGGACGCATGGACACATGCATAATCATACATGTATGCACACATACTTACACACTCCACATTCTTGACAGTTTGTCAGGCTTCCAAAGCACAAGTAAATGGATGGATTTCATTTCTGGAGAGAAACCAGCATGTTCCGAAGGTCAGTGAACTAGGTTCTTCCCTCTGAGGGACTGCTAATTAGCTCCTTAATCCTAATTTTCATTCTTGATGGCTTGCTGGCCTTGCACATGATAGGAAAGTTGACCTTGAGGCCAGAGGTCAATGAGGGGCCAGAGAAAAGAGTTACATGGCCAAAAGGGGCATGAAGGAAAAGAAAATGCATTTCATGCAGAGGATTTAATTTTCAGTTAGGAAGACTGAAATAATTTCCTAAAGTGTTTTTGGAAACACATGAAAGTATTTTTCTTTTTGAACTCAAGAGACAGCTCTGGAGGCTGTCAACTGTCTCGTGGGGTGTTCAAGAATCTGGTCCTCTCTCCAAAAATGCTGAGAACCAGTGGCAGTGGGGTCTGAAGTGTCTGCCAGAATCCCAAAGCATAGGATGGAGAAGTTTCATCCAGTTCAACTGAATTCATCTATCTGTCCATCTGTCCATCCATCCATCCATCCACCCATCCATTTATCCATTATCCATCCATCTAACCTTTCATTCACATGTACAGCCTCTGTTCATTCATTCATGTAGTTACCATTCATTATCCTTTGGCCTAGCCTTGGGGTCCAGGTCCCCTGAAAGGACTTCTAGCATCCTCTGGATTATCCATGAAAAGGGAGGGCTACTGGCTCATCCTTTCCTAATTCAAAGGCAAACCAGAGGATAAAGCCTCTCAGGTGTGAAACTCCCTGAGTTTGAGAATAATGCAGCAGTTAGCACTGGGCCTGGCCCAGCCAGACTGTCTGGAAAGACCTGCTGATTCAGGATTTACTGGTGCCCCATGTTTAAATGCCCTCAACAAAACTCCACACTTTCTGTCTTTGAAAGTCTTTCATGATGGAAGCCAGACTGAACGATTATGTAAGAGTGCTTTTTGCGACAAGTTTATGGGTGTACTCTGAAAGAAGCAAACATATGCCTATTAAGCATGGGGAGAATTATCAGCGAATGCGTTTAAATGACCAATAAAAATGAAATTATCATTGCTCATTGTTTTTTATGGACCATAATGTGGGTTTTTTTTTTCCTTATAGAAATATCTAACAAACTCCTTTCCTAGACGCAGGCCCTAATTACATAGTTAGCACACAGTAATACATGCAAGTGGGTTCTCGCCTGTCATAATTCATCTTCATAAATGTAATTGGTCCAATGAAAGGGACCACAAAATAATTCTGTAAAGAAGAGATGGATTCAATTTAAAAAAAAAAGGTTTTTACTCTTCTCTTTTCTGAAACTATAGTTTGGGATAGGACTTTTTAAGAACATATCAGATTTTTCCCCCCAGATTACCATCCCTACACCAATTCCTTGCTCCACGATTTATTGATTTATTGAGACCTTGCTCTATTCAAACCCATTGGCAAAACACTGGAGTAAATCAAAACTTGAAACAAACTCCCCGCTGCATGGACTTGGTAATCAACTGGGAAGTGGGTCTAAAAGCAGTAGGCAGAAATGGGAATGGGGGTGGATACAGGGTCAACAGTGAGAGATGCATAGCAGGGCTAACAGAGTTCAGAGGTGATGTGGTTGCTTCCTGCTGGGGAATCCGGGAAGGCATGATGGGAGAAGTGGAATCTGAGCTTAACTGTGAAGTATGAAGGGATGGGTGGTGTGTAGGAAGGTAAATGGTCACTTTGAGGAGCTGAAGCAGAAGTGGGCTCACTCAGACTGACATGGCAATGATTTTGACATGGTGCGGGCAAGGGAAAGATGGAGTGGATAAAGGTTGAAGGTTGCTATGAAGTGGGGAAAACATATTTAAAATATTTTTTAGCTCAAGGCTGAGCATGCCTTCCCTTCTACCTATATAGTAAAGATGAATGGACACAATCAGTATGGCACGCCCCCTTGCCAGACCCTGTGCTGGGGCTATGTAGAGATCCAGGTGATTTAGGCATCCAGCCTACCCCCAGCAACCCAGAAGGGTAGTAGAAATGATGATGTGGACAACACTGGCTTAAACTTACCTCTGTACTTATTATCGGGGGATGGGGGATGTCACTGTTTAAATGTGGCTGTCCATCCCAGATGAGCTCACCATCCCTAGTCTCTATCACAGCAGGCATCATTCGCAGGAGGCTCTAGTTGCTTCCAAGGCAAAGACTTTTGGACCATTTACTGCCAAATACTTCTTTTTTTTTTTTCTCTAACTCAGTCACCAGCATTTTCCTTCTTGAAAATCTGAATGAGCCTAGAAAAGATGCTGAGAAGAACTGCTCAGGAAGGCAGGAGGGGAATGCAAATGAGGATCACAAAGCAGAATTCAAGAGAACGGGAAAATTCAGGAAGAAAGTAGGTGACAGTGTCACAAGCTATAGACAATTAAAATAAGAGAAGGTTTGGGAAGTGTCCATTGGATTTGGCACGGAGAAAACCATTACTGGCTGGATGAGAGCCAGGGGTCAGAGGTCAGGGGCAATAGTATAGGAGTGAGTGGGGCTAGAGAGGCTGAGCCACACAGCGGGTGCATGGACCTAGTCAATGCCTGCAGTCCACACCTCTGCTTAATGTTTTTGGTCTTTATTCTCATTAATAGACCTAATAACTCTTAGGAAATTATATCAGCTTTTTACATTGGACGAGTTTTGCGATGGCTTGGACTAAGTCTACCAAGGTGGTTCCCAACCTTTCATGGGACACAAAGTCCAACTCAGTCACCTAGATGCAGTGTACTTTCCTTCTCTCTTTACCCTGCAATGTCTGCTTATTCTCTCTGCTTATCTCACTTTTCTGTCCCCGCCTTTTTATCTCTATGGCTTTCTTTGTGGTTGACTAAAATTTTGTTTCCAATTCAAGGCCAGGTAAGGGGTAGTTATACTTTTGAATGAGATACATTTCACCCCTTTCCATGACAGTGAAAGCCATATGCACAAATATTTACACCCCAAGATACCTGCCGTATTTCTTACCCTAATGCAAACCAAATGGAGATAAAATGATCATTCTTGCAAAATTCTTAACTGCTTTTTTTTTTTTTTTGGTACTGGGGATTGAACTCAGGGACATTCAACCACTGAGCCACATCCCCAGCTCTACTTTTGTATTTTATTTATAGACAGGGTCTCACTGACTGCTTAGCAGCCTTTCTTTTGCTTTTGCTGAGGCTGGCTTTGAACTCATGATCCTCCTGTCTCAGCCTCTGGAGCCACTGGGATTACAGGCATGTGTTACCTCTCGCAGCTCTTCACTGCTTTTAATAGGATTTTACTTGCATGCCCTTTCCATGGTCCAGTGGTCTAAAGAGGATCCTTTCCTCCTCCTTGACTTTTGGGTTGACTGTAGGACTTGTTTGAGCTAATGAGATGTTAGTGAATTGATGCAATCAGAGATTTCAAAGGTTCTTGTGTAATTGAATTTGCTCTTTTTATACTCTGGTAATCCACCATGAGATTATGTGCCAGGGAGATGCTGCTTCTTCAGACTAGGTCCCAGAAGAAACACATGAATAGACTCAAGTCTGTCCTATAGCCTGGAGCCATGTCAGCCAACCTGTAGCATGAAGGGAATCCACCCAGCTGAACCCAGCTAGATCAGCCATACTGTAAACCATTAAAAAAGCTGAGCCCAGCTAGATCAGCCATACTGTAAACCATTTAAAAAAAAAGCCATACTTATTTTAAGCCACTGAGTTTGGGATTGGTTTTTTAGGTAGCATTTCTGCAGAATCAGCTAACTAATCCATCTTACTTGAACCCTAGCAAGACCAACTATTAATACAGAGAGTTAGATAACTTCAACCATCATTACAAACAAGGAAAACCTTCCCTTCAAGGTTTTAAAATATTTATTCCAGAAGGTTTATTTCTTCTTCCACTCATTTGTTCATACAGTCAACAAATGACTACTTGTGTTAAATCTTAGCAAAGGCACTGGGGCCAGGTAAGGGGTAGTTATACTTTTGAATGAGGTACATTTCACCCCTTTCCATGACAGTGAAAGCCATATGCACAAATATTTACACCCCAAGATACCTGCCATATTTCTTACCCTAAAGCAAGCCAAGTGGAGATAAAATGATCATTCTTGCAAAAGCCCTTGTTTATACTTAAAAGCAATTATCTGTGAGTATGTTAAAAAATCTATAGTAATTATGAGCTTGTCTTTTTCTTTTGCACAGATCACATCAGCCAGTGAAGAAGTGCAATGCAAGACAGTCTTACCATATGTCAATATCAAATACATTTTCCTTTAAAGTGTGCTTTGTGCATCCTTCTGGAAGATGGGGAACGAAATGCACTTGTAAACAGGCAGAAATGATTCACAGGATCGTGATTGCTTTTCATCAGCTGCATCAATTATATACAGCAATGGGACTTGGTGAAATACATTTACAACTTGCTAAAAACACTCCTTGAAACAATTCAGACCTTGTTAAATCCTGGTGTGCTCAGCCGAGCATGGCTAGGCTAGCAATCGGCAGAACTTAGTCCAAGCTGACTTAACGCCAAGAGGAATGGCATGCTGGGCAGATTCCTTCTGATCTCTCTTTCCATTGTCATGAGAAAAAGGACCAGGAAGTATAGATTTTTATTAAAATGTTTATAAGGCATTCAAATCAATCATCAAACCAATTGACCATATTATCCCAGGTGATAGAGACATAGGGATGTAAGTAAAACAATAAATAAATGGTCCTGCCCTCAGGTCTCATAGGAGATACAGATAAACATGCCATTCCCAGCTCCTCTATCTACTAATGATGTATACTTTATGTGCAAGTACTTAATGTATCGGTCTCTCAGGTATCCCATCTGTATACCATTAATAATAACTATAACAAATGACTGCTGAGAGACCTAGATAAATTAATACATGATATGGCAGACCTCACTGGTTGTCCGCTCAATATCCACAGATTCCATTGGAGTGCAATGCACCCTGTCAAAATACTCACTTTCCCAAACTCCCTTGCTGTGATAGCTGGTCACATGTCTCAGTTCTAGCCAATGAAAAGTAGATGGAACTCTTGGTGAGCTCATCATTTCCTGAATAAAAGGACATAGTTTTACGAGGGACACCCCTTTTATCATCTCTCCAGAATCACATATATGGAAGAGCCAGCCAACTTGAGACTGTGAAGCTTGGGACAATGAAGCAGGAAACTGGAAGGAACTTGATTTTCAAATGACATCCTTGGGCACCTGCATAAACTCCATTTAATCCCAACTCTTTGTCTTTAGGAATAGCTCTCACATAAGCCACGTTCCTCCTTAAGCTACTCTTTGTGTTTCTGTTCTATACAGGAAAACACATGCATAACCCAAAACAAGCAAAGTGGCTGGAGTAGAGGAAGAATTTAATAAATGCCATTGATGTCACAACATTTAGTCACAACATTGATGCTGTGACTAAAGTGGCATGATGAGAGAAACACAGGGGACCATCAGACCCCTGAGGAGGGTGTGTAAGCCTTACTACATGTGGAAACCTCTTGGAGAAGGAGAGCACTGAGGCAGAAATATGGAAGGTCAGGCAGGGGTGATGTTAATTCTAATGTTGAAGTCTTTTAAAATAATTTCTTTTCTTTTTTGACCTGTCTTCCCATTCCACAGATCCTCAACCTAGAAAATGTTCCAACCTTTAGTCTTGCCCAAGCCATCTTTCATTCTTGTTTCCAGAGAAAGTTTTCTCAACAAAGCATGACACGTCTCACCTGTGAATGAGAACATCCTAAGAGTGACCCCTCTCTCAGGGCCTCTGAAAATGTCCATCAAAGATCCTGTAAGAACAAACCTGTGTCTCTAAGGAGGCTGTCGCAAGGCCTGAAAAGCTAAAAAATATATTTGACCTTTTATGCTAAAAAATATCATAGCATTTTTAATGTGTTTTTAAATTTAATGACATAGGCTTAAAAGTTGTCATTCTATTTTGTTCATGAAAAATTCAGGAAGAGATCCGCTGAGCAGTCTCTCCTGTAGTTTGCAGTCACATATCAGCTAGGGCTACAGTCTAGGAAGTGCAAGGTGGCTCCCTCACCTGGCTGGCAGGGAGTGCTGGCTGTCAACTGGAACATCTATGTGCATCCTGTCTTGCCCGGCTTCCTCAGGTTGCTCCTTCACAGCAAGTGTCCCAAGAGAACCAGGAGGAAGCTCTGTGGCCTTATCTGAGGCAGCCTCAGAAGTCATATGGTCTCACATCCAATCACATCTTGTTGGTTGCAAGGGAGTCCACATAGATTCAAGGAGTGGGGAGTTAGACTCCATTTCTTGCTGCTCACATTAGAGAAGGGCATGTGGGGCGGAAGCAATTATTGACACTCTCTGGAAAACACGGCCTAGCCTCGTGAGCATCCCAGCATTTATCCCAGTGTATGGTGAATGAATGGGATCCACGAGTCCTCCGAACTGCCACCGTTCCCAGGATAAGATTTTTCACGTGGAAGGGGAGTGAAATCACTTTCTCCTTTCTAAAACCCTTTCCAGCACTCATTCTGTCTCTTTCTACCTGAAGATGACAGTTGAAGCCAAGAGATCAAAAGAGCAAGAGGGAGGGAGAGACGGGGGGAGGGAAGGGAGCTGGAAGATTTCTAATTCTTGGAAAGATGAAAAATAAAATACCTCCTTGGTATTTCCTACTGCCAGCAAGCTTCAGTTTTTCCTCCCCACTCTCAAAAGGAAATGGAGTGGCTGGAATTCATTTGGAACATGGATTAATGGTCAAATTAAAAAATGCAAATCAAGCTGGGTTCCCCCACTGGAACCCTCTCTGTCCCTCTCACTCAGAGCCTCCATCTTCCACCTCCCCATTAGGGCAAAGAGGACTTTTTGGCCAGCTCATCTCTTCAAGCCCCTGCTGCAGTTAAACTCTGTGATTTCCTACAGAGCCACCCCCCACCCAACCTAGCACAGCGTTGGCCTCCTGGGGAGAGGCAGCCTGTCATTCAGAGAACTCTCCTTCTCCAAAATCTAATATCCCCTCATCTCCCATTATGAGTTCAGTTATGGGAGCCTTCATAGCAGGTGTCATTAAATAGACATTAAGACCCAACAGGGCATGTTTTACGGGACCATTACCATATGCCTGATGTTTGCTGTGACAAATGGAGATCCAGCCAACCACGCCATGTGATAATGGGCCGGGAAACACCCCCTGGGGTGAGGTAATGTGATTAGAAGATGAAGCTCTCATTGTTTAATGCCATCCATTGGAAGGGGACTGATTCCTCTTTGCTGACTTGCCTTAAAGTCGGGTTTGGCCCTCTTCTTCCTGGGTTCATCAGGTACTCGGGCAAGGGGAGTTGGAGACTATCTGGCCTGCTGTGGCCAGATTGAGCATGTTTTAAGGAAGTTTGCAATGTGATTCAAGGACCAAACTGTCTCAAAGTCCAAACGATTGGACTTTGGGAGGTAGAGGCAAAACAGCAAAAGTGAGAGAATTCCCTTCCACCCATTTCCCTAATATTATAACATCTTGCATAATCTTGCCAAAATGGAGACATTAATATTGGTGCCATACGAATAACTAAACTAGAGACTTTTATTTATATCTCTCATGTTCTTTTCTGTTCCGTGGCTAAATTCAGGAAACCACTGTTGTGTTTGGAGAGATTATTTTTGAAACCTGGACAGTCAAAATCAAGTCCAGAACACCTTGGGTTTGCAATTGATTTTTAGTATGGGTTTTGCATTATTTCCTCCCTGAGATCCCCTGTGGCTAATCCTATTCCATAGGAAAGGTCCCTGAGTTGTGAAGCCTATGGGCATTGCCAAGGCTCTGAAAGGGAGAAGAGCACAGTGTGTTCTCTAAGAATCATATCTCCCTCAGGGTCCTCAGAGTGGATGGTGTTCCACTGAACTGACTCCCAGGCACCTTACAGACTCCACCTCTCTCCTTTGCTCTGAGTCTCAGTCCGAAGAGGTGAGGTCCTGCAACCTGGCAATCTCAGTGCCTTAGGGGCACTGAAGGATGTATCTCCCTCATGCATGATGGCCAAGGAGGCTCATCTACCACCTTGCTCCATACCCTCCTCCCCTGAGACTCAAGTTCATGGGACAGTCACTTTTTGGAGTATTATATGCATGAAAGACAGCTCTTGTACCAGCGGTTAAATGCTCCAGCCCCAAACTAAAGCACATTACACCCATTCAAACTCCTTGACTGAAATTAATCTCAGAGCTGCGCCTAACTAAAAGGAACCAGGACGTGCAATCCTCCCATGAAACCAAAAGCACAGAGAATTGAATTGTTGGGCAAACAGCAATGATGACAACCTCTCTCAAGGATCATATGGAAAGGCAGACCTGCACACCTGTTTCCCCAAATACGGGCTGGGTGACTTTGGGCTCTGAAGAGTTTATATGCCACTTGGAGTTCCAGAGATGCTCACAAGGTTGGTGGGACACTGGGCTAGGAGAGACAGGAGGAGGCAAGGCAGAGATAGAAACCAAAACCAAAACCAACACAAAAAAACCCACATTAGCCCCTTCCCTCAGATGCTCTGCCTGAAGCAAGTGCAGAAAAACAGAACCAAATAATCAGGACCCAAAGCACTGATACAATCCATTTTGTCATTCTGCTAGGAGAGAGGAAAGCTACACCATTTATGCAATTTCTTCTACAATTATCCAAGTCCCTATCATGTGCTCCTAGGGTCACTTAAGATTGAGGATCTACCTGCTTGATGCTTTTACATTTAAAATCTCATTTAATGATGTAGGCATTTGTGCCTGTTGTGAGTCAAATGGTGACCCCCCAGGAAGGTATGTACACAGCCCAACCCCCATAGCCTGTGAAAGTGACCTTGTTTAGACAAAATTAATTAATTAATTAATTAATTACAAATAAATCTTGGCAGATGCAATTAAATTAAGAATCTCAACATGAGATTATCCTGGATTATCCCTAAATCCATGACAAGGGTCCAGGAAACAGAAGAGATGATCCATACACCCAGAGAAGTCTGTATGAAGACAAGGAAGAGACTGAAGCTCTATAGCCACCAGTCTAGGAATGCCAGGAAAACCAGGAACGGGAGGAGGTAAGGAACAAACTCTTCTCCAGAGTCTGGAGGGGGTGGGGTGCAGCCCTGCAGGCCCCTGGATGTTAGAGTTCTGCCTTCAGAACTGCAAGAGCATAAATGCATGCTGTTTTAAGCCTTGGAGTTTGTGGTAATTGCTATGGCAGCCCCACCCCCACCCCCGGAAACAAATACAGAACCCCTAACAAGCAGTTGAGAAAACTGAGTCACCAGCATCTTTGAGTATCTTGTCAAAGTCATGTAGGCAAGAACTGTTGGGACCTGGACTTGGAACTTGGTCTGGGTGGTTCCAAAGTCTGGACTCTCTGAGGCAGTGTGGGGATGTAGCTAGAATTACTAGAACTACTCAGTGTCTGGAACCAGGCTTTCTGGGTTCTAATCCCAGCTCTGCCGCTCAGGAGCTGTGTGACTCGGGGCAGATTTCTTAACCTCTCAAGTCTCGGTAAAAGACGTTAAAGATAGCACTTTCCACCAGAGTTGTTCAGAGTTGAAGGCAGGGAGGAGCGAAGCAAGGAAGACAACTCTAAACAGAGCCCCGAACAGCACAAGCTCAGAACAGCCGCAAAGCGATTGTTCCCTGTGCTCTTCCTTATCACACGCTCCACCCTGTCCCTTTCCAATTCAACACCCTTGACATTTGGAATGGAGAGTTCTAGGCTTGGGGGGCTGTCCCCTGCTCTGCAGGATTTTAACATCTCTGTTCTCTTTTCACTAGATGTTGGTAGCAACCCTCCCTCTCAGTCATGACAATCAAAAGCAACAATCAAAATCTCCAGATGTTGTCAAATGTCCCTTGGGGGATAAAATAACCCTTGGTTGAGGACACTTAGAGAGTGCCAGGCCCTGGGGACTTGGGCCTCTTTACTGAGCATTGTATCTTCCGTCTGGGTTTGCGTGAAAGTTCGGTTTTCACACCTGAAGTTGGTTCTGAAGCTGTCAGCAAATGTCCTTTGGCAAAGGGCTTAGAGAACCCCAGTCCATGAGGGAAGGGAAGCGGCACATCAGGAGAATGGTATTGAAGATGCTTGGTTTTCTAACTTTGTTTTTAGTTGTAGATGTGATACCGCCATTTATTGGTGAGGAGTCCTGCTTCCTTACATATTGAAGTTTGAATATTCGAGAAGCACGCTGAGGCAAGCATATAAAGCAGGGTTTGTTTAAACCAGACTTCTCCTGGGAGGGAGAAGGGGGCCATAGCTGGTATCCTGGTATCCAAGAAGCAAGGTGTTCTGCCCTTTTTATATGTCCTAGGCTTCCTTTGTTCTTGGGCCCTCTTCACCTTTCTCCTTCTTGTGTGTGTGACTAGGCCTAGGAAATGCTCGGTGGGATGGCCAAAAGGTGGGGAACAGGTGGGCTGAAAGGGGGACTAGCAGAATGGAACAGCCCAGGACACATCAATTAACAACCTTATAGCTCCCTGTAGGGAGGGGCAATTCCTGGGACAGGTTACCTTAGCCACAGGTTGGAGCAGGGGCAGGTTCTTGATAAAGGTGGAGGAAGGGCTCCTAAGGAATTAACATTTCAACCCATCAGGGGACAGTCTCCAACTTCTCAGACTCACTCAAAATTGGCCTCCTTGATCCGACCTGACTCAATTTACCTATCTATACCGACTGCCTGTCTAATTCTGGCTTCAGATGGACAAAATAATTCTATTTTATTTATTTGTTTTTATATGGTGCTGAGGATCGAACCCAGTGCATCACAGGTGCTAGGTGAGCACTCTATGGCTGAGCCACAACCCCGGCCCAAGACGTTTATTTTGGAGTCCTGGCTCTATTAGCAGAGATTAGTAGAGTGCCAGGCACGATTGTATTATTTTCACACTTATTATTACCCCTGTCTGGTGAGCTGACCCGTAAAGGGGCACAAAAGGGAAGCATCTAATCCTGATGATTGCAAAGGCCCCAATTTAAATGAGGACTTGTTTGACGGCCACCATCAAAGACAACATATGTGACCAGGAAAGGGTGGGAGCCGGGTGTGAGTAGTGTAATTTAAAGGACCGTCTTTGCCAAGGCAGAAGGAAACGGTGAGAGATTTACGTTGATGTGACAAAGGTTCCCGAAAGCTGCAGTTCTCCCACAGCCTGAAATGATGATATTTGCTGTTGGCAGACGTAGCTGAATTGGAAAAAGAGAGACCGCACTTGCGGACTGTCACTTCATTTTATTCTTTTGTGGCTGCCGTCCAAAGGGCTCAAGTGAGAACCCCGGGTGGAGGTAGCTTCCAGGATCATCCCCTCCTCCGCTCCCTCCTCTCCGGCTTTTATTCCTTCAGTTGTCAGAGGCCTAAAGAAGGTGGGGGGAAAAGAGTAAAGGCCTTGGAGTCAGGAAGCCTCTGTTTGCACCCTGGTTTTGCAACAGGAGACATCATTTGCTACGTATTTATTCCACAGCCACAGGAATTATCTTGTCAAATCTTCAGGATTGCACTCTGAGGGAGGTGCTCTGATTATTTCCATTTACAAAAGAGACAGAAGCTTAGGCAGGTAAGATAATTTGCCTAAAGCCAAACAGCCCATCAGAGCCACCTTAAAGGATGACATTTACATTATAGACCAACTTTTATGACAACGAACAGTGGGCGCAAGGTTTCCAGGCCCTGGGCAAGTTCTAGAGTGACCAGTCCTTCATAAACCCATGTAGACTTTCAAACCCAGGTCTCCACTTCTCTAAGGAATACACACACCCCCTGGTGTACTCAGGAGTGTGGCTGCACCAGGTTCTGTCTGCAACCCAGACATTCCTGGAGGTTGCTCTTCTCATTGTCTTGGCTTTGGTGGCTCAGTTCAATGCAAACCCTGACTTTGAATCTACTCTTATTGCTTTAATGGAATGGGAGGCTGGAACTAGGTCAAGTCCACACTGGTGTCCCCTGGATAGGGAGCCTGAGGGCTGTCTATATATTGGAAGTTAAGTCTTGACTCTTAATCTGATGATGTCTTACCTTGCGTTCTCCAAAATTCACAGCCAAAGAAGAGGCTGATGTGCAAGCATTTTGTTGAGGGCTGAGATCCTGGAGGTGCAGAAGTGAGGTCATTTTTGTTTTTATTTTGTATAAATGTTACCTATGAGCAGATAACAGCCCCATAGCCATTGGGAGGCAGAACCAAGTCCTAAAACTCAGATCTATTCATTGCAAACCCCAAGGCAAACCTTGAATTCAACTGCCCCCTTAACCATTCACAGAGGTGAGGGTAACAAGCACACAGGCTCCTGATCCTATTTTCAAGGACCCAGGCATACAAACATCAACAGGTCTGGGAAGAGGGAACCCCCAGGAACAAGGTGGAGAGGAAAGAACACAGTACTGGGGTTGTAGACAGCAGCGGGGAGCTGGGCTGGGCGAGGCTTGTGGGCGGGGCAGGGCTTGTGGGCGGGGCGGGGCGGGACTTGTGTAGTTTAGCCGGGAAAGTATGCAGAGTTCTTGGAAGGAGTATATCCCCAGGAGTGCATTTTAGGGAGAGGCAAGAAAGCGCTGCAGTTCTTCTCCTCTGATCCTGTGGGACCCAGGCAAACTCAGTCCTAAAGAGGTCTCTAGATCAGTATTTCTGGTGCCCCTTGCCTGCCCCCTCACCCATCTCTTAAAACTATCTGAACACACTCAATGGAGTTCCCACCCTCGTTCTCATCCCTCTATGCCTTCTTGCTCCTGGCTTCATCTTACCTGATGATCACCTGCCTCTTTCACTTCTGGGCATGGACTGGATCTGCTCTCCCCTGCCTCTCAGAGGCCTCTGGAGGATTTTACCCATTCCCTCCTGGTAGCCTGTCCACCCTGGCCAGACCCTGGGGCCCTCACTCCTGCACAGCCAGGAGATTCAGGAACTGGCAGCAATTCCTACATAAGGAAGGTTCTCATTCCTTCAGGTCAGACCCATACTAATTCCCACCAGACCCAGGTCCAACTTTGACCCTGACCTCGACCTTGATCTTTGAGTCTTAGGCCTGTCCCAGATTTAGTCCAACACTCATCCCAGGCTAATTCTTAATTCTACCCCCAAATGTAGCTTTGCCCCAGACCGAGTTCCAACCCCTCTTCCATCCTGAGCCCCAAACACAATCCCAGATTGTCCCCAACCTAAGCCAGCCCATAAGTGCAAAATTTTAGTTTTAATAAGAAAACTGACCAAGAAAGTGACTGGTCTAACTCAGTGCACTTTAGGAGTTCGGCTTTCCTATCACATGCCTGAGTGAGGCAGCTTATCAAAAGCACCAGGGAGGCCATAGAAAGGCCACCCCACTGGGCCTAAGGGCAATTGGTTACTCACCAGCTAAGGCATCTTAGACTGCCATAAGAGGCACTTTTCCCGCATCAGTTATGTTATAACTCTTCTGCAACCTACACCTGGGAGTCCACCATACACTGTGGCAAAATGCAGGTTTCACATTTGGGGGTGCTTGGGGAAATGATCTCCATGTCCCCCTGTCCCTGCCCGAAAGGACTGTCCTTTCCTCAATGCTGCAAAGGTGCTGGGCCTTCCACAGACCACCCAGCTGCAGGTGGTGTATGTTTGAACAAGGTTCCTACAAGCCCCGGCCCTGCTCCCAGCAGCCGACCTAGTTTCATTTCAGTTCTCTTAAAAGAAAACCTTATCCCAGTTCACTCTGTGGAGTCTGACTAATGTGTTTCTTTATTAGGGTGAACCCAGCCCTTGGAGGCAGCAGAGCAGGTCACGTGCTGGCAAGGTTGCCATGGAAATTATTCACTTTTATTGAATTATTCATTTGCATCGTCCACCCAGAATGTCCCCCTCCCAGGCTCACAGCTGTGACAGACAGACACTTGGACAGAGAGGCGTGGGGTTGACGGTCCTCCACACATTAGGAGCTCTGCCTGAGAGCTGACCGGTGACAGAGACAAAGCAGAGAACCCCGAGCAGAGATACTGGATTCCTTTCTGCCTCAGTTACAGAGCACAGCGGTTCTCCACAGACAGTGTACAGACCCTGGCGTCAGACTGCCAGGGTTTGTGTCTCCTTCTCCCCCATTTTCTCCTCTGTAAAGTGGGAGTAGAAAGGTGTCTACTTGACAGAATTGTTCTTGCATTTCAGACTTAAAAATACATAAAATGAGCCAGGCGCGGTGGCACACATCTGTAATCGCAGCGGCTTAGAAGGCTGAGGCAGGAGGATCGCGAGTTCAAAGCCAGCCTCAGCAACAGTGAGGCACTAAGCAACTCAGTGAGACCCTGAGTATTTCATATTTTATTCTACGGCTGGGGGTGTGGCTCAGTGGTCGAGTGTCCCTGAGTTCAATCTCCAGTATAAATAAATAAATAAACAAACAAATAAATAAAATGCTAATAATAACTTAGGCCCTTTTGAGAGGGGGCTCTTACTATATTAAAATGATGGGATAATGGGTCTCTGTTTCTCCTGTATATCAAATGAAGGCTCAAGACCAAACACTCTCTATGGCACCTTCAAGCTCTGATAGTCCCTGCTGTTGACAGTGGAGCCAAATGTCATCTTCCTGCCTGAGCTTGTCATCTTCTCAGGGACACAGAATCCATGTTCTTCGGGAGTCCTCACCCTCTTCCCAGCAGCTGTCACAGGTCATGGTAGTAAACTCAGTATGTGTTGAAAACCTGAAGACACCCAGTTTCAAATTCAAAGTCAGGTGAAGGATTGACCCTCCTGGCTAAGAGGGGTATCGCTGCAGCACCACCAACAGCCTGAGGGTCAGGTCATTGTTCCTAAAATCATCACCATCACTCTCTGTAGCCTGCAGGGACCATGGTGATGTGCTGGCATGCCCTTCGACAGATTCTCAACAGAGAGAGAAAAAAATCATTAACAATGTGATATTTTTGTTACTGAAATATTTTTGGTATATTCCAAAATACTAAAAGTATTCCAACCTGAAACCAATTTTTTAAGTGACAAAGTCAACAAATGTGTAAAGATAAGAGAGAGGGGCATGTTATTACAGATGTGTCAGATATCACTTAAATGCCAATTATAGGGAGTGGCCATACACACAGCTAGCTCCTTCCCAATAATTTACCATGTAGACCCAAAGAAGAGAGAGTTAGATATAAACTTGGTTACAGGCTGAGATGCACAAGACACAGGACGAAGTAAAAAGAGATTCAAAATACCCAGTGCTGTGGAATTTCATTAAAATAGAACCTATAAATATAAACATATGTCTCAGATGTCTAAGGACAGACTATAGCTTCAGATGGAGAAATGGTTGCTTTGAACCCCTCCCCCACCCTCCATGAATTTCTAAAGGATTTTGGTTGATGTGTCCACAAGGAGATTCTCGATCACCCTCTGCCTTCCTCTCACCCCTTTCTTCCACTGAGTGAGCTCAAGGTCAAGATTGTTTTACTGTCCCATGTAGGTAGCTATGTCAGTTCCACACCATGATAACCCAGATAGAGAGTCGACCCTCTCCTTAATGTCCCCCTGCCCCAGACTACTCACAAGAGGTCTGTGCAGGCCATGAACATTGCCAAAGGCTTCTAGAAGCCTGTTGAAGCCTTTTCATGGCAACACAGCAAGGAACTTGAAACTCAACAATTAGGTGCCCGTGTTTCTCTGAAGTATCTTGGCCACTCCCCTGCCCCGGCTTGGCCTCCTGCTGACCTACCTGAGTTTTGGTCTTTTATTTTTCTTTCTATTTTCAGCTCTATTGCTCTCCCTCTAGCTCTTGATTGGCCCTGGGAGCTCCATGCTCTTCTCACTTTATAAAGCAGAGCAATTCAGCCCTGCTTCTGCCCCACCCCCAGATTCCTATCTAGGCCACCCTTGCATGTGTTCAAACCCATCCAAGGGCTCAGGGTCAGCTCCCAACAGGCCACTGACTAAACAAAACTTCCTTAGAGAGCAGCTGGGAGAGCAAATAGCAATCTCTCTCTCTCTCTCTCTCTCTCTTTTTTTCTCTCTCTCTCTCACACACACACACGCACACAGCAAGAATAATCAGTCTGGAATTATGTTCATCAAAATGTTAGCAGTGGTTATTTCTGAGTAAAGATAATTTGGGTTATTTTTGTTTTCTTCTTTATATATTTTTGTAGTACTTGAATTTTCTAAAATGGGCATGTGTTAGCTTCCCAGTCTGAGCAGCGAGAAGGGGGAGTGAGCGATTTTCATTTGGGGAAGACAATGTCCTCTGAGATGCTGACTCCTAGGTCAAGGGCTCACCACCACGCACCCCCCCCCATCCCAGTCCCTGTGCACACTTACCAAGCACCCGCTTGCCCCACAGCATCACCAAACCTCAGTCCCCACTCCCGATTTGACTCATCTCAGCACCTCCTGCCACCCTAGTCTGCAGTGCCAAGCCCAAGCCCAGCAAGGGTTCCACCCAAACTGACTTCCCAGCCCTTCTGCTCATAGGAACTTAAAGGGTGGCCTTAGCAAGGGACCAGAAAGCCATGGAGTCCTGGGGCCTTTTAAGAGCCCCTTTCCCTACCTATTTTGGCAGAAATGATTGAACTGAGCTACACGTAGCATGACTATTGAGCAGGACTCTATACCATATGTCATGTTGTGAACAGAGCTGTGGCCCCTGGAAAAGAAGTTCACCCCTACAGGAAAGGAGGAGGAGCACCAGAAGGCTCAGGGAGCACTCTCAGTTCCCAAATCCTAACCCTTGGGCACGAGTATGGTATTGCTACTGTGACAGTAGTTGCATCCCTTGGATGACATGTCATCACTGTTGTTGAAGTGACCAGAGATTGAAAAAGTTGCTTCTGTTGCCCAGAAACTCATCAAAGAGAAAGTCTAGAAGAGGGGATGCAGGTCCAAAGATCAGTAGTGAGACTTGAAATTCAGGGCAGCAAGCTTCAGATTCCCCCGCTGCTCTGTCCCCAATCTGGCCTGGATTTTTGCCCAGTGGACTGTCTGAGGCCAAAATAAATCACATAATGAGCATAGGATTTTAACTCCATCCCTTGTGATGCTTGGCCCTGAGCCATCTGTCATGGGCACTCACTACCATTTTGTCAAATGCAGCTCTTCTAGAGTGACTTCCCTCTTTTTAGAATCACCATTCATTGAACCCTCTATGGAGCAGGCACCGTGCCATGTGCCTTACTTATGTCACAGCCCATTAAACCATCCCACGAGGGCTGCAAGGTAAGTGTTATTGCCCATTTTTTATAGATGAGGAAACTGCATCCCACAGAGATTAACGTAAGTAACTAGCCAAAGGTCCCACAGTCCATTAGTCAGCTATTGTGGCAATAATGCTGTGTAACAAATAATCCACTGGCTCAGGAGATGACAACAAGCATTTACTTCTCACTGACAGCTATGGCTCCCATGGGCTTGGTGCCAGGCTATGAGTTGGTTCATTGCAAAGACTCTCTTCATTCTCCTGGGACAATGGTTACCCAATTCATTCCTCTGAAGGCAGGTGGCAGAGAGCAAGATTCCAAGCCAAGACATGCAAATCCATAATCATCTGTTGGTCAGGACCCACATGAATGGGGAAGGGAAATAAATTTCACCTCTTCTATTGAGAGGACTTATAAGGTAACATTGCAAAAGGGCACAGATGCATCATTTTAATACCAGGGGCAAAGAAATGGGAATGAGAATACAATGTACATACATCGCTAGAGGAGAGGGAAAACCAGGATCAAACCTGATCCTTCTGATGCTAAAACCCACTGTGACCTCAGTTCCCTCCCTCTGTCTCCTCTGTGGGTGTACAGACTAAGCTCAAGGCTCAGACTGTTGATGGTATGGATGAAGAAATCTGAAAGAGTTAGCAGACCTGGATGCTTGGTCTTTCTCAGGGTGCCCTTAGTTGCTCTGGGAAAAAGACCACTGTAGACCTCTGAAGATTGGATGAGGTGCCAGGGATGGGGAGACCACCCCACTTCATCAGGGTCAGATTCAGCAACAACACTTGCTCCCTGGCCACCAGGGTCAGGCGAACTCTTCGCTCATCTCCAGTTTCTGGAATGATCATGGCCCAACACCTGGGACAGGATACCTTCTACATACGAGGTCAGCGATCCTCACAATATTTTATGAAGTGCACCACTAACCTCTGATCAGTGGACTCCAATACCTGGAACTCTACTGGGGGACAGTACCGCCAACATGTATTTACTTTCAATGCCTGGGGCTCAACGTATCCTAAATTGAACATGACCCAACCACAGAGAATAAGCCAGCATCCTGGATGAAGGAAGAATCTGATGTTCTGAGTTCTGGTCTCAGCACTGAAGCTCATCTCTGGGTCTCAAATTTCCTATCAGTAAGACAGACTTAGGCCACTGTGTTTGTCCAAGAGCCTTCCCTGCTGGGCCATTCTCAGTCCCAAGAGGCCAGCACACTGTGGTAATATTCTAGACTCAGTATGTTGGATCTGCGCTGCCTTATGTCATGCTCCGACTTTATCTGTCCTTATCAATGGCCACAGCCCTCAGTCTTCTATTCTAGGAAGAAAAAGAGCAATTGGGAGGGACGGTGTCTGTGGGAAGGGGGCCTCATCATTATTTCCTGTAGTCCAGGCCGGAAGCAGGGCTAAGTCTGGATGGCTCTGGCTGAATGGGGCTGAGTTGCTTTGTCCTGGGGCTTCCCTAAGAACCCCACATCTGTCTTGAATTGGAGAATTCTTGAGGGGAAACCCCTAGATGTGTGGGTCTGGAAGGTGAAGCAAGCCGTGGCAGAGAAGGAACATGTGTAGCTCTTGCTACTTTGAGTAGGAGCCAAGACCAGCAGCGATGGCAACACCAAAAACATGCTAAGAAAGCATATTCTCAGGGCCTCCCCAGAGCCCCGAGTCAGAATCCACTCAGGGGCAAGCCCTCACCCAGAGGTACCAGAACTTGCAGTTCATTGGAGCCCTTGCTGCATCTCAGTAATTTTTTTTTTTCCAATCCTAGGCCAAAACAAAAATCAAAACCGTGAGTTCCTTTTATTAAGTAGTGTGGTCCAAAGAGCTAACTAGTGTTTATATCCTAACAACTTAGCCACTGTTTGTGAATATGATGCCCTAAGAACTAAAGCAGAAAATAACATGTTGATTTCACTCACAAATAACCACAATTACTTCTTGATGGGTGCTTGTGCCTATTGGGCATTTGTACAACTCTTCAATTGTGGGAATCAGATTGGACACCACCACCCTCATTTCCTGGTCCCCATCGATTTCTGTCAGGTGCTTGATTTCGATCCTAGCTGCTGCTTAACACCCAGCCTCACAAAGATTTGACATTATTCAAAGGAATGTAGGACAATCTGATGTCAGAACAGGGAACTAGCCGCCGGAGGGTAGGGTCTGCAAGCTGTTGTTGTGTTTTCTTCAAAAAGTGAAGATATCCCACGACAGTTGGGGTACCTTGGCAAATAGTTTGGGAACATGGCTGCCCGGACAACTGTGAGCACAACCTGTACTGTCTATTGGTAGACTGAACCACAGTGACACTCTGGGGGATCTTGACTCAGGGTTATACTACTATTTGGCCACCTTCCTTTATTTTCTCTTTCTATCCTAATCTCACTTCTCCACTCACCTCTTAGTTTTTCTTGGGAACACTTCCTGATAAACCTTCTTCGGAAGCCACCTGTGTGATGGGAAAGGTGAGAGGATCTCAGATGCTCTGGGTTTCTCTCCGGGATAGGAATGCCACCAACAACCATCCCGAGAGGAAGTCGGGGTTGGGTAGGGGGGATGATGGGGAATTCGTGTTCCCACATACTGAGTGCAAACCCTGAAATCTCAGTTGTAAAAAGGAAGGAGAAAGTCGAGCAGGCACTTTTCCACCCACTTTTTAAAAAAGGTTTTGTTTAAATGTACACTTGGAGCGCTGTTCCCAGCTTCATTAACCCCCCTAATAATTATACTAATTACTGCACGCTCTCTGCATAAGGATGTGTTTGGAAGCCCGGCTCGACTTCAGATGGCAGACAATGTGTCCCAGTGTTGCTGTTACACCCTGAAATGTTTTAGGCAAACAGAGGCAGCACCTCTTGAATGTCATGGCTGGGGGTGGGACAGCCTGAGCAGCAGGCAGGCACTCACAGCTCACAGCTGCAGGCCACACTCCACCGAACCCAGGCACCAAAGCTTTGGTTTTTTCTGAAAGGAGCCAGAGAAGGAGTGGGGACTGCCATACTCCCAGGACCCACAGCAGACAGGGGCTGCATCTGCTGCCTTCCCACTTAGCATGGCATCTAATCCTCTCTTGAGGTTTATTATCTTCAATTTACAGGCAAGAAATCTAAGGCTCAACTCCTTTATTCATTCAATGCATATATATTATCTTAATCCATTCATTCTGTGTTGCTATGACAGAGCATCACAGACAAGGCAATTTATAAAGAAAAGTAATTTATTTCTCCTGGTTTAAGAGGTTGAGAAATCCAAGGTCCAAGGGCTGCTTCTGGTACATGTGAACATGACAAAAGTGTCACATGGCCAAAGAGTGCCCAGGATGCCAAACTCCCTTTTATAACAATCCACCATTCTAATAACTAACCCACTCCCAGGTAACAAGTTAATTTGTCATGAGGGTGAGCTCTCATGAACTAATCATCTCTTGAAGGTCCCCCTTCCCAACACCCTCGTGGTGGTGGCTAAATCTCAGCAGGTGTTTTAGAGGAGGCACTCAAAACATAGTGTATACTGAGCACCTACTCTGTGCCAGTCACTTGGAAGCTCTGGGAGCAGAGCAGTAAGCAAAATGAAGCCCAGCCCCTCTCCCCCTCACTTCTAGTGGAGACAGGTAATTGATAGGTAAGGTCAGGAATTAATAAAAGCAATGAAGAAAAGGTGGAGGGGGGGCAGGAAAGCAAGGCCTGGGGTGCACTTTATGTAAGGTGTCTGGGGAAGTCCTGCTCAGGAGGGCAAGTTTGAGCAGAGGCCTGAATGAATGGAGCAAGGAGACCAGGAAGTAGAGGGAAGGTGGGGGTGCTGTTGGGTGAAAACAGGTACCAGGAAGAAGCTGCAGTGAGTATTAGGATCCGGCAGGAGGTGGCTGATAGTTGGGTTGGCAGCACAAAACGGGGCCACTGTGACTGGAGCAGGGAGAGCTAGGGGAGTTGGAGGACAGAGAGGGAGTGCGACCCAGGAGGAGGCTTTGAAGTTTATTCTAAATGTGGTGAAAAGTCATTGGAGGACCCTGCCCCAAGGTCACCCAGCCATAAAATGCTTGAATAAACTTGAGCCCAAGGCTGCATGTATCCAAGTCCTGTGTTCCCAGGTGGCCTTGCCAATCTGTTCTTGTGGCAATGGCTATAGAGAATTGGAAACTATTTCCCGCTTTGTAGTTCATGATCGGTGGGACCTGTGCTCCTCCCTATTAAGATGGGAAAAATTCCTCCTGTAGTGCCTCTTCCACCTCCCCCTACCATGACCCACATTCCTAGAACACGGCTTGCAAAGGTGGCCACTGGCACTTCTTCCCCATCCCCACTACAGCGTGCTACTTCTTCTATCAACAGGAGCCAGTTTCCCTCCAGGATGGCTTGGGCTCTTGCTTTGTCCAACCAAGTAGAAGTGACCCTGTGCCAGTGGCAAGCCAAGGCCTCTAGCATCCTGGAAGCTTCCACCTTTGTCTTTGTGGAACCCCAAACCTCCGTGGAAAGGAGTCTAGCTTCATTTCTGGGGGATCACTTGGGGAGGGCTCTGCCAGGCTGGCTAAGGTGTCAGATGTGCAAGTGGGAAGGCACGTTGGAACTTGAAGGACCATTTGTGTCAAGCCTAGACAGCTCCATGTGCAGCAAACAGAGATACAAACTGTTCCCACCAAGCTCTGCCCAAATCACAGATAAAATGGTTGCCATGTTAAGCTACTGCATTCTGGGGTTGATTGTGGCAGAGCCACACAGAGAACCCAAACAGCCTGTTCTGTCTGTCCTCATAGTGTGTATTTGTCTATTTGAATCTGTCCATCACAGGGTCCATCCTAGTAACTACATTTTTTTTCTTCTCTGTACACCCAATGCTCTGGCACTTGAAGCTCTTACAGACCTGGGAAGAGACTGCCCTTCCAGGGCCAGCCAATTCTTAGGGATAGAAAAGTCTTTCGTACACCAGCCAACAAATCCAGAGTCCATAAGCCTTCAACCATGACCTTACCTAACTCTCGCACCCCAAGCCAATATTTCTTGGCTTGCCTTCGATCATCCTAGACCAGGGACCAGGCAACTGGAGATGCCCCTCACAGCCCAGAGCCCACTGGAATTATTCAAACCAGCCAACTAAGCTGTTACCTTGTCCTGACTTGTATTTCCTCATAGAAGCCCCAGTAATTCTGTGGCCTATGCTTTTGACTTGCTCCCTCTGCCTCCTGACCAGTGCTCATGCAGCCCTGCTCGCCTTGACACCCTCTTATTTCTGGGGGAACCACCAACAACATTAACATTTTCCTCCAATGGAACTGACCTCTTTGTGTGTGGTGACCATCGGTCACTATTAACACCCAGGTACAGAACATAGCCCTTTTAATTTGGGGGAATGAAAATGTCAGTGATCACTCCTCTGCAAAAGGGTCCAAGAGGAAAAGGGACAAGCAGTAGCCTCCTGGTTGGGAATAGGGAGACTTTGGAAGAAAAGCCGGATGGACATGAGCCATGATTCACGGGCAGGGGTGCTTCAGGGCTGGCATCCCGGAGCTCAATCCAGAGCCCAGACTGAGCTAAGAAGGGAGGGAGACATATGCATATGCATATAGAGGGAGACAGGCCAAAGTGAGGGCCATAGGGGGTTAGCTTCTGATTTTTTCCCATGTTTGGGCCAAAGCAATTTGAACAAGGCTTTGCTCCTGACAGTCACACAGAGTCGGAGAGGCCCAGCTAGACCAGGGAATTCTAATGAGCTTGTTTGGTAGACTCTGCATCCGGGCTTGGCAGGGAAGCCTGGCTCTCTCATCCAGCAATAACCCCAGGGTCATGGTGAGGATGTGGGCTTGGTGGGGGCCAGCTACGGAGGGCAAGCACGGGGTACCTTTTGCCAGCTGGCACAAGGAGACTCTCTGGTTGGGAACAGGTTAGAAGATCTGCCCCTCTAGGCAGATGCAGCCTCTTGAGTACACCTGGCATCTTTGCTCTGCCCCAGACTCGGGTCAATCAAGAGAGATCTCCAAGGACCACGAGCGAGAATGCATTGGAGCACCTCAGATAAACAGCTTGGGGAGATCTTGGCAAATGTAGGGGAGTTTGACAGGTCAATGCAAATGTGGGGCATGTTGGCACCTGTGGAGGAGCTAGGAGTGGCCTGAGGAGGAAGCTCTTCTCATCCCTTTCAACCCACTACCTGTTCCCTCTGTGTCCTGGTGAGACATGCGCCCCTCCAGAATTAAAGCTTCAGGGAGTAGAGATCGGGACTCTGCCTCCAGAAGAAGCCATTATCCTGCCCCTCCACCAAGGTCCCCACTTGGAGACCCACCAAGAGATAGCCACAACCTGAGGCACAGGCAGACCTGCATCTATTCCTCAGTAGCAGAATCTGCTTTCCTCTCTAGACCTCTGGCTCCCTTTCCCTCTGCAACCGCACAAGGCCGAGCCTCCATCGGAGGAAGAATTATTGAAAGTGAACAACTCCAGTTAAATTCTGGAGTTCTTTTCCATACCCCAGCAAAACATGGACAGCTGGGGAGGGGCAGGGAGTGCAGCCAGCTCCCTCCCCTCTGTAATGCCCTCCGTGATGAATTCCACACCAGAAAAAAATAAATAAATCTATGGGCGTGTTTCCCCTGGAGGATCGGCAGCGACAAAATTGCAATGAATGAGAATGTTTCTGGGTTATGTGTTGGAAAATTAGCACAGGCTTGCATTAATTGAAATTCAGTTCTTTATGTATATCAATTCCCTTTGATCCTTCTGGGATTCGCAGCAGCAAGAAAGACACCGAGCAACAGATTAATCCAAGTGTTGTCAGCAACAATGATAAATTGAGGTTTAAAAGCCTACATTGAGATAAATTACTATTAAAACCCAGGCCTCCCCACTCCTGTGAAGTGTGTAGAACCAAGAATTTGTTAAAATAGTGGGTTGCCTTTCATTAGACGAACTCCTAAGCTTTGGATGGTGGTTTCTCGGTCATTGGAAGATGTTTCTGAGCCGTAAGTGCTGCTGCTCCTTCGGCTTGGATCTTCTGCACTCTTTCTGCTCTTTGGGGCTTCCCTGGGTTCTACAGTGACTTCCTCTCATGTGGCCTCAAGGGCTAAATCTATCTCAAGAGCCTCCCAGGGCTGTCCCCTGAATACCAGGCTTGTGAATCCAGCCTCCCTGGTCAGGCAGATCCTGAAATCCCAGATAGCACTGCCAAGACTTAGTGTGTTATCTCCCGCTAAGACTCACTGCCAATCCTGTGTTCCCATCTCAGCCACTCCATCTACTCTGTTACCAGTGTCAAGGACCCCATCCCTCCCTCTTATCCCCCACCCAATCACAGCCACTTGATCCTCCATCATCAGGTCTCTTCTCTCCACCCCAAGTCACTTTCCAGGTTCAGATCCTCATCCGCTGCCACCCTGTGTTATTGTCCCTGCCTCTTCAGTGGCCCCAGTTTCCTTCCAGCACCTTCCTCACTTCCAAGCCCCTGCTCTTCTTGCAGCACCCACCTGTCCCCATCCCTCCCCTGATTCCTCATGGCATTCCCCGTGATGCTCAGGGCACTCGACTTTGAGGCTCTTTTCCTGCCCCAGGCTAAGCCGCATCCACCTGCACCTCACCCAACCCCTGCTCTCTCTGGAACACACCACAGTGCTTCTCGTGCCCTTGACATTGCACCTCCACCCTTCTTTGCCAGTTGACCTCATGCTTATCCTTGGAGCTCACAACCCAGAGCACCTGGTAGGGTTCTGCGAGTGTGCGTCACCCCAGTCTGTATGTTCTCCGTCATTTTCCCAATCTCTCACCAGACCGAGCGCCTTCCTCATCAGGGAGTCTGCGCCTAAGAAGTGTGTGCACATGTGCATCCAGCCTGTGGCCAGCTGAGCTGCCTTGGAGGTGTGAAGAGGGGCAGATCGTCAAATTGAGGTCAGAAACACACACAAGCCACGGGAGGAGAATGTCGCTCTTCTCTACACTCAGGATCCTGCCATGTGACCACCTTGTAAAAGATGCAGAGCCCTGAAACCTTCCCCAGCCCCCATTTCCTCCTGTCTTGCTCCCAGCACACATTCCCAGGGTCTTCCTCTTTGGCTGGGAAGCTGCAGGATTCCCCAAACACCATTAAAGGCACATTATCCTAGTACCTCACCTCAGCAACGGGAGGGAGGCGGCTCAGAGAGGAGTGAATTCATATTTGTCTATTCCCCAGAAATTAACATACTGAAAGCTTCCTTCATCAAAATTGCAGCACTGCACACACTTCCTGGTGAACTTGGACAACAAGGAAGCTTCTCTCCAAGGGATAAGAAGTTGTTTCAAGATGAAGGTGTTATCCAACTTGTCATATCTGATTTTTTAGGCAAAGAAAGAAAAAAAAAAGGATTCCATTTCATTTGCTGCTCGTTCTCATTTTCTTTCCCTTTCCCCCCTCCCCTCCTGTTTCCTCCCTCTCTCTTTCAACTGAGCCCCAACCCCACCCACAATTTCCCAAGTAACAATGGAGAGATGACCTTAAAAGTAATCAGACTCTGCAATTTGGGGGGGTGAATATTCAATTAGTTCCAGGCCAGGGATTCCTGATCAATATTGCCTTCTCAAGGCCAAATAGTGTAACAAACCCTCTTATTAAGCAATTCTAGGCCCTGGTGTTGTTACCCATGACTGACAGTTAATCTGTGCTTTAATTAATACCGGCCCCCTCCGCTGGCTAGAGCTGCAGATTACCCCCAAAAGGTTTTCAGCCCCACTCCCCAGTGAAGCTGGAAGAAGTGGAGCTGTTGTGGGAGTCTGAGGAGAGTTGGAAGCCCAGCTTAACCCAGCCTTGATGTCGGACCCCAGGGGCTTAATAATAGAACAACAGATTCTCAGGGCCAGAGGGCCCCCCCTCCCCGCAGCAGCCCTGAGTTCAAGGAAGAAAACTCCCCTAACCGCCCCCATGCACACACACACACTTATACATTCACATTTGCTTTCTGCATCCCTACCCGGGCTGCTCATCCTCTATTTGCACACCTTCAAGGATGGGGAGCTCACCCCTTGTAAGGCACTCTGTTTTCTCTCTGGCCTTTATTATGAGTAGTCTCTTCCTGACTTGGATTCTGCCTCCACTGATCCCTGTTCTGTACTTTGGGCCAGTTGGGCTCACTCTACCTTCAAATATGCCTGCCACTCCCCGGGGGCCAGCATTTTTTTTCTCTTTTTGGTACTGGGGGATTGAACTCAGGGTGCTTTACCACTGAGCCACATACCCAGCCCTTTTATATATATATATAAAATTATTATTATTATTATTATTATTATTATTTTAAGACAGGTTCTCGCTAAGTTGCTTAGGGCCTCGCTAAGTTGCTGAGGCTGGCTTTGAACCTGTGATCCTCCTGCTTCGGCCTCCAGAGCCACTGGGACTACAGGAATGAGCCATGGTGCCCGGCCCCAGTGCCAGCATTCTAACTTCCCTTTTGATCTATGGGAAAAAAATGCCACAGTAGTTGACATTTAAGTGCCTCCCTAGTGATAACAGCAACACCAACAATCATAATTGGCTGAGTTTTTCCTGTGGGTCAGCCCCATGCTTAGTATTTTACATGTTTTGTGGTCCTTATCATAGCACCCTGAGGAGAAAGATGCTGTCATTGCTAGTTTTAGAGCCAGGGAAACTGTGGTACTGTGGACTCCCTTCACCGACTGTCCTGGACAGCGTGCTCACTCTTGCCCTGGACACCTCAAACACATGTCCATTGCTGCCTTTGTTCCTGGGTATTGCAATTTACTTGGTGTTACTTTTTTATAAATCTGCCTTTTGAGCTTCTCTAGGTTAGGGGCTGACTCATTCATTCATTCATTCATACCTCATTCATTCTGGAATACTCCAAAACATCCAGCTCTTATTAGACTATATTGCATCGTCAAGGAATAACAGGACCTATACTTCTAGAGAACTGCTGTGGCCCAGACTGAAATGCCCAGAGCAAAGACATCAGTCAAAGGAGAAGTTAATGTTTGGGGGTATGCTGCAAAGAAAATATAGATATAGATAAGAAAAAAAAGCAATACAAAGGGGTAGAAAGTGTCCTGGTCAGGGATCCAGGAGCCCTGGGTTCCAGTTTGTTTTGCCAGACTCTGTGCTATGGGACAAGTCCCTTCTTCTTGCGGTGTCTCAGGTCTCCATCCTAGACCTTGAGTTGGATGGGTGGCTTTGGAATATTTCCAGCACTATCAAGTTGAGAGTAAGACTCTAACTAGGACTTCCAAGCTCTTGCTGGGATTGTCTGATCAGGGAGTCCCCAGCTCCACCACACTGCTGTTGCTCCAGACCTACTCCGCACTGCCTGCCACCTGCGTCCCACGGGTCCCCATCTTCTGCTGAAGGATGCCCAGAGTAGTAGTGGAAGCCACAGCAGCAGCAGCAGCAGCAGCAATAGCACCAGTGGCTCTGAAGATCTGTAGGTGGCACTCACCATGCACCCGGCAAGATTCTGAGTACCCCATAGACAGATCCAACAAGTGGTGTGCCCAGGAGGACTTCTCCACAGTGGTTTCAATGAAGAACAGCCTGGGTCTTGTCCTACAGGCTGTTACAGAGAGAACACCCCAGATCAAGGGACCAACTCCCCTCCTCTATCCCCGATCTTGACCTGGGACACAAAGCCAGACCCAGAAGGCAACCCCCTCTTACCTGAGAAACTTGCTTTCTAACCCACCAATTAAATAGAAGCAGTCAGGCAAGATGGCGTCACCCCCCACCCCCTACCCCTCACCAGCTCTCTCAGCCCCCTGCATCTAGAGCCACACTCTGAAAGGTGCAGATTGGTCACGTCTCTGTGGCTGTGGCTGTGGAAGAGGAGGATGATAGGAATGGAAATTAGATCCCGAGGGGTGCTTGGGAGAGTTAGCAAGGTAATTTCTGAAATGTACATGGCACAGGGCCCGACCTGGGAGGTGGGTTAGTAGAGTCATAATGACTCTCTAATAATATTAGCTGTACTCATTGATCACTCGCACTGTGCCAGGCAACCTTGACATATGAGCAGTCAGAGCTCAGGCATGGAAGTGACCAGTCACCTGCTCACGTGGGCCCCTGGATCCTTGATAACGAAGAGTACCCTTCCCTCTATCCACGAGCACCACCCACCAGCTTATGGACAAGAACCCGGGTCTCCTGGCTCCTAACCTCTCTCTCGCTCCTATCATCCCACTACCCTCTGGGCCTTTTCCTCCTCAGAATTCAAGGATTGTTTACTCTGACACCAAGTGTTCGGCATTCCCCTAGTGACCAAGGCTCAGACTCATGCTTGTAACATGACATGTTCCCAATCAGGGGTTGGGTCCCGAGAGGAAGAGCAATCCCGGAGGCATGAGCCTTGTGCAGAGAAGTCACTGCTGGTGAATAAGGTAACCGAAGGCATCTGGGCCATTTGCTGCCTCCGTGGGACAGACAGCCTGTTCGAGGTATGCGAGTTGGCTTCCGAGGACCCTTGCTATCTGTTTCTGAGGCCCCACATAGTCCCCTCTCACATGGCATCAGGACCAACCTGTATGACCAACAGAGTCTTGCAGAAGCAGTGGTATATGACTTCCAAGCCTAGGTCATCAGGGAGTTGCTCTCACCTCCCTCCCTATCTCAAGTTGCTCTGTTGTGGGGAGGACATCAAGCAGCCCTTGGGTAAGGGAGAGAGCAGCAGGGGACTCTGGGACATCCGGCGCTGCTTTAGTCCATTCTGGCTGCTGTCACAATATACTGGGAGGCTTGAAAACTACTGAACTTTGTTTCTCTGACATGAAGGATCAAGGCACTAACAGATGAAGTATCTGGTGAAAGCCTTCTTCCTGGATCACAGACAGCCATCTTTTCATTGTAACCTCATATGGCAGAAGAGACAAGGGTTTCCTCTCTGGATTTCTTTCTTTCCTTTCTTCCTTCCTTCCTTCCTTCCTTCCTTCCCTCCTTCCTTCCTTTCTTTCTTTCTTTCTTTCTTTCTTTCTTTCTTTCTTTCTTTCTTTCTTTCTTTCTTTCTTTCTTTCTTTCTTTCTTTCTTTCTTTCTTTCTTTCTTTCTTTCTTTCTTTCTTTCTTTCTTTCTTTCTTTCTTTCTTTCTTTCTTTCTTTCTTTCTTTCTTTCTTTCTTTCTTTCTTTCTTTCTTTCTTTCTTTCTTTCTTTCTTTCTTTCTTTCTTTCTTTCTTTCTTTCTTTCTTTCTTTCTTTCTTTCTTTCTTTCTTTCTTTCTTTCTTTCTTTCTTTCTTTCTTTCTTTCTTTCTTTCTTTCTTTCTTTCTTTCTTTCTTTCTTTCTTTCTTTCTTTCTTTCTTTCTTTCTTTCTTTCTTTCTTTCTTTCTTTCTTTCTTTCTTTCTTTCTTTCTTTCTTTCTTTCTTTCTTTCTTTCTTTCTTTCTTTCTTTCTTTCTTTCTTTCTTTCTTTCTTTCTTTCTTTCTTTCTTTCTTTCTTTCTTTCTTTCTTTCTTTCTTTCTTTCTTTCTTTCTTTCTTTCTTTCTTTCTTTCTTTCTTTCTTTCTTTCTTTCTTTCTTTCTTTCTTTCTTTCTTTCTTTCTTTCTTTCTTTCTTTCTTTCTTTCTTTCTTTCTTTCTTTCTTTCTTTCTTTCTTTCTTTCTTTCTTTCTTTCTTTCTTTCTTTCTTTCTTTCTTTCTTTCTTTCTTTCTTTCTTTCTTTCTTTCTTTCTCTCTTAAGCATTAATTCTAATCACAAAGCCATTCCAGGTCCCTACCTAATACCATCATCACCCTGGGAGTGAGGATTTCAGCATGTGAACTTGGGTCAGACACTCACAAGTATGAGGCCAGTCTGGACAACTTAGGGAGAATTTGTCTCAAAACAAAAAATAAATAGGACTGGGAGGTAGCTCAGTAGTAAAGGGCCCCTGGGTTCAATCTCCAATACTAGAAAGAAAGAAAGAGAGAGAGAGAGAGAGAATTTGGGAATTCACCTCAGGTCTGGGATTAAGAATTGCCAAACGGTATTTGTGATAAACCTCTCCATGTATGGAGATTAATAATAATGTAAGCATTTCTCTGGGTGGCATTTGAGGAGCACTTGGGTCAGAAACACTTGCTGGGAGAAGGGGTTTGATTAGAATAGACATTATCAAGCAAATCCAAAGGAGCTGATCTCCACTGCCTTTTCCAAGACACAAGCTTCTTAGTCAGGATGGGCCCAGCTGATGTTTGAATATTCCATAAAAGAAGTTTATGGGGATCTGACCTGACTGAAGACTTGAGCTTTTGTGTGCTGGGATGTCCTCAGCAAAAGCATCTGGAACAGGCGACTCTGTCTCAGGTCCCTGCCGCATGTGGGTTGGAGAAGTGCATCCAGGTTTAGGCTGCAAGATGCCCCAGCTTCTGAGACCTCCCCGTCTTGGATTCTATACAATTTTTTAGTTGCCTCAAATTTATCAAATCTCATGCTGCTGCATTTTGCCAAGTAAAACAAGCGTATATTTTTAAGGGGAAATTCATGCATATGTTTCTGATTCATCTTACGTGGAAACTATCAAAATATTGTGTCTGAAGTAAAGTCATGTCTAGAAAAGCCTTTTGGTAGTTTTGCCAGGTTTTTTGTGCGCCTTTTAATGGGATTTGGTTCTGTCCCCAATGTCTTTTGGAGTCTTACCACTTGATGCAAACACCTCCTCCTCCAGGAAGCCTCCCCTAGATGCCCCAGCTACAAAGCTCAGAGCAAAGGGGCCTCCAAGTCAGGATCCCACAGCCTCCAGAACTGCTCTTGTTCCCATGAGACACAATCCTACCCAACAGGACAGTGAGCTGTCCCAGGGTGGAGGCCAAATGCACTCCTTGTGAATTCTACCATGATGTACCACCCCTGGGCTCAACGAGGTATGCATTAGGAGGCAAGCCCATGCAGGGGAGGCTGAACTGGGAGGTGAGGAGGCAAGAAGGACATCAGCAACCAGGGCCCTGGCCTGTGGGAGGTTTTATATCTGAGTTCTCAGCTTCTCAGAGTTGTCCTTTTTCCTTAGTCACATGCTCAGCGGTGACACCAGGGCAGAGCTGGCTGCAGTTCAACAGTCAACCATTATGCCTTGCCTATCAGGCCACTGATTCTCCTAAAGAAAAGGAGAAGATATGTCGACCCCTCCACAGGAGGCCCTGACATTGGCTGCAGACAGAGCCTGGATCCTGGTCAGACTAGCCCCTGATCATGGCCTGGCTTGAGCCACCATCCCATCCATTGCACAGCCTGGCCTGGCACGGTCAGCTCCCAAAGCTAATCCTGGCCCTAAGTGAACTCCCAACCCAGCTCCCACCTGCACTCGTCCCTGGTGGTGGACAGCCCTTCCCAGTGCTGATACAACCAGGGTCCATGCCCTCTCCCTGGACCCTCATTTCCATTTACCCAGCTGCTAATAAATGAGGTTTCTGCCTAGTGCCTGGCTAACCCCCTGCCCTCGCAGACTGGTTGAGTTAGCTCTTCTCCTTTAGGGCTGTGTGGCAGGAGAAAGTCACCATCTCAGACTAGAGGAACCTGCTCCTTCTCCTCACGAAGGCACACGGTAACAGACTCACAGCTCCACAACCTTAGTAAGGCCTGGTTCTGGCCACAGTCCCTGGACCCTCCCCAACCACTCTTCTTCCCTCCACCATGGCTGCCAAGACCTCCTGCACCCAGAGCAAAAAACCAGGGTCATTTCCCCAGCGACAAGGATTTACACCAGCCCATAGGCAGGATGACCACATGACTCAGCACAACTAAAAGGCGCAAGGCCAAGGTGTGCACGTCCATGGGCACATGTCCTGGTTCAGCATTTAAAGAATGTGTCCTATGCCTTGACAATGCGTGTCAGGAGCGTAATGTCCATGCAAGGGGATGATGCCCTTCAGATAGGGTTGGCATAAGGGTTGACTGTTGAACAGCAGCCAACTGTGTCCTGGTGTCACCGCTGAGCATGTGACGAAGGAAAAAGGACAACTCTGAGAACTCTCTGGGAACAGAAACATGCTGCTTCAGGAAGACCTGGAGAGAGTTCTTAAGACACAGAATGAGAAGTCAGAAAAAGGAGACTCAGGGAAGAGCTCCTCAGCCAGGATGTGACCTTCCACACAGCCACCAGGAGCACCAGGGAGCCAGGATCCTGTCGTGAAGGACCCAGGAATGGTGATTTTCTATGAAGCATCTTGCAACTCACAGTGTGCTGGGAGTTGAAGACCCTCTGGTGACATCATCAAAGGTCCCCAGAAAGAGGAAGGCATATGGGTCTCTTCTTCCCTGTGTAACTGTGGGTGTAAGTGGGCACAGAGAACATGCCTATTTACAATGGAAAACAGGTGAGAGAGAGAGAGAGAGGGAGGGAGGGAGGGAGGAAAGAGAGAGAGAACATAGCTTATAACCATGACACAAACAACCTTGTCATTTTTCTTCCACATTTTCATAATGGGCATCATGTGTTCAAGAATTTCCTCTTCTTATTTTTTTGATTTCAATCACATTATAATCATTTTCTGCCATTGTTAAGCATCCACTGAAAAAATTTTTAGCAGTTATGTCATATTTCATGAGCTGGCTGTACCATGCTGTGATTGACTTTGCCTTTTTCCTATGGATAAGGATTTAGGGCTCTCTCCTAAATATTTTATCTTATTCATAATACTAGAATCAATCTTTGTGTATAAGTTTTTCTTTACAACAAGGTTGCTTTCCTTTCCAAATCATGAAGTGAAATTACCAAGGATGAATATTTTAAGGCTTCTGACTCATATTTCCCATTTGTACTCCAAAATGTCTGTGACTGCTTATGCCCCTAAAAACAAGAAATCAATGTGCCCATCTCACTACAATATCACCAGCACTGAGCATTTTCACTTTAAAATTTTTACCACTTTGATAAGCAAAATGACGGCTTGTAGTTAATTTGAATGTCTGTGATTATTATTGGTGGGTGGTGAGCAGATAGAATGGCACAGAGAAGTCCTGCAGAAGAAGATCCAACTACCAGCAGAAGGACTTTTGAAACCTAGTTTACAGGTTAGATATGCCGCAGTCACGGGCTTCCCATATTCTGAACCTGAGAATCAGAAATAGTCGGAGGCAGGGCTGGACTATGCCAGGCATCCTGGCATGGGACCTCCCTATGAAAACGTCCAGCATGAAGCAGCAGCCCAGAGCACAGGCTCCAATGTGGAGCTCTAAGAAGAAGGAGAGGGAGGAACAAAGTTAGGGGTCAGGTCCTCTGGAGCAGTGAGATGGGAAGAGGTCAGGGATACTAAGGGCAATCTTTCTGCAAGAAGCCAGAGGGAAGAGGAAGACGTGTTTATCCTCATTACATACTAGTGAGCTTGGACCTTCTCCCATGTATGGGCTGGTTGAGAAGAAGGTAGTTTGAAGATAGTTCAATACAGAGATTATTTACAAATATCTGGGCAAAGTAGAGGGAAGTCACAGGGGTAGGATGGGGGTTTAGGAGCCAATATGAGGACTAAGAAGAGGGATTTTATTGTCACACTGCAGTCTACATACCCTAAGGTGACCCCTTGGAGTCCACCATCTGTAATCCCCTCCCCTTGAGTGTGGGTGGAGCCTATGGCTTGTTTCTAACCAATAGAATGTTGCAAAGGTGAAGTATGTCACTTCCACGACCATCCTACCTTACAGAAGTTTCTTTATTAGCAAGAGAAAGAGAGAGAGAGAGATTGACATTGAACAAGCCAACTGCCTGGGGAAAGGGAGAGGGAGAGGGTGAGAGAGTCCTGACAGCATTCTTCAGTCAGTAGCCAGTAAGGGCCACCTGACATGCAGCTACAAGGACATGTATTCGGTTTGTGGTCTGAGTGAATTTGGAATGAGCATAGGTGCTTTCCCCGTTCGAGCCTTCAGATGACAGCACAAGCCTGGTGGACAGACAGATGGCAAATTTGTGGGCTCTGAGTAGAGAACCCAGAGGGTACAGGTTCCTTATGCAAACAAAAGCCAAATAACTCTCTTTATTGCTCTAAGTGCCTAAGTATATGATTATAAATAAAAAAGCATGGGTGAATGGACACTAAATGATAGTACTGGTTTTACCTGAGGAAGGGCAAGGGTCTGGGGTAGGGAAGAGGAGGTAGAACATTTTGGTTATGTTTAAATGTTACAGTAACAACACACAGAAACAGGAATCCAGGTGTGCCACCTCCCTCCCCTCTGCAAGGGGTCAGCCCAAGCCTCAGCCTTGGTTTACCCAGCCCCCAAGCTGCATTTCAGGGGAAGTCTGATCTGGAGGAGGCTGGACTCAACTCTGGTCTCTGAGGGGTGATGGGAAGCTATCTGACAAGGAGAGATAACCAAACTATGGAAGGGACCCAGAATCCATCCTTTGGGAGAGCCCAAGAAGGCATAGCTGTGCAGAATGGCAGAATCCAAGAAGGCTTCAGGGAGGAGGTGACACACGGGCCAGGGCTTTTAGTAGGTGGAGAATGGAGGTAGGTTTATGAAGGAAGGTGTTTGGGATTCAGGCTATAAACCTTTTTATAAAATTCCAGGCTTGTATAAGCTTAAGCTACTTAGCTGATGGGTTTTCTAAGGGTCTAAAAAACATAGAAAACACACCCCAGCAATGAGTTACCTTTTTTTCCTTACAAATTCATGCAGCAAAACAAGCCTTAATCAGAGTCAATAGCACACAGGCCCCCTGCCCCCCATATTCAGGAGGCCACAGGACTTCCTAACAAAGGGAGGGTGGGGTGTAGGCATGGGGTGCCATGGGCAGGATTGCTCCTTCTGAAGGCCCCGGACTGTTGCATTCTGTGTCATTCATTTCTCAGAGGTGTCAGCAGCCTTTACAGTTGAAAACATCTGTATCTGGCTTTAATCAGAGATCCTGTCAAGCACTCGCTCCCTCCTGTTGTACTTCATTGTCCTCAAGGGGGAAAAATTTATTATGAGCATCATTTTACATGAGCCTCCCAGATGTGCTTGGGTTTACAATTTGCGAAGACACTAACTTGATTTCGGCTTTACACCCAGAAGTCACAAAAGAGGAAGAGAAAGGATACCCACCTCTCTAGGAGTCACTGCTTATAGTCATGGTCAGCTACTGACTGGCTGTGTGACCTTGAGCTAGTTGCTAGCCTCTCTGGGCCTCAGGTTCACCATCTCTGCAACTAGATCTCCAGGGGGGTCATTTTTATCCCAACCCACTGTAATTTTGTGATTTGTAAGAAAAACTAGAATCATCCAGATACATGCCTCAGATCTTCCAGCCTCTGACCATCCTCAGCCCTAATGCCATTTGAGCTTTCTTTCTGCCTGTCTGAGCACCGCATTCCTCTACTTCAAATCTCACATGGCTTTTGACTTCCTGGTCTGACATTCAAAGCCCTTCATCCCTTGCTTGGCCTCAACTTCTCCTTTCTGCTCCATCTCCCATCCCTGCCACACCACCCCATCATTGCCACCAGCAAGAAGCCCGCGTTTTAAATTTTCTTCATGCCTTTGCATTCTTTCTTCTGACTCCTACTTTGCCTTCAAACCCTAGTTCAAATACCAAAGTTTTGGGAAAGTTCAAGCAAAATCCCTGCCTCTGAATTGGGGTCCCATGGCCTGAGCACACCCCCCAAGTCCAGCACTCCCCACTGCATGGTCAATAGCCCTGGACTCCAGACTCTTCCAAGGCAAAGACTGTGGTCATAGCTCTGTGTTCCTGGTGTTCGGCACAGGACCGGCATGGCAGGCATACGGGTACCAGTTGTCTGCCTGGTGGGGACACATGGGTGGGGCCAGGATTTTTCTAAACAGTCCCTGAACTTAACTCTGGTCTTGCAGAGCTCCGTGGCAGAGTAGGAAGAACACAACTTTGGAGATGCTCGTATGGGGGTTCGAATGCTCTCAGTGTGTGCATTGAGGCGAGGCACTGGACTGACTATAAAATGGAAATAAAGAAGCTGACCTTGAAGGCTGTTGTGAGAAACAGGAGAGATACGCAGTGTCCAGCACACAGTAGGTACTCAATAAATGGTAGCTGTAGGACCCATCTGACCTTCCTTCCATCTATTTCATTCTTCCCTGAATCCATCTGTCCCTTCATCCAACCATCCATCCATCCATCCATCCATCTTTTTATCCATCCATCTACCCATCCACCCATCCATCTGTCCACTCTCCATGGAGTGTCCTATGCTGCCGTAGAACTAGACTGGAGATACAGTAGCGAGTACTGGGGACAAGATGGCTCTGAGACATTCTCTGGCTCTCTCTTCCTGATGTTTGAAGCCGTGGCCTTGGTTTCCTGCTCAGCTTCTATTCTGCCACCTGGCCTGATGCTGCTCTGAAATCATGAGATGTCCTCTCTAAAGCGGCCCAGGGCACCTGGAGGAGGAGCGCTGGTTCCCTCTGCACTGGCTCACCTGAAGCATGTGAGTCTGAGCCTCAGAGATGGCAAAGAAGGCCCCAGGTGGAGGAGGGCAGGGCCTGTGTGCGCGAACGCTCTCCTGCAGGCAGCACTTTGCTGTGACCTGGTACTGTCTCGGCCCCGCTTCCCTGACCATATTCCACACCCCACCCCGACTCCCAGCAGCCACCTGGCTATCTGCTCACTCTTCCATTTACCCTCCTGTAGAGCTGTTGTGAGGATGAAATGAACAGATGTGGGCAGGTTTCTAGAATGTTCCTGGCATGGAGTAGGCACAACAGGAGCATTTATTTTCACTATTTGTCATTTAAAGCTCAAGGCAACTTGTTCAGGGGCCTCACTGCCCTCAGCTTACAGTCAAGGAAACAGCCTGAGAGAGAGAAAGCGTGTCACCTAAGGATAAGCCTAGGAAGAGGCAGAGGGAATTAGAGGCCAAGTCACACTCTCTGGCACAGCTGCACCCTGTCCTCTACCGCAGTAGAGGGCTGAGGTCAGGCTCTTTCAATAAAGGAGTGTTATTGCTGTTTATGGCTCCCTCCAATTCAGCAGCACAGCCAGGGTGGAGAGGTAGGTGGGGGCTGAGGACAGGGGTGCTACCCCTCTGTGGGGCTTTGATTTCAGCTATAGCACTCCCCACATACATACACGCCACATTCACACGTGCGTGCACACACACACAAACACACACACACACATACCCCTGAGACGTCCTTCCCAGACTACTTCCTTGCAGACCCTGCGTGAACAGGAGTCGAAGTCACCCATCAGTCACAGCTGTGCTCAGGCGGGGCCTGGGCTCAGGCACCTTCTAGAAGCACCTAAGCAGCCTAGGCAGTCCACACTTCCAGGTCTGCACTGCGGGCGTGAGCTAGAGCTCTTACAAACCTCGCCTGCTCCAGCAGCTCAGGCTCAGATATCGTTTCATCCATTTCCCAGATGAAGGTACGGTGGCCCAGAGGCCAGGCTTAACTCAGAGTCAGCAAGGGAGTGAGCTGCCCACCGGGATGAGCAGCACGTGTCTGGCCCCCTTCTGTGCTTTGCCCTTTCCTTGTTCCAAGTTCGCAGGGCCTCAGTTGCCTTGGGAGCTGCCTCTGGACCTGGTCCCCCAGAATACAAGAGAACAAGCCCCCCAAGTCTCCTCCCCTGGGCTGTTTCCGTCCAACCTGGGGTGGCTCTGCTCTCTCCACACATCCCTTAACTGGGACCCGAGGCCCCTCACGGGGTTGTCCCCATGCCTCTGTCAGCAACTCCCAGCCACTCCCAGCCTGGCCGCCTGCTGCAGCAGTGCGCCAAGTTGGGCTGAGACCTCCCCTTTCACCTGCTTTTTAATTCCTTCTAAAGGTGACTTGATGACACTGTTCAGTGAGGCCCCACCTCAAGCTTCAGTTATTTGTGATTTAATGAGGAGCCTTTTAATTATAACATCTGTTGTTTTAATTACCAAAGGAATTCTAATGAGGCTCCCGGAGGAAACTGCTGCTGGAGAAGAATCTTCAACATCAGAGGGCCCGCGGGGTCCTTGGCACTGTGACTGCCACCGAGCGTGACCCGTCATGGAGAGCACTTCATCTTCATTTTAATTAAGCTTCAGGGGTGAGACAGGCAGCCTCCTGCTCCGGGGGGGGGGGGGGTGGGGCGGGGGAGCTGAGCAGCCGGATCCTGCAAGAGGCTCTGGGTGAGGGAGGCTTTGGTTCTGTGGCTAGGGAGGACCAAAAAGACAAAGCCACCATCTGAGGATGGTGGTGGAGGTGAAAGTCTGTCACTGGGGTAGAGGGAGGAGTCAGGCCTCCCTGCAGCCCAGCAGTGAAAGCTTAGCCTGATCAGCTGGCCTCTCTGGGTTTTAGATTCCTCCAGGTACTGTGCCTTCCTCACAAGGCTGTGATTCATCCTTGATATGAGATTCTGGATTTAGAGCCTGAGACACGTTCACATCCATCAGAGGGGAGGAAGCAAGCATATTGTGACATGAACAGCTCGTAAAAACAGAAGGTCCACAGCGGAGGTGGGAGGTGAGGGTGCTGTCTGTGGTAACGACAATGCCAAGTTCACTGTGGTTCTGAAAGTGATTGGGATCCTGACATAGAGTCAGGACCGTTCTCCTAGCGTGTTTCCCTTCCTGGGTCCAAGCCCTGGACATTCCTCTCCCTCAAGAGGGTGTGTCTGTCTCCCCCCACTGAATACAGAAGGGTCTTGCTGCTCATTGTGTCCAAGAAAATGCAGGGGACATGTGATGTCCAGATCGAGATTTTTGCAGCCCTGCTTGTTCCAGCTCCCCCCCTGCCCCACCCCCTCTCCTTCTCCAGGACCCTGAGCTTGTCTCTAGAGGATGAATTCACACAAAGAAAGCCAAGGTCATTCTAAATGGGTCAACACTCCACCAGCTTCCAGACCCATGAGCAAGCCCAGCCAAGATCGGCAGAGCCACCCGGATAATGACAGGTGACGCGTGAGCAATAAACACAATGGGTGTGAGCCCCTGAGGATCTGCCGTAATTGTATGCAGCATTTTATCACAATAAATAATGGATGTACTCCTCCAGGTTCTGAAGCAATTGAGAAATACAGACAGGAAACAGGGAGGGAACAAAATCACTTTTTGCCCCTGGGTAAGACTTGGTTGGAAGATGCTCCTTGGAACTTGTGAATAAAATGGCATGTTACCCACCTGTGAGTGTCCAGGTGAGATGATCACACAGAGAGGACATAGAAAAGAGCCTGCAGCCACAGTCGGGCTGGTCAGGAAAAAGAGCACAAGCCAGAGAGACTAAGCTACTAAGGCTCAGTCCTTTAACCTCACCCTACACCAGGAGGAGGCTTGTCTCTTGGGGAAGAGGGAGCGAGGGGTGGGGATGAGAGCAAAAATCAATGCCTGCAGGAGGACTGAAGTTCCTGCTCTTGTGTTTTTATGGGCCTTGGCAGAAACACAGGGAAAGGGGGTAAATGGCTCTTCCTTGAGTAATCCTGATGGATATGGTAGTGATGGTGATGAGGTTGGTGGTGACAAGAATGTTGATGGCAGTGGTAGCAATCATACTTTGCGTCAGCGTGTACTGCCAAGAAATCCTCCCTGTTGGTGGTCCAGAAGGGTGTGTGTGTGTGTGTGTGTGTGTGTGTGTGTTTAAATATTAGAAGCCATTATAAATAGAACAATAGCTCAATAGCTCTATACCAGTTCACCCCACAGCCATGTTTATTAGTATCCATTTCCCCTCTAGACAAGAGTAGAGTGGAAGAATATGGCCAGTGGCATCTTTGATGATTCTACTCGATGGATGTAGGTCCTCCCCTTCCAGTGCTCTTGCTGTCTTCCTAGATCCCCCCCATCAAGGTACACTGCCTTATCTACCTCCCCCACCAGACCCTTGAGGGTTAGAAATGCATCTCATCCATCAATGGATTATTCATGCCCAGCATTGGACTCAGACCACAGCAACATGCTCTGGAAATGTTTGAAAAGTCCATTAATTCAACCCTGGTGTTACCAGGCAGGAAAGGAGGCCTGGGTAAAGGATGGGGTTATATGCAAAAGAGAGTCTGCAGGTGCATGGAGGCCAGCAGGAGCTGGGATATGGGCGAACAGCACAGGCCAGCCGATCCAGCAACGCTGGCTCATCCAGCAGGCACTCAATTTTTCTACAAATTAGTTTTTCTTTCTTTTTAAAATAGTTATTTTAACAGAAGGAAGCAGGCAGACCTCACTCAACAGGGTATTGACTTTCTGCAGCACATTTTTATTAAGACTCATCGGGGCTGGAGGTCTCTGCGTCCTCCGAGGGGGCCGTGTGTGCAGGCGGCAGAGTGATAGGGAAATTACACACGGCAGCTGCATCTTTGAAGCTTTTTAAAGCAGCCACGGCCAGCTGACTCTGGGGTGTAGGTGGCTGGAGAATATCAGCTATGCTTCACTCTGGCCTTCTATTCCAAACAGAGAAAAGAGCTTTCCTAATGAGCCAAGTTAGAGGAATATTCTTCCCTTCTACTCTTGTTTAGAGGGGAGGTGGAAGCTAATAAACATGGCTGTGGGGTGAACTGGTATAGAGCCATTGAGCTATTGTTCTGTTTATAGTGGCTTCTAATATTTAAACACACACACACACACACACACACACACACACACCTCTGATGCTATACAGCAGAGAAAATTGAAAAGGGATGAAAACATGTGGAGATTTGGTGGCACTAAGAACCTTGGCATATTGGAAAACTGGGATCCCCTAAAAGGTTTCTTTACTGGAGATCCTTCCTCCTCCCTGGCTGATTCTCACGCACCTCCCTTTCACTAAAATAGGACTCCCTGCATCTTATTTTATACAGCATGACCCAACTCAAACCTTAGAGGCTCTTTGGCTTATCTGGAATGAAGTCAGTGTGTTGGGGTGATGTTCATGATTCATCACCATCTGACCCAAACCTGACTCTCCTGCACGTCTTCTCAGGTGCTTTTCCCATCCCCACTGCTACAACTAATCCTTGTCATCCCCGTCACCACTGCCACGTGCCTTTGTAGACCACTGACTCTCTGGAAGGTTCTGAGCCAGGAGCCTGGACTGACCTTCATTATCGTTTTCCCTCTTCATAATTCCATGAGGTAGATACTAGGATTGCCCTCAACCTGAGGATGAGGCTGTTTGGACTCAGGGGAGTGATTTACGGAACTTGTTCAAAGTCACACAGTCACTGAAGCGGCCAGCAGTCCTCATGGTGACCTCTCAGCCTTGGCAAATGCTGTTCTCCAGCCATGAATTCCCTTCCTCTCCTGCTGGAGCCCTGGTCTTCTCTCTGATTTCTGACCTAGTCTTCTCTGATCAAATTCCCTGGGCTTTGAGGGTCACATGGAACAAATACCACTTGGTTGGATTCTGTTTCTCAAAATTGTGTAACAGAAGTCTGAATGCAAATTGCTCTTGACCAGAGTTCTGAGTCAGACTCAGCTCTGCAAGTCACCAGACCTCTGCTGGGAGCTTGCACTGTCCCAAGCCCTGAACTGTGAGCAGGAGTCTGAGTAGAACCCAAGAAGCACTCTCCAGACTCTCAGCCCAGCGGGACCATGGCTGTTCATGGTGTCCACGACTTGTAAGCCATCTCCAGCCTATCCATGGGACGTTATTGCTTTATATTCTTTTATTATATTGTTCACTTACGTCTTATCTCTCTTTTTCCGGATCAGTTTTACTGAAATTGGTTAAAACATTTGCTTTCCTGAGCCACTCACTCTTGGTTTTGTGTTAGTTCTGTTGATGTCTTTATTTTATGGAGATGTTCTATTATTTGTTTTATTTTGTATTCATTTCTATCATTACCTTTATTATTTCTTTCATTCTAGTTTCTCGGATTCTCTTTTTAGATTCTCAAGTTGATTGCTGGGGCTGTGAGTTCCATGCAGCTGTTCTAATTTCCTAATAAATGCATTCAAGACTATAAATTACCCCTCGAAGAACCAGGGAAGCTATATCGGGCAAACGTGGATGTGTCATGCTTTCACTATTTTCAATTCAAAATACTTTTTAATTTCTGTTATGATTTTCTTTTTTTTTTAAAGCCATGGATAACTTAGAAGTATGCTTTTAAGTTTCCAAACATACGCTCAAACCATCTCTTTGTGGTTGATTACTAATTTTATTGCATGCCAGATAGAAAACCTGTTGGTAATGAAGATTCTTTGGGATTTATTGAGACTTCTTTTGTGATCTCTCTTCATATATATTTATATTCCGCACACATTCTCTAGTTGTCAGGCTCAGATGCACATCTATATGCCTGCAGAGTCAAACATTATTTTTAATCTGTTGGCTTCTGAGAAATATGTGTTTCAACTACCCACTATCTTTGTTGATTCATCAACTTTCCCCATAACTATTTCAGTTGTTGGGATTCGTACAATGCAATGTGTCAGTAATATTTTTAGTACCTTTCACCATAAATTCAATTTGTCTGATATAAATATTTGTTTTGCAGGCCTATTATTGTTTTCCATTTTTTTTACTTTAAATATTTGGTTGACATTTAGTTTTAGTTGTTTTCTTCTTCAATAGTATATGACTGGGTCCTTTAAAAATCAAATTTAAGAATCTGTTTGATTGGTAAGTCTAATATGTTGACATTTATTGTCGTTGATGATACATTTACATCATTTCTGCTATTTTATTTGGTTTTCCCAACTTTCTTTGTCTTTTTTTTTCATTTTTTGAAATGTCCCTTTCCTTCTTTTCTATTGAATCAAAGTTTTTGTTATTGTTATAGATATGATTATTTCCTTTAATAGATTAAAAATTGAAGTTTCTATTTTTTTTCCTTTTATATCTTTAAATTACTTGCAAATGCCCTTGTTTTTTAGCATCTCCCAGTATACATCTATAAATACAACCCTCTGCTTGACTGAGACAGGCCCTAACATACTTGACTTCCTCTAACTGTTCACCATCTTTCTTCCCCACCCCATGTGGATGAGATCACCTAGAATATTTATTTCAGACTTTTTATCTTGTCCCACACCACTATATTAGCCTTCCGAACACAGATTCAACCATGAAGACAGTCTGGATGAGGGTGACTGATTTTTTAGTCTCTCACTGGGTTGCTATAATAAGACAGATAGACTTATTGTCTCACAAGTAGCAGAAACTTATAGCTCACAGTTCTAGAGGATGGGAAGCCCAGCATCAAGGTGCAGGCAGATTCAATGTCTGGTGAGAGCCTTCTTCCTGTTTGCTAGATGGTGCCTTCTTACCATGTTTATATGGTAAAAGGAGCAGGGCAGGTCTCTGGGGCCTTTTATTAGGGCCTCCCATTTATAAGGGCCTCATCCCATGACCTAATCCCCTTTCCAAGGCTCCACCTCCTATGCCACCACCAGGGTGGTTAAGATTTCAGTGTATCAACTTGGCAGGGGCACAGATCACAGCAACTGATCATGAGTTCCCACTATCAGCTGAATGGGGAGCTTGAAACAGAAATTAGGTTGAATTACTTAAATACTGAGTTTTAATTTTTTGCAAGTCGGAGTTTCTGAACTGAAAATAGTCCCTCTTCTATTGATAAGCTTGTCCCTGTTCTAAGCAGGACAGCTTCCCTGGGAAGGTGACTGGCGTGTTTCCTCTCCGGTCTTCCGATGCACAAGACCAGGCGTGAGGAGGACAGAATGAAATGTCAGGGAAGGCTTTCTGGGTGAGAAAGAGAAAAACAATCCCGACAGCTGAGAGATGGCCTGGCATTCTCAGCAAGGCCTTGGGGCCGTCCTACTGAGCATGAGCAATTTCACAGGACATCAACATTGGACAAAGATACACTGTGACTGTGATGCCTCCGGACCCAAACCAGGTCCTTCATAATCATGTCTGATCACAGACCAAACAGGAACCTTGTCCAAACCATGGAAATCACCAGAAAAGCTCCCGATCCTGGCTGATGGGAGTGACTGCTGCTCCCTAGTCTATTCCAGCCTTCGTTCCCAGAGAAGGACCTACAGACACACAGAAAAAAACTATTAAGATACCAAACAACATAATTAATCATCTTTTCTTCCTGGCAGCATCCAATCAGAACTCAGCTCCACTTCCTTTGACCCTGCCTCAAATTCCACAAATCCTTTAAGTCCTCCCTGAAGCCTTCTCACGGGGTTTCCTCCTGGTTTATCGCAGTGGGGTATTCTCCTTTGCTTGACAAGTGAACTAAACCCTACTTGTTAAACTACATGCGTGTTTCTGGTGGTCTCTGACTGATAGGCCTGGACATGGGGAAAGTGACATGACCCCAGTCCTAGAACCAAAGTTATCAAAATGTTGGTTGAATTAAGTTGAATCCACACAGTGAGTCTTTGGAGTGCTTGGCAATGGCAGAGAAAAGGGGGGCTTCATTCCCCACTGACTCCTCCCCCAGCCCAGATCCGGCTGGGCCTGCCTGTCATATACTCCAAGTAGCTATTGGAAGGGCTCCTTTAATGGCAAGGAAACCTTACGCTTTTTGCCTTTCAGTCTAATGGGGGGAGACCTCACTCAGACAGATCTAGTCTCTGCCATTCCTTTTCTCCAAGGAGAGAAATAGCTGAACCTAGAGCTAGACTTATATGCAAAGGAATCTGCCTGAGGTGTGGCTTGTATGCCTAGGTTATGGAGAATGGTTACTGTAAGATTCTCAGACTTGGTCCCGCCTCTTCACAGCACTGGAGGAGGCTGATGGAGACCAAGGCAAAAGTACAAGAGCAGCGGCCAAACCCAAAACTGATTTGTGAGCAGATGACCACGGGCCCTTCCCAGGCAGATGGACTGGTCTCTAACCAGCCCGGCACCTGCTGCCTCATGCAACTTCTTCAACCACATTGTGACTCTCCTATGAGCAGCTCCATGGGTCATGAGAACTAGCCACAAGGACTAACCTTGATGCAGTCCGCCTGTTATCAGAAACTGCCAAAGAGGTATTAAGTAGAAATAATGTCTCCTCACCTAGAAGAAATGAACTGACAACACAAATGTTGATCTGACTTTTGGCAAAAAACAAATCAGGCTGAAGGTACGCTTCTAGAGTGCTCTCTGATCACACATACATGACACTCACAGGGATCCATGCTCAAACACATAGACACACTCAGTCCCATTGGGATATCCTCTCTCTCAGAATTGTGGGCATGTAACAAGAAATTACCGCCTTCTGAGAAGAACTGAAAAGGCACCAAGCCACAACTGCCCTCCACTCTCAGCACATTGCCTGATTTCTCCAGGATACTTAATGTAGTGTTTAGTTGTGGAGACCAAGAGGACACAACATACAGCCAGAAGCAAGTGATTCCAAGGCCCCTGCTCCAGAGTGTGAAGGAGGCAGGAAGATGAGTAGAGCCTGCCATCCTGTCCTCTCAGCCTGGAACATGCAGTTCCTTCCATAGACCTTGCTCTATGAGGCCTTCCTAGATTTCCCAGGTAGATTATGTTACATCATCTTCTTTTGAACAGCAAATTGTAGCAACCTCTTATAAGCATTTGTTATTTTCCCCTATTGTTTGACTTAGGATTTGTTTCTGCTGCAAGTAGCAAGGTTTCCCAAATAATTATGGCTTAAATAACTTAAAATTTATGTATTTCCTGGATTTATTTATCTCCTGTAATCCAGACTACTTCCCCTTTCTCTCCAATTATCCCTCGAGTGTAGTTCTCATGCTCCTGGTTCAAGATGGTGGCCAGAATTGCAGTCATTCCATCACACCTGGTGCTGGAAAATGGAATGCTCAGGGAGGGAGAGAGGAGACAAAGAATGTTACTTCCCCCTCCCCATACCCAGGATTGAACTCAGGGGCACTTGACCACTGAGCCACATCCCCAGCCCTAATTTGTATTTTATTTAGAGACAGAATCTCACTGAGTTGCTTAGCGCCTCGCCATTTCTGAGACTGGCTTTGAACTCATGATCCTCCTGCCTTAGCCTCCCAAGCCACTGGGATTACAGGCATGTGCCACCACGCCCAGCAAGAATGTTACTTTTTAAAACATTTCTGGGAACTGCAACATGACACTCATTTCAATTAATGTGGCTAGAACTTAGTTACATGGGCAGAAACTGCAGGGAAATTAGTCTTTCTTTTTTTTCTCTAGGTGGCCATATGCCCATCTAAAAATTTCATGGATACAAAAGAAGAGAAGCATGGGTCCTGGAGCAATCCTGTCCAATATTCTCTCTCCAGTCCTGATTAGGGTTAAAATATGCAGATTTTTGCGGGGAGCTACCTATTGTCCTATGGGTATAGCTTTGGTGGTGCCATTAGCCAAGGAAACCTGACAAAAGGAGAACTATAGTTATGTCAGTCCGATTCCCCTGCAGGGCCTTAGATTATCAGCAAGTGAGCTGAGATGGAGAATGACTTTGTTCCTGGCACCAGGGCTCTGAAGAAACTGTCCATTGCCTCCTGCACACTGGATCCTCAAAGCTACTCACTTTCCTGAGCTGCCCAAAACCTGTGCTGTTTTGTTTGTCCTTTAATGCAGTGAGTTGCTCCATACCCTTGCAGTTAATTCCTTTTTTTCCTTGCTTAAATTATACCCAAAGTTTATTTCCATTGCTTGCAACTGGAACATGCTAATGGATATTCCTTGGTTACGTCATTTGTCATTCAATTCATACATCTGTGTATGTCTTGAATGAGACCAATTCTTCAAAGCAGAGAATACATTCATTTATTTCAGCACATGTTCCCCAGACATCAATACTGTCAACTTGGTCAACGGTTGCTGAACAGATGAATGAGAAATTCGAGGTGCTTCTATGGACACATTATATGAACTTGAGAAAGCCCCCCAACTTCTTGCCTCATTATCGCCAATGGAACTCTCCATTGGTAAGTGTTATGTAGTGATGATGAAGAAAATGGTCCATGTCACCCTGACCTTCTTCCTCACTCTCAGAATAGATGGAGCGGCAGCAGTTTCCCCGAAGAACAGAACCTATGATCAAAGTTAGAACTACCACTGTATGATCGCTGCAGAAGAAAGATTTTTTAAAATTGTATGTTCTAATAGGATGTTAAATTCATCTGTTCTGATTTCCCAGTTACTTTATTTACTTCCCTACTTAGACTTAAGTTCATCAGATTTATCACAAATTGTTAATCATTAACTGAGATCCAGGAGCCATGAGACCATTCCCTTTCTCAACAACTGTACCTGCTCGTGGGGCAACCACGTGAATATTACCCCATTCTCGCTCCCTGACATAGTTTAGGACAGGGACATCTGAGCTACGGTACAACAATCAGATTCTCTCTCCCAGCAAACTGTAATTGCAATTGAGAAATGCTGGTGTCAGAATCCTGGGGATAGAGGATAGGCCAATACTGTGTGAGGGATGTGGCCATTCTTCCTGATGGACACTACTCAAAGACAAGAAGAAAGCCAATCTGTAGAGAAAGGGGAAAGAAGAGTATTCACAGAGAAAAACAGCAAGAGAAACCCCAAAGTTCCAGACAGAAAAAAACAAGAGAAGCCTGTTCTTCTTCCTGGTAGATTTGCATGTACCAATTCTGGTCTCCTGAGTGGTTCAATGGGATTCTTGGCCCTTGAGACAGTTCTGCAAGACACTTGTGAAATTAGGTACTGAATAGAGTTTATTTTCTTGAGTCACTCTGACTGGGTACTTACAACGAAAAGTCTAATAAAGACACCTGCCCTAGGTCAGGCTTCGTCCTCTTTCTAGAGGACGGGGCCTCCCTGCCTCCAGTCTGACTTGGCTCCATTCCTATCCATCCATCACCTAGGCTTCCAGGCAAGCCTCACTGTGTCAGTCCCCACAGTGTGCAGAAAAGAGGTGACACGGCAGGCCTGGGACTGCTATCCTTAAGGAGGTTGCTGGCAAGTGAACCCTTGGCTGGTGACTGGGAACTTAGATGACAGAAAGGTCCCCACCTTGACTGAGAACAGTGGTTCACTCTGCCTAAATTGTGGTGTCATCTACATGGTTGGTGCTAAACACCTGCCTTCCTTCTGGAAGTCTGGAGTCTAGTTAAGTGTTGGGCCAAGGGGATCTACGTGACCAGCCCCCCGATAAAACCCTTGGCTACTGAGACCCCAGGTGACATTGCACATGTGTAGTTGTGACTTCTTGCTGGCACCGGTCTTCTCCAGACTTTACCTGTGTGACTTTTCTCTCTGCTGCTTTTCCTCTGCATTTTTTCACTGTGATCAATCTTAGCTGTGATTGTGAGCATATGCTGAGTCCCTCCCATTCTCCTAACGAGTTGTCACACATGTGGGTCATCTCTGGGACCTCAGATACCCTGCTTAAGATACTTACAGGTCTTCTTCCAGGGGAGAGCCTGTGTCTCTGTCTGACATCAGGACACTGTGTGTTGGCAATGACTGTTCTCTCCCCCTCATGTCCATGTTCTCCGCCGCATGTCCCGCTACACTCCTGCCTCTGTTGCTAAGCACTGAATGCAGCTGCCAATCACCCTCCAGGTCTGATCTCAAAGAGTCCTCCTGGAGGGTCCCTTCTACCAGGACCTAGAGGCTTCCACGTCCTGCTCTGTCGTATGTGGCTTGTCCCTCTAACACAGACCTACGGCTTGGCAGTTCCTACCAAGCCCTTGTCCCAATAAGTGCTAAGTTTTGGGAGTCCAGGACTTGACCCATTCATTTTTGCATCATCAGGGACCAGAACAGACCCTGACACACAGTACGTGCTCCGTAAATGTAGGTTAAGCTTTGTCCTTCCATTGTAGATGCCTTTCTCCTCTGAAAACCTGGAACACCAACCTTCCTGCCCCATCCTGAGACATATTCACCTATAAGTATTTTATCAAGATGCCAAGTCCCCTGACTAGGTCTAGATGCAATTTCAGGCTCAATATATAGTATGAAGAACTGGAAGTGGGGGCCCATGTGTGAGGTGCCTGGATCACCACAAGATTCTCAGAAAAGTTAAGTGAAGGCACTTAACTAAGGTTGCAATAGCTGGGGAAGAATGAAGCTGAAACTCAACTTCCAGAACAGTTGGGCCCCAAAGTGCACCCCGGAACACTGTTCTCATGTTTGCAGACTTGACCTGGAGAGCCCTGCTGTGAACCCAGGGGCAGGCCAGGATCTATGCCCCTCTCATCTCTGACCTTCCCAGGGACCAGGACTCCACAGCTCCCTTTACCCAGTCCCCCAGCACAGGGCAATTGCAATCTGATGATTTCACATTTGTCTCCAAAGGCCTCCTGTAATTTCCTTGTGAGCCTGCCCCAGCATGGCCTGAAAGCTCTGTCCTTCCAGATGATGCTCTGACTCCCTCCCAGCTTTAGGGAATTCATACAAAATTATATCCAATTAGAAAGGGAGAGCTTTGACCTCCTTCACTGCCACCTGAGAACCAGCTTCAGGGTCCTACCATCCCAGAAAGCTCTAGGTTTCCTGTGGTTGAATCCTTTTGACGTTTTCAATGGTAAAATAAATTTGATTTGCAGAAGCCATGAAGGAACTGAGGCGATGTGATTTCCAAAATGCACTGTGTTATTGGATATGATAAAAGACAGAATGAGTCAGTAAATGTAGCAGTTTAGTAACTGTTACAAAAAAATCAATAGCCATGCGATCTAGAGGGGCGGGGCAGGAGGAGGCAGGGTTCACAGATGAACTCACAGTGTGCACACCCGGCAGAATCCTCAGCCCCCTCACTCCCTCACTGAAACAGACAGACAGAGGATTCACACCCCACACTGCTGTGTGCATTGACAGGCGCCAAGACCATCACATAAATGTGCACACACATACCCACGCAGACATGTGCACAGCCTGACCTGTCCACTAACCCCAATAATATCAGGTGCCATTCACTGAGAAGTCAAAATGTACCAGGCACAGTCTGAAGGACTTTGCAGATTTGTCTCTGTCTTACTGTCTTAATTTATTTGCACAGCAACTGTATGCAATAAGCAGATTATTATTCACATTTTACAGATAAAGAAACTGAGGCAGAGATCTTAAGTAACTTGCCCAAGATCATCCTAGCCAGGAAATAGGAAGTCCAGGGTCAGAAGCCAGATAGATTTTAGAAGCCTTGTTGACTTAAAGAAAAAATATTTTTTGTACTAGGAAATGAACTCAGGGGCACTTAATCCCCAACCCTTTTTATTTTATTGTTTTATTTTGAGACAGGGTCTTGCTCAGTTCAGGACCTCACTAAAGTACTGAGGCTGGCTTTGAACTTGTGATCCTTCTGCCTCAGTCTTCTGAGCTGCTGGGCTTACAGGTGTACACCACTGTGCCCAGCTTAAAAATATTTTTGACCTTGTTTCATTAATGTTTTTTTTACAGTTTAATTAATACACAATCCTCATGTACTAAACTTCACACATTTAAGGCGGACCGTTTGATGAGCTTTGGTATTGTATATGCCCATAAAATCATTACTACAATCAAGATCATGAACACATTCATCATTCCCAAAAGTTTCCTTGGATGACGTGGTCATCTCTCCCTTCTGTCCCTACCCTCAAGTATCTAGTCTCCTGCTTTCTGTCACTGTTGACTGGTTTGTATTGTCTAGAATTTGTTTTAAGTGGGTCAGACAGCGTGTTCTGTCAGGTCCACAGCAGCAGTGTTCACCAGGACTTCCCACAAAGGCAAGGCGGACATGCACACGTGGAAGTAATCACACTTGCATGCATGAGGTCCATAAGTCCTCACCTGAGTGTGATCCCCCATGCCACATGCCCTTGCATGCACCTTCACACTCACTTCTGCACCCCTCCACATGTGCAAAGACACCCATGTACTCCCCACCCCTCGCTGAATCTCTCAATTCATGCTGATCTTCTGGGATAATTTTGCCTCATCCAACAGCAAAATGGACTCCCAGCAATTTTCCTGCAGAAAAATACAGCTCCTTTCTCCTTTCAATGTACGTGGGGCTGGTGAGTGTGTATCCATGGTCCTTAGCATACAGACCCTGTTTCAATTCTCTTTGCTTTGCTCCTTCAATCAATTTTAATGGCAGCCCCACTTTCCTGGACATTGCATATTCAGCAATGATCAGGCAATCACAGTCCCTGCTCCTGTGGGACTGAATTCCCTCCAAAGCCAGCATGGCCAGCCCTGTGGCATGGGTGTGATCAGAAGAGAAAATCCTCAGGCTCCACCAGGCTGCGTAAAGAACTGAGGTGCACACTCAAAGTGGAGCAAGTAGAAGAAGGAAGAAAACATGGAAAGGAGAGGTAGAGTGGGAGAAAAAGAGAGGCTTGGCTGGCTAGGAGAGAAGAGAATCTTCCTTCAAGGGTGGAAGATAGTCCCAAGATGCTAAGTGAGATGCTGGCGTGGGGAAGGACTGAGTAGAACTCTGTTGTTAGGAGCATGGTTCAAGTGCTTAGGGTTGAGCTGATCCAGGGCTTGTCACTGACCATCAGCTTCAATGGGATAAGAGAGGACACTTGTACCACCTGTGGCCACAGTCCCATTATTGTAGAGGCAGAGATGTCCAGCCTGTACCTCAAGTCTAAGGGACCTCCTATCTGTCAAACTGATGCACACTGGAAACATTCTGAGAATTAAAAACAACACAAAGGCTTGGTTTCCACTCCCAGAGAATCTGATATAATTATTTGTGGGATCTGGGGATGTGATGTGGGCTTATGAATTTTTAAAAACTCTATGGGTGGTTATCTAATATGCAGCTCATTTGAGGACCATTATAATTTCTTATTTACTTCCAGTCTTAACACAGTTACCACCAAAGTACCCTAGCATGGTAGCCAACTTTCCATTGCTGTGACAAAATACCTGAGAAAACCAATTTGAAAGGAGGAAAGGTTTATTTTGGCTCAGTTTCAGTCTAAGATTGGTTGGCTCCTTTTTAAGGGACCTGCAAAGAGGCAGAACATCATGGCAGGGAGTGTGGTGAAACAAAGCTGTTCACTTTATGGTGACTAGGAAGTATAAAAGAGAGAAGCAGCTGGGGTCCCAATACTCTCTTCAAGGGTACACCCCCCAATAGCCTAACTTCCTCCCACTAGGCCCCACCTGAAGGTTTTTCCACTTCCCAATGGTGCTACAGGTTGGTGACCAAGCCTTTAACACCTTTGTGGAGGCACCAGATCCAAATTACAGCACCCAGGATAAGGAAAGCCCCAGGGACCCCTCGAAATGCAGTTAAGTAGAGGACCCTCCAATCCTATTTTCCAGCAAATACCCTAACAGGAGTTTAACCAAATGACCTATTTTGATTAGATGTCAATTCATTGGTAGAAAAAGAACTGAGGATTTCATAAGCAGTAAATTACACTGTCAATGTAATTAACTGAAATTGGTGCAAGTAGTAGGTAAATGCCGAGGGATAATATGAGACATTTGAAGGCTTTTAGGCTTTACTAGTAATTCAATATCAAATTAATTATATGTCAATTGCATACATTAAATATTACTTACACTGGTTGTTGTTTTTTGAATCTGCACCAAGATTCTGCATTAGAGTCCCCATACTGCCCCTTTTAGTAGTAATGGCTATTGCTTATTTGGAACAATACATATAACGCATTGACAATTATTAGTGACATCAGAAGTGTGAACCACCATGGCAAGTGTAGAACACTGAGTTTATTTCAACTCCACACGCTGGTTCTGGAAGCGGAAGTCTCGTCCACTATATCATCTCAGCTAAGCCGAGCTATTGACCAACTGCTGCAAAAATCCCTTTGACTTTAATTGTATTTTACTTTTAATTAATTGAATTACTATATAATTAGCTCCATGCCAACTCCTATGAACTAGATTATTTGAGTCACATCCAATCTGAACTCCCTTGTAGATGTTTTTTGATGTGTGGAAATAATGGAGCAAGAAGCGCCCGGGAATCCCACATGGAGAAAAGAATCATGGATTCTGGCCATTCAGGTTTGATGGACGTGAGTCTGGATCATTTTAATGTGACTTTGTGAAGGCAGAGGAGGCAGGGCCAGGGCGGGCTTTGAAGAGACTTTTTCACAGGAATAAAAGAAGTAGGCGGGAGCGTGGCCTTGATTCATGAGGTGGAAGCATTCTGCTGAAAACAAACCAATTTGGTGCATTTTAAAAATTGTTTAAAAATATTCAAGAGGAAGGCAGGTGAGGCAGACAGGAGGGTCATTTGACGGACAGGTTAATGGTTCCTAGAGGTAACTGGGTAATTCCCACGTTCCTTCCTACCTGGGATTCTGTACTTCTTAAAGTGGCTGAGATGGAAAGAAGAACCCTGCTCAGATTCACAAACACTCAGTGCACTGGGCCGGGGAAGGGACGCCCTCTTACCAAAAGAGTTACAACAGCTTTGTATTTCCTCCCGAGAATCTCACACTCATTTTTAGGGAGTATACTCATTTTAGGAAAATCACCATGATGTGCTTTTCAGTAACACAAATACTTACCGGTTTGTTCTTGGAGAAAACCATGAAATCACCATTAGCCTGAATACAAATCTTTGAAATTCAGAATTTAAAGGTTCTGTTTGGCAGCTCAAGTTCAAGGATGGCTGCATGCAGTCATGTGGCCCTGAGATTTTCTTGTCCTCCTTGCCCATTTGGGGGGAGGTGTCACAGGAGGAATAGGATGAAAATTGTAGAGAAATACTTCTTGCTTCTGCATGAACTGTGCTGCAAACGGGTATAGTCCTGGGGGGAGAGAGAGTCCTTTCTGGACAGTTCTTCATGGAAGAAGGAGAAATTACCTCAAAGAGCAGGCTGAGATTAGCTGCTTCCATGTCTTGCTGGAATGGGGAACTGGATGGAACAGCCAATATCCTTAGGATGACGTGGATGAAAGGGGAGAAGCCTGAATCCACTACTACTGTCACACACCTTGGAGTGGAGTTTTCTTTGAAGGGAATAGATATTCCCAAGTCAATCACACTGGGAGATGGCTAGTCTCAGGTAAAAGGTGGGCAATGGGAAACTGGACCTTAGTGAGAGGGACACTAGCCTTTCTCTGAGCTAAGCTGGTCTTTGCCACATGGAGGCAAATGTCACAGTGGTGCTCTTCAGGATCCCCAGGGAGGGGTCTGAGCCCTTGCTATCTGGGTGAAGCCATATCTTCCGCAGTTTTTTGTTTTGTTTTGTTTAGTATTTTTTCCTTTTAAAGCCAGAACCTTTAGGAAAGTGTTATCAGAATTCAAAGTTTCTTCCAGGCTCAGTTGGAGAAAATTAAAAGAAAGACCAGACCTGTGCTTAGGTTGGGGTGACAATGGAATAGACCACAGGAAATAGCTGAGGGGGTCCCTGATGGAAAATGACAGTGTCCAATGACACCAAACTATCCCATGAGCCAAGACAGTGAAGGGACAGCTAGGCAAGGTATTGGAGCAGAGCCTGAGGAACCTGTTTCTGAAGATACCTGAACCAGCATTGCTGGGTCCCCCAGACTCAGCAGGTAAGGGTTTGGGGTCCACAGTAACTGGGTGTTTAACCAAGTTGTGACTTTGTATCATATTAAGAGCACATGAAGTAACTTGACACCGGTGATTTTGCAACGACCCGGAGTTAGCTACTGTTATCTAAAACGGAGACTCACAGGCATCAATTGGCTTGGCGAAGCTCACTCAGCCCAAAGTGGTAGAGTTAGGACGGGAGTCTGTATTGCAAGGCTTACGCCCCATGCTCTTTGTAACATACCCACGGTGCTTTCCTACCAGCTGGAGTTTTGGTGGATCCAGGCGACGTCTACCATAGAAGAGAGATGGCTGTCTGAAGAGGGTTGGAAGAAATGCAACAGGGAGATGAGGGAGTGCTGAAGGATTGGGTGGGGGGATGGGTAACAGCCAGAAACCAAATTCAAACCATACTTCATCTTCCCAGGGAAAGAAGGCTGAGAGAAGGCTTTGGGAGTGCAGGTTCTAAGGGAAAATGGGGAAGATTGGGGTCCATGCCAGAGGTACTCTGGGGAGGTGGAAGGCTGGTATCTGAGCATCCCCGGGAGTAGCTGAGCTCATGACTCATCCCAATCCCACCAACTTGTACAACAGTGATCCCTACAAGAAGTATCTGATGGCTTCTAGTTAGCTAAGGACTTATTCCTAAGAGTGGGCTAGTCTGGGACAAGAGCACTTAGTAATGGGGTTCAGGTGGATTGAGTCCATGTGTAACCCAGGCCTGGAACCAGCAGGACAGCAGTTGCTCCAGACCCTCCCACCCAAAAAAAGTCCCCCCAGAATAGTAGCGGAACCCGTGGGAGAGGCAAGCTGACATAAATCAGAGCTAACCTGTACTGATCACCGGCTCCCTAAATCAAGAACTTGGCAGATTTTTCTGGGCAAAAATCAATCTTGCTGTCCCCACTGTAAATACCATAATCCTTTTTCCAGTGTGGTTTAGAGAATGTAACTGCCATGCTCATGATTTATTCGAAAATATTCTGCCAGGTTATGTGAATGGAGGAGTCCGTGGGCTGAAGTAGGAGGTCAGACTCTGAACAGGGGGCTGGCGCCTCCCTCCTGTGGCGGTTCCTCAAACAGCCAGCTGGCTTCCCCCTGCCCCATGTGGGAGTACCTGGTGGTCAGCAGGACAAGGGGACACGGGGACCGAAGGCTAGCAGCCTGCACACCAGAATAGCCCTTGTCTATACAACACAGGTGTGAGCCAGCTGACAGGTGGCAAGTCCCCCCATCCTTCTTTCTATGGAAGCTATCACTTAATTTCTTTTTTATATCATTTCATAATTTTTTATTACTCAGCTAATGCTAGAATGCATTCATGTTGTGCTTGATTCAAATAATGAAGAAGTTTCCAGAGCAGACTGAGAATTCCCCTTCAATACCCTCCCCGCAACCTTAACCCCCAAACCCCTTTTTCCTCCAGAGAAACCCATCAAACACAAGGGACCACCATGCTCTATTAGTAATCACATGCACATTTTTACAGCATAGGTTGATTTATACACACACAGTATGTATATATAGCATATACACATAGCATACATACAGTTTATATATACTATTTTTTATGCAGTATGTATATCTGCAGTAGTACATACAAGCACACATGGGTGCGCATGCGCATGCACACGTGCACACACACATACACACACACACACACACACTTACAGTTGGTCCCCAGCTTACAATGGTTCAACTTAGAATTTTTGGTTTTTTTACTTTCCAAAGGTGTGAAAGTGATATGCATTTAGTTGAAACTGTACTTTGAATTTTGATCTTTTTTGCACGCCCGTGAAAGGCCCTACAACAGTGTCTTTCCATGCTCAATGCTGGGCAGGGGCAGTACCCTGCTGCTCCTACCAATCACGTGACCATGAGGGAAAACAAGGGATGCTATACACTGTACAGTGCTGCTGGGCTGTAATGCTCCGTTGGTCGAGTGCACTAAAGGCATTTTGTTTGTTTGTTCTTTGGTACTGACAATTGAACCCGGGGGTGCTTTACCTCTGAGCTACATCCCCAACCACCCCCTTTCCTTGAGACAGGGTCTCACTAAGTTGCTGAGGCTGGCCTCAAACTTCTGATCCTCCTGCCACAGCCTCCAAGGCAGCTGGAAAAACAGGTGTATCTGGGATTGCAGGTGTATCACACCTGTCTTGAATGTATTTTTAAAAAAATGTTTTTATTGGTGCTTTATGGATCATACGTAAGAGGTCCATTTTGATATGCTCATAAATGTATATACATAGTTTGCTCCATTTGGGTTCCCTTTACCTCTCGTCCTTTAAATGCATTTCTGACTTAATATTTTCAATTTAGTTGAGTTTATCAGAACATAATCCCAGCGTAAATTGAGGAGCATCTGTATAGTGTTTATAGGTTTATATTGCTTCCAGGGTTTTTTTTAACCTTTGTAAATAATATCACAGTGCACTTCTTCATAACTAAATGCGTCTCTGCACATATTTATGAGTTTTCTTAGATTCCCAATGAGACACTGCTGGTTAGAGTTTTGACAGATCCTACCAAATTATCCTCCCAACACAATTTGCCACAGGGCTCTGAGTGTCTGTTTCCCCACACTGCTAGTGGTATTTTCATTTAATGTTTGCTAAGCAGATGAGGGCAAGCCCCTGGGAACGCAGAGCGCATTTTCCCGTGTTTAGTGGTCGTAAGCGTATTGTCATCTGTGCATTGTCTGGTCATTCTCTTGTCTAGTTTCTATTAAGTTATTTGTCATTTTTCCTATGGAATTGAGAGAGTTTAGTCTCTGTCTTGTGAATATCTTGCAAATCTTTCATCTTATTTTGTTCCTTGTGCTTCCTTGTTCAGAGACTTTAAATTTTTTATGAATTCCTCTCTAACCGTCTTTCCATTTACAGCTTCTGCGTTTTGCAACCTGTGTGGGAAGGCTTTCCTTCCCCAGCATCATATTTCCAATTTCTTCCCGTATTTTCTTGCAAGGTTTCCGTGTTTCTCGATCTGCATTCACTCAGCCTGCAGCACCTCTGCCGTCTCTGTCACTTTCTGAACCAGCTCTCTCCCCAGATGATCATAATCATGTCAAGACTTCAATCAGCACCTTCAGGCTCCCGATTCCCTCGGGTACATCTCCCGTCTGGCTTTCCTCTGTGTTTCTCACTTGCATATCCAATACCTGTCTAGGCGACATCACCAAAGGGCCCCACATACAGCAAATACAGAACTAAACTCTTGATCTTTCGCTCCAGACCTTGACTTCCTTCCTATTCTTAGGGAATGGCCCAGAAACTCGGGTTTCACTTTCAGAATTGCCCTGTTTCTGCCACGTACTGCCGAGAGTGAGGCTGGGATCTCCGCAGCTACACCTCCTGAACATGTGGCCCTCTGTTGTCTTCCTCCATCCCTACTGCCCTGACCTCTGCTGCCTCCATCTCTTGCTATTAGCCTTCAAAGTCACCCTTACCTGCTCCACTCTTATCTGATCTAACTTTTCCCCACTGAGCAGTCACGCTGAGCTCTTGAAGGTTCCTTGTGATTTAAAAAAAAAAAAAAAATTAGTGTGATTGTATCAAAATCATTAAGATGAAGAACAAAATCCTGCTTATAGCCAACAAGACCTTGCACAGTCTGGGCCTGGGTGCCTGCCCCTCTCAATCTCACTCTGTTCCAGCCATGCTGTCCCATTCTGGTTTTCTGACCACATGTCCTTTGCACATGCTGTTATGGCTTAATTGTTGTATTTTCCCCCTTGTACACCTCTATTCCCAATTTGAGCTTGCTCAGCTCAAATGTCACTTCTATGACTCCATAAATTAGACCATCCCTCATGTTACATGTTCTTATAGCATCATGAACTTTTGCCTCATAATCCTTATCCCAATCTATGTTGCTTCTGTTTATTATATTTAGGTGTACGATGCAAGTCTGTCTGTCTCCCCACAAGAAAAAGAGCTTTCTGAGAGCAGGGAATGGGTCTGTTTGGTTCAGCCCAGTGTGCGGCATCAGGTGTAAGCTCGTGAGCCTTTGTGGAGAGGACAGTTCCCTCCTGGCCCCCCCATCACTGCCTGCTCCCTGGGGGGCACTGACATCAAGGTCGGGCCAGGAACACTCCCTCTCTGAATTGCAACAAAAAGAAGTGGACTCATTTCTGTCTGCCAAGGATCCAGCAAAGCCCTGATTCCTGTTTGGGGACCCTGGGGAGACGGAAAGGAAAGGGAGAAGGTGATAGAGGAGACAGGGTGAGTGTTTCTTCAAGGAGAGGGACAGCAGCCATGAAGCACTTGGATGCAGCTGGTCTCCTACCCTGCGACAAAATCTGCAGAGGAAACTGCTAGGGCATAGCTATCCGGGTGGATAGGGAAGGAAGGAAGGACCCACGAGGAGCCCTGGCAGTGTGCCCCTAAACAGCTGGCAGAGCCCTGGTGGCACAGTTCCACGGGACTGAGCTAAATCGTATGCTGATTCCATTTTAGTGAGATGGCTAAAGGAACAGTTGAAATGCACAGGGCTTTCGAGTTTAATGAGTAGAAGGAATTAATTAATCTATGAAGGGAAGAAAGGAGAGTATGCATAAGGAGGGAATGCATGTCAGCATTCGTTTTCACTTAGTGTTTGTTGACCATTTGTCAAGTTTCTTCTGTGGACAGACACAATTCAGCTGTTTCCTATAAAACTAAACCTGCAATTACCCCACAGCCTAGCAGTTGCATTCTTAAATGTGTATCCCAGAGAACCAAAGACTTGTATTTGCACAGAAACCTGCTCACACGTGTTCATCACAGTTTGGTTCATAATAGCCCAAGACTGGAATCAACCCATGTGTTCATCAGCCGAGGAATGATGGTTGAACAAATTGAGACATTCATAACTTGGAATATCAATCATCCACAAAGAAGAGTGACTGATATGTGTAATGTCTCTGAAGAATCTGTAGGAAATTATGTGGAATTTAAAAAAAACTAATGCCAAGAGGCTACACACCCAAATAGTTCCATTGATATGACATTTTTGAAATAAGTGTTATGGTTTAGATATGTGGTGTCCCCCCAAAGCTCATGTGTGAGACAATGCAAGAATTTTCAGAGGTGGAATGATTAGATTATGAGAGGTGTAACATAATCCATGGATTAATCCACTGATGTGGATTATCTGGGCAGTAACTGTAGGCACATAGGGCGTGGTTGGAGAAAGTACATATCTGGGGGCGTGCCTCTGGGGCTTATATTTTGTCCCTGGTGAGTAGGTGTCTCTCTCTCTCTCTCTCTCCTTCCTGACTATCATGTCCCGAGCTGCGTTCCTCTGCCACGCCCTTCTGCCACGATGCTCTGCCTCACTCATGCCCAGAGCTATGGAGTTGGCCAACCATGGACTGATTCTCTGAAACCGGGAGCCCAAATAAAATTTTTTTTTCCTCTATGTTGTTCTTGTCAGGTCTTTTGGTCACAGCGAAGAAAAAGGCAACTAATGCAGAGAGTTTTAGAAATAGAGAAAAAAAAAAACAGTGATCTTCTGGGGTTAGGAAAGGGAGTAACAAGAGAGAGGTCTATCAGTTGTTTTATATAAAGGACAACGTTACTATGGGGGAAATTGGGTAAATGAGAAAAGGACACCAGAGCTCTCTGTATTATTTCTTAAAATGGCATGTGAATCTACAATTATCTGAATAAAATGTTCAATATACTATCTATCTATCTATCTATCTATCTATCTATCTATCTATCTATCTATCTATATACCCCTATTATAAAATCAGCCTATTCCACTCCTATGTATTTACCTAACAGAAATGAAAGCTTATATCCTTGCAATGGTTTATGCATCAATGTTCACAGCAGATTTATTTGTAATAGCCGCAAGCTGGAAACCACCCAAATGTCCATCAACAGATGAATGGATAAACGAATTGTGGTCTAGCCATACCTTGGACTGTCAGTCAACCCTAAAAAGTAATAAACCATAAAAGTTCTGACTCATGCAGCAGAACAGAGTTTTGTATGCTAAATGATAGAAACCAGAAGGGGAAAGACTGCATACTGTAGATTCCATGTATATAAAACTCTAGGAAGTGCTAACTAGTCTATTGAGAAAGAAAGCAGATCAGTGGTTGCCTGAGGATGGAAAGCATATCAGGAGGAAGGAGGAATTTTCTGGGGTGATGAGTGTGTTCACTATCTTCATTTTGGTGATGGTTTCATGGAGATAAAAAAATATCGGGGTAGAGACAGATCTAGACATAGATACATGTATAGATAGATCTCAAAACTTATCAGGTTGTGCTTTTTTATTTTTAATTGTTACATAATACTTACACATATTTATGGGGTACAGTGGGCTACTTGGACACATATGGACAATGGGTAATGATTAAATCAGGGTAATTAGCATATTCATTATCTCAAACATTTATCCTACCTTTGTACTGGGAACATCCAAAATCTTTTTCTCTAGATATTTTGAAATATGTAATAACCTACTTGTTATGCTTTGGATGTGAGGTGTCCCCCAAAAAGCTCATGTGTGAGACAATGCAAGAAGGTTTAGAAGATAAATGATTGGGTTATAAGAGCCTTAACTCAATTGGTGGATTAATTCCCTGATGGGATTAACTGAGTGGTAACTGAAGGCAGGTAGGGTATGGCTGGAGGAGGTGGGCATTGGGGGTGTGCCTTTAGGGTATATGTTTTGTATCTGGCAAGTAGAGTCTCTCTCTGCTTTCTGATCACCACCTGAACAACTTCCCTCTGCCATATTCTTCCACCATGATGTTGAGCCTCACCTCAAACCCCAAGGAATGGAGCTGGCTGTGTATGGACTGAAAACTTTGAAACCATGAGCCCCTAAATAAACTTTTCTTCTTCTACAATTGTTTTTGTCAGGTATTTTAATCACAGAAAAAAAGCTGAGTAAAACACTACTGATAACTGTAGTCACCCTATTGTGTTATAAAATACAGAAACTTGTTCTTCCCGTCTAACTGTATTTTTGTACCCATTAATCAACCTCTCTCTTCTCAATCTTCCCAGCCTCTGATAACCACTATGCTACTCCCTACTTCTGTGAGACCTATTTATTTAATGTCCACATAGGACTAAGAACAAGCTCAGTATTCATCTTTCCATGCCTGGCTTCCACATAAGCTTCTCCAGTTCCATCCACGTTGCCACAAACAACAGGATTCCATTCTTCATGATGGAAGGGCACCCCGCTGTGTAGGTATTCCACACTTCCTTTATCGATTCATAATTTCAAGGGAAATTATGCTCATTAAATGTGTCCTGTTTATTGTGCCTCGATAAAGCTGGACATAAAAAGAATCAATGGGCGAGTATATGAATGAGAAAACAAGTCAAGAAGGAATGCATAAATTTAAAAACTGACCAATGGGAATAAATGAGTGACTAGGAATAAATTAGAGGGTCATGATAAACAAATGAATGAGTGGTTGGGTGAGTAATGAAGAAATCATGAGCACCCAGCAGAGGCGGACTCACAGGTCCACACTTGGTCTGCGTCCTAAACTCAGACTCAGCCACAGCCCTGGGTACACAGGGTTCCTAAATGTGAGACCAAATCTGGTCAGAAGCCCAGGACCTTCAACTCCCCCTCCACAGGTTTCTGGGGTTAATTGGCACTTCCTGAGACACGCTTCCAGGAACACTCTAAAATGTCCTCTTAACTGTGAAAGACACGGCAGCCTATAAATCACAGCTGGGAAGGAAGCAAAATTACCCCATCTCTCCCAGAGTCTCCGGGGGATGGCTTTCAGGGAACATGGCTGTGAACACCCCCAGAAAGATCCCAAATCTCTCAACCCTAGCTCAGTGCTATCTTGAGCCAAAAGTGCAGTCATGAGGGTGGGAGGAGATAGGACACAGACAACATAAAACAAGAGAGAGACACAGTAAGCAGGGTGGATGGGGGGGGGGGGAGTTCCAAAACTAATATAAAGGACAAATTCCCAGTGTGACCTAGAAGTAGGCATGGGGCTTCACCTTCCTGATCCACCTGTGTTCAAGGTTTGGAGGGATCCAGAAGGGACAGAGCAATCTCATCTGGGACTGGAACCCAGGGCTCACTGGACACCAGGCTTTCTACTGGGGAACAGGCCAGGAAGAGGATTCCCCAGGAGCTGACCAAACCCAAGATGGCTTCATCCAGAACTCATAGCTCATTTGAGCATTCCAGGAAGCTGTGTCTCCACCAACCTGGTCTACCCTGGTGGGTCTTTAGGAAAGGGCCAAGGACATGTGCCAGAAGCAGAGGACTCCCCGCAGGGTTTTGCAGCCCAACAGCCAGGTCTCCTGGGTCAACTAGTACAGTGGGTGGATCAGGAATGCTGGGATCCAGGACAGGGGACCAAGGGTTTTGGGAGGGCCTCTGCGTTTTCCTGTGGGGGGGCACAAGGGACTTCTCATTCCAAGACAACTGAGACTGATCATTGGCTCTGCACCATTCCAATTTCTGGAAAAAAAAAAAAATTATCAGCCTCTCCTAGATTATCTGTTTTCTCTACACCCCAGAGCTACAACATCAAGAACCCATCTGTCTCCCATGGGAGCAAGGATGACCAATTTTTATGCATTCCAGGACCCTCAAGCGGAGACACTTAAACACTGCCCGGCCCTGTGTCTGTGGCACCTATGCTGCCATGCCAGGTGCCAGGAGAACTGACCTTCCAAGCAGCCCCTCCCTTCCCAGGACAAACCTGGGAGAGCCTGCCTTCCACTGTGCCGAAGCCTCTCTCTGACCCTCCCATGGCCTGAGCCCTCCCACGGTCTGAGCCCTCCCACAAAGCCCTTTAGACACACAGGGACACTGACCATGTACCCTGCCCCCAGCCCCCAGTGCCTTCTCTACCTCCTGCCAGGGGTGGAGGTGTGTGGCAATTCTTCTCCGTGTCCCCAGTCTCCCTTGCAGTCTGTTGACCCAAGGGCTAAATTCAGAGGGAAGACAATTTGGTCAGTGAAAGTCTTAATCAAGGTTATTCTGGTTGCAGACAACTAATTAGTTTGCTAATTAGTTACACAAATAAAAAAGTGGGGAGGCGATAGAGAAAATGGGAGGTCTCCTGGAATACAAGGTGAGGAGGAACATAGAGGCCACAGAGCTGCCACCAAGAAGCACATGGCCACTGGGAATGGAGGTCACTCTGACCCCATTTCTCCAGGTTTTCTCTCTGTTTCTTTCTAAACATCTGATGTTTCTCTGTGTCCTCTCCTTTCTCTTTTCCTGCTCTCCTCCTTTCTTATCTCTGTTCTCTCTCTCTCTCTCTCTCTCTCTCTCTCTCTCTCTCTCTCTCTCTCTCTCTCTCTCCTCCACCTCTAGGGACCCCCAAGACCTGATTTTATTACTTGTCACTCAAGGAACTAGCTAAAGCTGATCATGGTCTCTGTATCTTTCTGATCCCTGGGAGACAGTCTACTGGGCCAGCCCAGGTCAGGTGTCTACTCCTATCCACTCAACTATGACTGGTGGCAAGGAGCCACTGGGGACAGGACTGCCTGGGGCTGTACCTGTGGGTATGTTAGGTGGAGCCCCAGGAAGGGGAATGGGCTAAGCATCCACACCAAGAGCTGTCACGACCACGCAGTTGCCTCGTCTGGAGATAGCTCACCCACATCCTGACTCAGAGCAGGGAAGCTCCATCCTAGCCTCTTGACAGGAACACTGCATCCTGGTCCCCTGCTCTATATTCAGCCTATGTATTATGTCTTGCTGAGTGAGTGGGAAATGAAACAACTTCTGTATTTCCCTTAGAAGGTCCTTAGATAAGACCCAAAGCTGGGTCCTATTTCAGCCAAAGCCTTTGCTGGTGGACTGTGAATTAGAAACAGCCATGAGTCAAGGAGTAGAAGAGAAAGGTTTGAGTTTGAGGGGTTGAGAGACCAGGGAGAAGAGCCGGGCTTTGGAGGCAGGCTATTTAGGGTGGGACTGCCAGGTGCTGCACAGTTCACCTAATATTGACTGGGCCCGGCCTGGCAAATCCAACCTATGTCATGAGATAAAAGTCAATAATGTGGACCTAGAACAGTGCCTGCCTACTCCCAAGCCCTTCAGACCCTCCAGATATTGGCAGGGGTGAAAAAACTTTGTAGACATTGTGAATTATCTCCCTGCACAGGGGATGGTACCAAGCAAGGCATGAATCCCACCCACGTTGTTGACAGCTTACAGGGTCCCAGCCCTATGGTAGGCACTAGTTAGATGTGAGGGTGAAGGATGTGAGATCCAAGGGAAATAAAGAGAATAAATGTTATAATGGAGGCAGAGTTGTCACCAGCCCAGACTCCAAAGTCAGGCAGCTTGTGTTCAAAGGCTAGCTCTGCTGCTTCTGTACTCTGTGACTTTGGGCACATTCCTTAGCCTCTCTGGGATTGTTCCTCATCTGGAAAAGGGGGCACAATAACATTATCTACCTCAACAGATTGTTAGCACGAGTAAGTGCTTAAAAGTGTAACAGACATACACTCAAACGTAATGTACGAGACACTTGGAAAACTAGAAAGAGAGGTATATACAGCATCCCTGAGAGCATAGACCAGGAGCAGCAAATGTTGGGGGTGAGGTTTGTGTGTGCAGGTGAACGGGTAGAGAGAAAAGATGAATAGTGACAGGAACAGTGGACGGGGTGCCCAGTCCTAGACAAAGGCCACGGTCCCTGTGATGATACCAGGGAAGGTAGCCAGAGCACAAGGGACCCTTCAAAGAACAAGAAGGGTGGATCAGAGATGGCATGTGATTTCTGCCTTGTGCACCAAGGTGGGGGCTCTTCTGCTTTCTGGGGACCAGATTCTGTTTGAAACGTGCAGACTGTGATCCTGGACGAGGCACCCATCACAAGGAAGGAGCTGCATGGAGTTTGATTAGAACAAGTGGCAAGGACGGAGGCAGCGTGGGCAGAGTGACAGAGGCTCTCTCTCTGCTCCTCTCCAAGCTGTGTCCTCACAGTCCTGGCAGATCCGACCACCCCCACTGAAAAATCCCCCTCCCTCCCAGCCTGGACCCACTGAAAGCCCTCGGGAGGTACTCAAATGTGCAACTTTTTATAGTTCACATCTATTCTGCTGGGGAAATCAGCCCTCGACCGCAACGGTGCCCAGACATGAATCATAATGTCCACGGTGTGGAGAAAACGCAGCAAGTCAGCAGTTACGGGGTGGGGCCCCGGGGTTTTCATTCACAAAGAGATTTTTCAATTTTATTAAAATCAATAAGAGTTTTATTACAGTATAAATGAAATGAGGGCTCTTTGCCTTCTGGGATAACAAACTATATTACCTTCAAAGCTGGCACACAAAAGTCCCTGCCCAGAAGGGACCCTCTTGGGTCAGGTAAATACCTGGAACTCATGCACCCAGAATGGAGGTTGGCCTTTTGGGATTGGAGAGAGATGAGCTATAGTCCAAAGAAGCACACCTACCAGATATTTCCAGCAGAATGCCATGCCAATACCAGGAACCTATGTTCAGGAACCTTACAAAAACTATGACAATTGATGGGGTGATGTGTGTGTGTTTGTGTGTGTGTGTGTGTAAAAAGGAATGAAGCCAATTTGAGCATTAAGGTGGGATCACAGCTGCAGCTGTCCTTCTGAGGGAAGGAAGGAAGGACACAGAGAGCAAGTGTGTGTGGATGCGTTTTGCAAACTGTCAAGAGCTGTGCACCTGCTGGTGGTCTTTTCTTCATCCTTGTAGTTATTGTTCATAAAAATGAGCACTCTGGTCCAAAGACAGGCTTGGAGATGGAATAAAAGGAGCAGAACCCACAAGAACCAGGACCAAGAAGCCAATTGCTAAATGCAGGGAGGAGAGAAGGAATGAGAGGAGTATACACACACACACACACACACACACACACACACACACACTCATGCACACACACACATACACACACACTCTTAAACCACTCTTGGGATGGATGGGGAGGCATGTGGAGAGGCCACAGAGTCCAACCTGGAGCTCCCAGGGTCTGCAAGCATAGGGTGAGGGGGTTACATTTCTCTCCAGGGTCTGGGTAGCTTTGTCTTCAAGATTGTCCTGACTCTGCAAGGTCACTGCAGACAGCCTGCTCCTGGCTCCTGCATGGCTCCCGGTACTTGTCCCCTGCCCAGGACTTGGAGGGAGCTGAGTCTAAGGGAAAAGTTTTCAATTGGTGCTGGAAGCTCCTCAGCTGGCTGTCAGATTGGAGGCTCAGGCCCCATGGCTGTGATGTCCTGGCAGCCCCGGGAATCAGACTGAAGCTGGCCCGTGTGGGTACTGCAGTAATAATTCGTCTGGGAGGACAGTCAATCCGTGCCACCTGGGGACTGGTGCTGCAGAGGTAGCTGGCTGGAAGGCCTCAGAGCTGCTGCCAGTGCTGAGGCAGAGGCTTTTGCTGGCCTCTGGTGTTTCTGGGACACAGATTCCAGCCAGGGAATGGGGCTCTGGCTGGATCCCACAAGCCTTGGAGAATTTGTTGCAAACTCTTAAAATTTAAACAACGGTAACGACAAAGGTACCTGAAAATCCCAACCCTAACAAACCAATTTTCACTTTTATGTATCTCCTTCCTGCCCTTGTCCACAGAGGCATACATTTTCCCTTCATTTTATTTATTACATGTGTGTAATTTTGAATACAAATGGAAATTTTTGTCCCCTTCACAATACACAATAAACATTTTTCATGTTTCCATGCAGCTTTTGTAATCAAACTTAATAGCTGCACAAAATAATTTAGATGCCCTATAGTTTACTAACCAATTCCCCTACTAAAGAGCTACACAGGTTACTTCCTAATTTTTGTTATTGAACAATTCTGCATGGAACATCATCAAAGGGATGCATCCAACCTTGGCATAGTGGTTATGGGTATGTTTTGTGGGGAGATGTTTTTTGATAATTTAATAAGTATCAAATAGCTCAAGACTGCTTAATTTTAATTGCTTTAATTACTAACAAGGCTAAACATCTTCCCAGGTGTTTGCTAACCTACTGGGTGTCCCCACCCCCCGCCCCGTGACAAGCCTGCCTAAACGTGTTGCTTACTGTCTATCAAGTCACAATATTTTTTCTCTTATAAACTTTTTATGTGGCATAGCTATCAATTCTTTGTGTACTGGAGTTGGGGCAACTACATTTTTTTTCCATCTAGCATCTCCTTATTTTACTATTTTTTTCCCCTGACATATGGGAGTTTTCGTTTTGTTCTTGTGTCATCTGCCAATCTTATCTTCGCAGTTTCTTCTATTGCTTCAAAGCTGAGTGGTCTTTCTTTGTAAAGATAATACATATTTCATCTTCTGCTAACTTTTCTATTTTTAAAAATGTATTCAGCTCTGGAATCCATCTGTAGTCTATTAAAGGGGAGCTCTGAATTAAAATTCTTCAATGCTATTGAGTTCCCCAGCATCATTCATTTTTAATTATTTTTTAAATTATTATTTTATAGAAACGGTCCAATGTCTTACGGGTTAGGCCTTGTCACTTACTCTTTTTTTTTTTTAGCCTGTCCTTTGAAATCCTCCTCTGTTTGCTTTTCCAGAATCTATCATCTTCAGGAAAGTACTGCTGGGATTGATTTGAGATAGGCCATGTTTGTAAATTAACCTATGGTGGGGAGACATTTTCATAATATCAAGTGTGTTCGACTTGGGTTATGTTAGGTCTCTCTCTCTCTGCCCCCACCTCATTAGGGTTTGCAATTTTCTTTAAAAAGGTCAGGCATATATTATATTTATTCCTAAGCATGTTAGATCATTTATTTCTCTCTAAAGTAAAGATTTTTCCTTCTGTTTTCTAGAAAACATCAATTCTTATGCATGCAGTCTGCACCTATCTTCTCCCTTAAACTCTTTAATTCATGAATTTTTACTGATCCTATGTGTTCACCACCCATAGCAATGTTTTCTTGTCCTCTGTTTTCCAATTTATTTCATCTTGCCTTACTGAATTGACTGGGATGTCCAAACAAGGTCACGTTGCACACCTTAAATCTTTTTTTAGGATATTGGGTAGGGTATAAATTAACCTAAGCATCTAATTATCAGCATGATAACAACAGGCTTTCTCTTTTAATTCCAATTTTAACATTGCTTGTGTTTTATAGGTATGGAGTTTTGCTCTAAAATAGGTATGCTTTATCCTACTGAGGAATCCTTTAATTCACAAGTCATTTTGAAAATGACTCACGGACTGGGGATGTGGCTTAGTGATAGAGAGCTTGCCTAGCATGCTCGAACCTTGGATTCGATTCCCAGCACCTCAAAAAACTATGTTAAATTGTATCAAACTATTTGGGGATGATTATTAAGATGATTTTTAATGACTTTCATTTTCAGGAGCAATCCTTTGTGGAATGAATGTTGAATGAAGAGTGACATTTTCTCCCAGGGATGGAACTGGAATTGCAACCCCGGTCTTCCAATTCCCCTGTCACTTGATGAATGAAATTGTCATTTTGGAAGGTATGTTTTCGTTTCCTAGGGCTTCAGCATTGCTTCTCATTGTGTAATAATCAGCAAACACAGGCAGATGAAAAGTGTTTTGAGATAGAATTCTTTCTGTCTTTAATCCTTTGCAGGGTGCCTGGGTTCCCGGAGCAGTAGCCAAATAGGCAGTTACCTAAGCATCTATGGGAGGTTCTCTGAAATGTTAAAAATCTTATAAAGACCCAAAGAATAACTGAAAGTGAGTGAAAGATCCTTTAAAAGAACTAGAAACTTTTGACTAAATGTAAACTTTTGATCTAAGAACACATGCCAAAGTCGAACGCCCGATTCAGTTGTCCATTTCCTGTTCTCTCTCCTGGAGGCCAGCCTGGCCAGGTGCGCAGAGCTGGCTCCTTCCTCCGGGCATTCCTGCCTCCCCTCCCCGCAGCCTCCACCATCCTCCTCTGGGCGTCATCCCACAGCACTCTGCCCCTCTGGCACTTTCTCTCCTGGCTGCTTTCTATCTGCTGCACTGGGGGAGATTTTTATTCTGCTCCAATTAGCCAGAACAGTTGCTGCCTCCCTGGGATCCAGCCTAAGCGCAGCGCCCACGCTGAGCAGCATGGCGCTACCTCCTGCGCAATTGCCGTTCAGCCCCCTGTGAGCAGCGGCTCAGCGAGCCAGGTCTCCTTCCCACTCCCTCATCCCATGGGCCACAACTTCCCCCAAACAGTCCCACAAACCCTGCACTTGATTTTTACTGTCAAACCTATGTGATGGGTAGGTAAGAGTTCTCAACATCCCCTCTTTACAGATGGAAATTGAGGTCCAGGGAAGAGGAGTGAATATCTGAAACTCACTCCACTAGGAAATGACAGGGCTAATATGCCAGAGTGAACTCCAACACCATGCCAAACCTCCAAGTTCTTTCTACGACGCTGCACAATCTACCTGCTAGATGATCTCTCCTTTCAAGCTTGAAATAGAGAATTCAAACATTGACGGTGGCAGGACTTAAGTGTGCATTTGTTTCAAATAACTCGAAGCTTCCAGGAATATGGAATTTTGCTGGAGAGGGGACAAGGACATCCCTCGCTGCCCCCAGCTGGCTTGTTTTAATCCTCACCAAGCCAGTTGAACATTCTGACGCTCTTGGTGGCTGTGTGTGTTCGGGCATAATTGGAGAGGGGAGGTGGCCATCTGATCTTGCCCTTGTGGAGGCCTTTGGCTCTACAGGTGGAAGTTATGGGGTTTTGAAATTTGTTTGCTCTGTCCCTGGGATATGCAAGGGAAGCCAGGAATTTGATTGCATCAGAAGAAAAATGCCTGTGCATCAGAAGAAAAATGTCCTGGGTCCCTTGCTCCTGGCACCCAAGTCCAAACTCTGCTCCCAGGGAAAGTGGGGCTCTTCTGTCTTGCCAGAAGAGAAGGAACTGGAAGGGGAGAGTGCCCAGCTTTTCAGTCCATCCTGGAAGCTCGTGGAAAGCAGTTTTGGAAGAAGCGGATCTAAGTTGGTCTCAGAGGGAAGGGCAGGATTTGAGCAGGAAAGTTGAGAACGTGAAGTGAGGCTCAGAAGAAGATGGAAGGCTGTGGATATGAGGTGGGGGACCACAGTGTGGGGATCACAGCAGGAAGAGTTGGACCCTGAAGGGGGATAGTTCCCAAAATCCTCACTTCCCTGAGGGGAAGCTGATGTCCAGAGTGGGCAAATAACCAGCCCAAGATCACACAGCTAGCGAGTGGCAGAACTGGGAGAAAACCCAGTGCTCTAGTCTAGTGGCTGTCCCCCCACCCAGGCTGAAACAACTGTGTCCTGCAGCTCCTGGGCAGGTTCAGGAGGCCCAGGGATCTGAGCTGCCCACCCCAGGGACTCCCACAGACCATCCATCACTCTGGGGTGGGTGTTGTCCAGGGACCCCAAGAGAGGAAGTAATATACCCAGAGGGGGTTGTGATAGATGGAAAGAAGCAGAGATTGTAGGCAGCACATGCAGATGGAGAGTCCCAGCATGGATCATTACCAATGACATAAAATATGCTGCAGGATTTCTCACCTTATATTAAAATCATTCTCTGCTTAAAGTCTCTTTCTCTAGCCACCACCCCATCTCCCCATTCCCCTCCCCACAACAAAACTACGCTGGGCATCTTCACTACCTCACTATCTACTCACTCTTTAAGCCACTCTGGTCTGACGTCCATGTTTGTTCTTGACCCAGAATCCACGGTTACCCACAGCTTGCCCTCTGTTTTGCTTGACCCAAACTCTGCTCAGCCTTCTCTTTCCCACAGGCCTGAATTCCACTTACGCCAGGACAGAAACCCCTATCCCCAAGACCCTTAACATCCTTTCCTGGGAATCATTGACCACTATAGGACATTTTCCAGACCACCTGGTCATTTCTCCTTATTTGTCTGGTTTTCCCTCCAAAGACTCTGCTTATGTTTGGAAAACCCTTCTGTTTGAGTTTGCGATGCTTGCAGACTTCTGAGATCACAGTGTTCTCCCTATAGCAGTAGTCTCTCTTCTAATTAAAGTCTCTCCCTATCTAAGTCTGGATATGCTTTCATTTGACATGATGGTCATTCATCAAACCCCCCAGTGTTCAATTCAATGGCTGCTCTGGTCCACCCCCTACTCCACCTGCCAACAGTAATTAGCACGTTACCTACCCTCTTGCTTGAAACACCTTCCTTGGACCCCTCCTCTGGCCTTCTCCCACTATTTTATCCTCTGTGCCGGTTTTGCCTCTTCCACACTCCTCCCAGAGTCTGAGACGATGCACACCTTGCTCTGGGCTCTTTAGTCATCTGTTTTTCCTCCCCAAGTGGTTCCACCCTTCTCTGTGGCTTTATATACATCTCCCTTGATAACCCTCCAATGACTCTATTGCTCTCTGAGCTCCCAATTCAGATCCCATAGCTGACTTTTCCTGTATCTGGCCTGACTTTTCTGCTTGTCTACCTGATGGACCTACCAAACCTGCCATGTCCAGCTCTTAACCCCCCGGGTAGAACCCCTGATCCAGTCCTTCTCCCATATGATGCGCTCAGAAATAGCTCCACCATGTATCGGATCACAAAACTAGTAAACCCAGAGTCTTCCTTTCACCCCGATTTTTCTCTCCCCCTAGCAATTCCAAAACAAAGCCTTACCTGTACACCTCTCTTTCCCTCCCTGCTGTTATCCACCAGAATCTTTCACCTGGACTAGCTCAGGTGCCTCCTGAGTGGTCTTCCTGCATACAACTGTATCCTCATCAGGCTCTAGTCTGCATGTTTTCCAGAAAGAAAATTTTATAATTATAAACTGAACTCTGCTTTGAATGCTTTAGCATCTTCCCACAATGCCTAGGTTCAAACCCAGAGCCCTCTGCAGTCTGGCCCCAGCAACCCCTCCCATATCCCGGGGTGCCATCTTCCTCCTGCTCCCTCTGCCCAGCCACCATGGCTGGCTGTCCCATCCTGGGTCACATTGGGATCTTCCCAGGGCCCCTGAACTGGCCATTCCTGCCCCTTCACTTGGTTCTTCTCTTCCTGCAGTTCTGTGAACTGTGACTCCCGTGATGCTCTGGCCCAACACCCTGTCTGTGCCTTCGTGATATGAATTTTATTTTCACTAGTGCTTGTTGGCTTGTTTACTCTGTCTCCCCCACTAGAAAGTCCAGGAAGCTGAGGACCATGTTTTCCTAGCGCCTTGCTAATATTCAATACATAAACAAAGGGACTTCAACAAGGTAGGGTTTACATGCCTGCTTCTGCCCAGGTTGGTGGAACCCCTTAAGGCAGGGACCACCTCCAGTTACCTCTATTCTCAGTGGGCCCTAAGAACACAGAGCCTGGGCCTTGTTCTTCACAGGGCACAGAAGAGATGTCACCATCCACATCTACAGCTTCCTGACCATGCCCAGACCTCTCTCTCTCTCTCTCTATCTCTCAGCCAACTCTATGTCTAAATCCTCTTAGAAACGGCAGCACATAGCTTAGCAGAAGGGGTGGTCCTGCCCTGCCTGGAGAAGCCCCTGTTCCTTGTACCTGGGCACTCTCCAACAGGATGCGGAGGCTAGATGCAGGACAATGGGGCTTTCACTTCCTGGTCCTGATGGTACAGGCTGGCTCAGAGTCACAGGGGTAGTCTTTTATAAAATTGGAGACAGACCTCTGGGATTAGAACCCTTCTGGTGTTTCAGGAGACAAATCTCCACTGTCATCCTTTGTAGAATGGTAGCCTGGTGCAGGCCTGTTGGAAAATACCTCCCTGAGACTGTAATGGGAGCAAAATGCAAAAGCCCAGCCCTCATTGCATCAGCCAAGGCCCCAGAGTCTTCCAAGTTGTGCAGCTTAACAGATTAGTGTGGACACTGAATGTAAGCTATGTTCAGGGCCTGACTCTGGGCTGGGGGTACGAAAATCCTGAGGAAAACAATTACCTTCTATTATGATTTTAATCTGGAATGCTCTTCAAAGGCTAAAATATCAAAGGTTTGGATACAATGCAGAGGTGGGGTTTGGGGGAGATGATTGGATCATGAGGTCCCGAACCTCATCAAAGGATTAATCCACTGATGGATTCATAATTTGACAGCATTTTAGGGAGGTAGTGGGATCTTTAAGAGGTGGGGCTTAATTGAAGGAAGGCCACTGGGGTGTATCCTTGAAGCGTATATCCTGTCCCCTGACCCCCTTTACTCCTAGATCTCTGCTTCCTGGCTGCCATGAGGTGAGCTGTTACTCCACCATACCCTCTCCACCATGATGCTCTTCCTTATCCTAGAGCCAGAAACACAGAACTGAGTGACCATGGATTGAAACTTCTGAAACCTTGAGCCCCAAATAGATCTTTCCTCCTTTAAGTAGCTTTTCTCAGGTATTTTGTCACAGCAATGAAAATCTGATTAACATCTCCCTACCAACTGCCCTTAAGGAGCTAAGAGTTGGCAGGACAGATCCACCATTGCTCTTGGAAACCAGGAGCCAGCTGTGTCCCTTGCAGTCTAGAGGGCAGAAGAAGGTCCAGCACAGCAGACGGATAACACTGAAGGCAGATTTTTTTAAATAAGGAAGCACTTGCTCCCCATCAAGGCAATCCTGCGAGACACGGTGAGCTCCCAGCATATTTCTCCTCTGTTCAAAGTCCCCATTGATGCCCCTTGCTCTCAGCAAAAGGATGAAAATCCTTAATGTGTCCCACAAGGCTTTGTGTGGCTCAGCCTCACCCACTCCATGAAACTCATCTTACACCCCTCCCTCCCTCTTTCCCTAACATTCTTATTCTCAGATCATCAAACACCTTCAGCCTCTCTGCCCATCACAAACTTGCACCAACTGTTTAGTGTGTCTGGGAGGCTCGGGTCTCCCACCCATTGTAAGACCTCTTTGCTTGCAACCCAACCCCCTGCTTCATTTCAATGATCACTTTTTAAAGACAGCCTCCCTGACCTTCCCAATTGTCCTTCTTACTCATTGGCTCCTGATCCTGGCCAGCTCCTCAGAGCAGCTCCTCCAGTTCCAACCAGCCACACCTACCTGGGTGCTGTGTGAGACATCCATGGAGGATGTCCGGGCCTGCTGCTGGTTCCCACCCCGAACTCTCACAGCCAGACAGAAAGTGAGGGAGAATGTGGAAAGAAATGCCACCTCTGAGGCCCAAGAGGAAGACTCTAAGATGCACAGCTTCCCCTTCACACCAAGAAGAAAAAAATGAGCCCAGGATGAAAGGGAGAGTGAAAGCAGGGATTGCAGGAAGTTGAACTGGAGTGGAGTCTGGTCCCTGCCAAAATCTCTGCCCAGCTCCGAGGGGCTCTTTGCCACACTGTGCAAGAGCCCCCCTAGATCCTGTGTCTGTGCTGTTTTTCCTCCAATTCCCCGCACCTGTGGCTCTCTTAAGACCTGCCCTCAGACAGGAAGAGAGCCACAGGGGCATAGGAGTTCCTGGCCCTCCAGACAAGCCCATAGCCAACGACCAGTGCAGGAGTCAGGAAGTCCAGCTCTGCAGCTAGGGCGAAGATAGAGTGTCATTATGCTCCAGATCTCCTCCACTTAAAACCAGACGGACTCTTGCCTGGCTTCCTGGCTCCCCCACACCCAGTTTAATCCATGCCAGGGTCCCTTGTCCCTCAATATCCTAGGGGAATTGGTTTCAGGACTCCCGAGGACACCAAAATCCACAGATGCTCAAGTTCCCTTTTATCAAATGGCACTGTATTTGCATATAATCTACGCATAGCCCCCTGTATAGTTTAAATCATCTTCAGATTATTTGTATTAACTAGTAAAATTTATGTGCTGTTTAAATGATTATTATACTGTATTGTTTTTAGAGAATAATGATGGGTTTGAAGTCTGTATATATTTTATTTGTCCTTATGGAGGCTGCAGATATAGAGGGCTGATCATACTGGGCTTCCTTCTTGTCCCATGCAATGATTTCACAATTTAATTCAAGAGTCACAACTCTGACTTCATGAGTGTCCTCCCCTCTCCTTCCCAACAGCCCTAAACTTCTACTGGCTCACCCCCAAAAAGAAGGAGAAGACTTTCTTCTATGCCTGAGCATGTTAGTGGGGGAGATTTCTCACCTGTTGGCCCTTCTCTGCTAGTAGACACTGCTGATAGACAGTGGCTGTTGTCACTTATCACCTGGTGCTGTAGCACAGGCGGAGCTTGGGACTGCCCTAAGGAGGAAGGTCTATAATTTATAATTTCCCCCTATTGACTCAGACCCTATTTCAGCTCTTCCTGCCACAGCTGGCCCCCATACGGTAGCTAAGCCTCAAAACAGTCCTTTGACCAGAAATGATGGTGCACACCTATAATCCACGGTTTGGGAGACTGAGGCAAGAGGATTGCAAGTTCAAAGTCAGCCTCGGCAACTTAGTGAAGCCTTAAGCAACTTAGTAAGACCCTATCTCAAAATAAAAAAATAAATAAAAGGGGTGGGGATATGACTCAGTGGTTAGGTGCCCCTGGGTTCAATCCCCAGTACCCGAAACAAAACCAAACTAAACACCTGTCCCTTGGTGAGGTAATATTATGCTACATCTCTCCGGTGCATCATCTCTTTGCCCCAGGTGAAAGCATTGCTGCCTGATGTATGCATGCTCATTTTTATATACCCAGCTCCCCAAACTCAGAGCCCTAACTCAAGGGCTGCAGGAATGATAGGAAGGAATAAATCCTTTTTGATGCCAATCAAGCACAGGGTGGGCATTTGTGCTGCCATACATAAACCAGCCCTGCTGCCTCTCAGTGCCCTTTGACTAAAGGGCATCTCTGGGGTACTGTTCTCTCAAAGAAGCCCCTCAACAATCAACTAGAATATATCATCTACAGCAGGCAGACTATTCAGTCAGAGATTACAATTATTTCTAGAAGTGAGGATATTCCTTTGTTTGTACATCCAAGTGGGTGACTGTACTGCCTCAGTCTGGCTGGGCACAATTCAGGAGCCACTTATCAAAAGAAACGAACTTTATTTTTAGAACACACACACCAAACCACACAGCTCTTCGGGAATTCCCTCAGAGCCCAACTGCCACCACCGGCTTCCCACAAGCCTCTCAACCTCCCCCACCCCTCCTGCTCTTGAGGCCGATTGGCTGGGTTGCGTGTGTGGAGCCAAAAAAAGTCCCCCAATGAACAGCTCCATGGTCTGAAAGGGCAGGGAAACAGCCCAATGAGCATCACTGCAGAGGAGCCAATCAGCTGGCAGCTAGAAGTTTGCTGGGGCTGCTGTGAGCCAATCATCAGCTGGCAGCTGGAAGTTTGCTGGGGCCCGTTTGGCTGTGGCTCTCAACACTGTACAAGTAATGCCCACACCAGAACTTGGGTGATTATCTTTTCACAATTAGTTCCCCCAATGGACCTCACAAGGGCAGGCATGGTCGATCCTCTTCACCCGGTGTCACTGCAATAGGGTAGCACATGGAGGGATTCCCTAAAGTGCTTACTAACTGATACATGGAGGGCTGCTTAGAGGAGGGATGCCTCAAACTTGGCTTGAAGGCTACATGATGCCCCATCAGAAACGGATGTCCTTGTGGAAGATGTCATGGGAACTGAGGAGATGAGGGCTGGCAGGAGAGTAAACATCACTCTGTCCTATTGTCACTGCCTTGGTTAGCAATGGAAATGTGGGGAAACTCCTCAGGTGTCCAACCCAGGAGAAACTGTGGAGTCACTGGTCTCCCCACTTAGGCCGATGGAACCCTGAGGCACTTGAAGTGTCACAGATAGAGTCAGGCCTGTTTTCTGACCCTAGTACTGTCAGGGCTCCTTCCAAGACTCTATCCTTCTTGGACACATCTGCAAAGGAGGGCACAGAAGTACCAAGGGCAGGTGGAGAAGACTGCAGGCAGAGGTGACTCTTGCCTCTTCAAGGAAGAGCCTCAAATGGGTGAGCTCCAGGTTTCTTTGTCCCTCCTGTGTCCCCCACCCCCTGCTTCATTCATGCATTTCCCCTGATAATTAATGAGCAAACAATCTTTGCAAAACAATGTTTAAACACCTTAGGATTAATTTAATCAAATGTTTAATTGCCCTGTAATTAATCATCTAAGCTTAATGAATTGAGCCTTCATCTCTGGGAGTTACATTTATCCCAATGACTTCTGAAAATAAGTATGTGAGGGGGCCTTTTGTAATTATACTTTTGGCTCCCATTTGGGGCTTCTAGGGCAGGGACAATCCCTCATAGACTGTAGGTGGTCTCCTTCTCTCTGTTCCCAGCATGCAATCCAAGATCAGCTCTCTGGGGACGTAACGGAAGGAGCTGATTGGTTAAGAGGTAGCACCCTGGATCAGGTCTCTAGAAGAAGGACATCTGAATAAGCTGGGCAACTACAAGATGGTCCCACTGTCCTAGCCGTGCGCCCTTATGCAGGTCACATTCTTTCTGCAATCTCAGCATGTTCATCTGTAAAATGTCAGGTTCCTTGGGCACTAGAGAGGTTCCAAAAGACCTCAAAAAGGGGTAACAAGGCTTTATACTTTAACAAGTGCTGTGCTCCAATGAGGGGGTGTTTGAATCTCTCTCTGCTGTCCTCAGAGGGCTCTGAGCGTGGAGCTCAGCAGGCAGTTTGAGAGATGACCCAGCTCAGAAAGCTTGGTCCATTGCCCGCCACAAGGGTAGGTGGTAGGAGAGCTATGGGGCCCCTGTCAGCAGAGCATCTGAAGAGCAGAAGGTTGATACCTCTCCCTGTCCTGGAACCTAAAAAATTTCCAGTCAATCTGGCAGGAGCCTCAGCTCCCCAGCAGTGAGAGCCCTGTGAATCTACTTCTCAGCCTTGCATTTTCTCTAGGAGGCTGTGGGGAAGGTCAGGGCATCCATGAGCTGCCATGAATGCCTCTCCAGAAACCAGGGCAGATGGGGTCCCCGAGGAGAGAGATCTAATAATAGCTAACATTTAGTGAGTGTTGCTGATGTGCCAGGCCCTGGCCCCAGACTTGACAAGTGGTCATCCATTAAGTCCTTACAGTAAGCTCTTGTGGTCGGGTAACATTAGGCTGGATCATTGCCCTAGTCATTCCCCACCTATTATATAAATGAGAAAATAGAGAACCCACAGGGTAAACTAACTTACTCAAAGTCTTGAAACAAATAAGACATGGAGCCAGGGTCTAAACTAAATCAGTCTGGTTGCAGGGGCATGTTCTAAACCTGGTGCATCATGTCTCCTGGGAGAAATAAAGGCACTGATGGTGCTAGATGAGGCGAGCCATTGGCCGCAGGATGCTTGCAGAGAGCAGATAGATAGGCAGTCTTTGACCCTGCAAAGGCACATTGAGCCAACCTCTCCCAGGAGGCTGTGGGACCACCAAGTGGAGAGTCAATGAGGTTTTCTAATTCATTCTGTGAGCTGGCTGAGTCTCTGGGCCAAGGACAGCATCCAAGGCCAGATTCCTAACTTCCCAATACAGCCTTCCTCGGAATTGAGGGTACTCAGAGACTCTGGAATGGCATCTGTTGAAAGGAAATTAGCCCCAGACAGCCACAACCTCTGACCTAACATCTGAGCCTTCAGCTACACATTGAGCAGAGAATTGATTAACTCCAGCCTGACATAGGAGCTGCCAGGCTGCCTGCTTCCCCAGAGTTATTTATGCCACCCATTAGCTGAAGAAAGGCAGGATTCATAGAGCCATCATGGCCTAAGAACTCAGAGAAATTAATATAACTGTGACTGAAATACACATGAAGCCTCCACGGCCTCCATTTCATTAGGAATGAAGAGGAGTTCCATGCTTCTGGTTAGGGGCGGGGGGTGCTTCTCCTCTCCCACGTGTCCTGCATCTCTGCCTTCTATGTGCGCACAGCCCACTTCATGGTCTCATTCTTGTCATCTCCAAGTGCTGGCCCTGGTCTCCCATCTCTGGGTGCACTTCAACCGGTCACCCTCCATGAAGTTTCAGGACCCTGGACAGCACCAAACTCAACAAAGGCTCTTTGAGGTCAATAAAAGATAAAGGGAACCTCACTTCCACATGTAGGCAACACTTTGAAAACTCGTGTCTAATAAATACCTCTAAGAGTAGAGTACCTGAGCCTGATGGTGTGCTCCAACTTTTTTTTAATTTTTAGTACCAGGGATTGAGCTCAAGGGGCACTCACCCACTGAGCCACATCCCCAGCCCTATTTTGTATTTTAGTTAGAGACAGGGTCTCACTGAGTTGCTAAGCACCTCACTTTTGCTGAGGCTGGCTTTGAACTCGCGATCCTCCTGACTCAGTCTCCCAAGCTGCTGGGATGACAGGTGTGTGCCACCGCGCCCCGCAGTGTGCTCCAACTTTGCCAGAGCCCTTCATCAGAATTGGGATCCAAGCTGTTTTGCTGCAATTTTTGAAAATAAGGGCTTTGTATTGGCTTGCTAGGCTTCCATATCAAACTACCACAGACTAGGTGGCTTAAACAGCAGACATATGTTGTCCTAAAATTCCGGGGGCTAGAAGTCTGAAATCAAGGTGTCAGTAGGATTTGTTCCTTTTCAGGGCTGTGAGAGAAGGATGCAGTCCAGGCCCCTCTCCTTTGCTTGTAGATGACTATCTTTTTATGTGTCCATATTATCTTTACTCCATATGCACATTGGTGTTCCCAAATTTCCCCTTTTTAATAAGGACATTGGTCAGACGAGATTGGGCCCACCTTAATAAACTGATTTTAACTTGATTGCATGTAAAGACTTTATGTTTAACTATGGCCTCATTCACAGTTGCTGCTGATTTGGAAATATTACATATAGGAGATAGATAGATAGATAGATAGATAGATAGATAGATAGATAGATATAACTTTTAGTAAAAGCACCTGCTGATTCTTAACCCCAATGTCACCTCTGTGCCAGCCTCCTCCTCTTCCACCCAAAATTTTGGAACATGGCTCCTCCAAGCTTCTCTTTTCTCCCACTAGAATTAATCCACTTATTTATTCACTCAGTTGTTGATTTATTTGGACAACCCTTTATTGATCATGTACTGTATAGCAGGCCCAATGTGGGGCTCCAGGGACCCAGCAATGAGAAAGGCAGGGAGACTGCCTTCAAGGGCTGCCCAGCCCCACCAAGGAGACAAACAGGAGAAGGGACAATTTTGAGGTGATGTCATAAGGTCTAAGAAGTAGAAATCCAAGGGCCTTGGAAACATAGAGGGAACTCCTGGCCAGGGTGGGCAAGCAAAGCAGTGTCACCTGCTCTTGTCCACACCGTCAATTCCTTTCTAAGCATTGCTTAATTATGCTAAGAAGGCTTCTCTCAATAAAGAGAAATCTCAAAGGTATCCAAAGGCAGCCCCAGCAGGTGCTTGCTGTATAAATCAATTCTGACTCTTGCAGCAAAGGTTCTGCCACTCCCGATCTCCCAATCATGATCTACATCTTGAGCAAAAGATTGAAGTTTCAGAGGGTACACGGGCTAAGACCACAACCTGAAAAAATTATAATCTTTGAAGTAGAAAAAGACAAACTGGTCTGTTGCCTAAGTTGCACCCATAGCCTGCCTTTGTAAATAAAGTTTTATTAAAACAGAGTCACACCCTCTCCTTGGCATTTGGCTATGGCTCCTTTTGTACTACAAGGGCAGAGATGAGCAGCGTGACAGAGATTTCATAGCCTGCAAACCTCAATCATTCATTAACTGGCCCTTTAAGGAAAAGACTTGAAGTGCAAAGTTGAAATCACCACCAAAGCATTTCATGCCATGAACTGGACCAAGGATGTGCGGAGGACCATGGATGGGAAAGTGGGAGATGCATTCTGATTGGGCTTTTGTCTGGCTGCTCTTGCTGGTGACTTTAGGTAAGTCACTTCCTGTCTCTGAGCCTCATTTTCCCTATCTGAAAGAGGAAACGAGGGCAGTAGGTGAGTCTATGTTTTTTTTTTCATTGGGTCTGAGTCACTGTGTTTGAGTTTAAGAAGTCCTTTATCTTGGTGGGGGCTCTGTGACCCTGCAGGTGAGCTTTGTGGTCTCAAAGTGGCCTTGTAATTACCCTAGTGAGCTCAGAGAAAAGAAGCCATGAATGATTAGGACAACTGAGGCTCTGGCAGACTAGATTATTCCTCGCGATGGTGCCCTTTGGCACAGAGTGAAAGATCATGTGTATCCAGCAACAAAACAGCTGGGAGAGACATGGAAAGCAGAGGCCAAACACCCAGGAGTTTCCAAATAACTAGATGCCCATAGCCACTTTTAAGGAGAGAGTGCAGGATCATGACTTGGGACCCTGTGACACCCCCCAAAAGGGAGAGTAATAACACTGGGAAGACTAAACGAAATGATGGGGGTGAAAAATATATCATAGTGTACAACACATAAAACATTCTCCAAAATATTGCCTTGTCTTCACGATTGCTTAGAAAAATGTATCATTGGTACCATTTTTACAAAGACTGCCCAGAGAAGTTCAGTGACCAACCCCAGGACGTGCAGATAATGGGGCTGATTGGAACTCAAATCCAGAGCTTCTGATCTCACTTTGCAAGCTCTTTTCTCCCCAGCATCTGTTAATTTTGTTTATATGTCCCCATTGTCCCTCGGTGACTGGTTACAGCTGGTGCTTGTTAAATGCTTGCAGATGGAGAAATGAGCTATAGGTTTCTCTCTGGCAAGAGGTCACCCTCTGCCTGCCCACCTCTCCAGAGCCATCTCTCAGGCCCTCTGTCCTCCTGAGCTTCCCCCTCACTTACCTTGGGGATCCCTCTAGAGTTCCTTGGCAGGAGTGGAGGAGTGGGTATTTTTTTGAACTGGGATGGGAGGGGAAGAGAGTCACAAGGATTATGTTCCTGAGAAGATGCCCCAACTCATGCATGCAGGTGACAAACATAGAAATGAAGGCAGAGAAACCAGTAGAAGCAACCTCCTCCCTCCTAACCCTCTCAGGCTTCCTCATCTCCATTTCCATCCCTGCTGTCCAACCTTATGAGCTCTCCTGTGCTCCCTGTAGATGGGCCAAGAGCAGATAATTGGGGGGAAAGGGGAGCAGGACGCAAAGAACCAAGATCACTTGGGTACTGTGAACAGTGCTCATATGTGGAGGCTAGGGATGCCTAGTCACCCAGTCATCCCTGGGGATGAGGCCACTGTCCCTGCCTGTTAGCTTCCACCAGGGGTGGAGCATGACGGTGGTGTGCAAGTTCTCAGAAGTAGTAGGAGACTGTGGGGTCTTGGAGCAAGAACTTTCCACCCATACTTGTGTTCTCCATGCTAAAGATTTAGAGAAGAGTTAGACAAAGTCTCAACATCGGATGGGAAGGCAAGTACAAAAGCCAAAACTCCTCATTTACATGGCAGAAAACCATACAAAGCCTGAAAGAAAATGAAACCAATATGGACATGAAAGGCTTTGGAGAATTTGGCTCCCAGGCACCCTCTCTGGAAAAGTGTCTTCAGGATGTATGTCAGTAAAACAAGAAAGGAATTTTTTTAACAAAGAAAGAAAGAGCAAAATAAGGAGTAAAAGAACTGGTACAACAAATCCAGGGATCAAATGAGAAAAAAAAATTAAGACTTATGTAACTTGTCCAGACCATGGTCAGTTTAATGTACAATAGGAACTAAGGGTTTCAGGCAAAAAATACATCAAAGAGAGAGAGATAGAAGGCGGGGGAGGCATTCTAAGCAATGTTGGTAATACATGCAGAAGAAAAAAATTGAAAATCTATATTAAATAAAGAATGCTATAAATCAATAAGGAACAGATAACTAGGCAGAGGTCATGAAAAGGCAATCTACACACATACTGGGAACTATCAGTGATCAATGGCACAAGACAAATTGCTCCATCTCATTAGTAATAAAAAAAATAAGGGTTCAGCTTAAAGCAATGATACAGTTTCATTACTTACCTATTCATTTTTAAATGTTGTCACATAAAGTGCTGGTCGGGGCGTGGAGAAATGAGCAATCCTCTCTGCACTTGTGGTGGAAGTATAAGTGGGTGCAGGCGTTCTGAAGACTAATCTGTCAATATCTAATGCAATTTTGAATAAATGACTTGGCTCCGTCTTCCTCTGATATTCTAATCTCCAGCCAGTGGCCCACTTAACTGGACTCCAGTTGCAAGGGAGCCTGGGAAGCCCCGTTGGCAGGACCAGTCTTTCTGCCTGGCAGAGCAGAGCAAGTATGGGGAATGACCAGCAAATCCAAATGACCTGCTTAGAAGTTGTCACTTGTCTTTGGTGTCCACACACACTGTTTATGTTAGCTTTGAGAAGCAGTCTAATGGGTGAATGGACCAGTGCACGTACCCATTGTACTGAGAATGAACATTTAGATCTGTTTTTAGCTTTCTGATGTCTCTGTGTTGTAAAAAACATGCTTGTGTCCAACTCTCTGTGTACACAAATACACTTCTCTCTAGAATGGATGCCTAGAGGTGGGACAGGTGGGTTGAGAAGATTGGAAGGTAAGAATTTTTTAAAAGCTATGATGCTTCTCCCTCATATTCTCTGCTTTGGGTAAAATCTCCAGAAATGGCTACTTTGTGTCTCCAGCTTCTACCAGATGGCCCAGTCCAACAGCTTTGCTCTCACCAGGTGGTTCTAGATTCTGGATCCAGTCCCACCACTTTCTTCCTTTGTCCCCGAAGCCCTAGGGACCGTGACTCCATACGGTTACTCATCTCTGGGCTACCTCATTCTCTTCCTGTTGCTTTATCAGTTCTCTGTATCCTTTCATAGCTTATTGCCTATATTCAAGTCCCCCAATTAATATCCAACTGGCACAAAGTTTTGTTTCCCTAACTCTTATACATAGGCCATGGTCAAGGGTTTGGATTTCATCTAAGTGTCAAGAATTTTATGGAGAGCAGTGTCGTGATTTAGTTTCTGACCTAAACCTATTACATTGGTCCCTGTGAGGGTTTATAAACTGAAGGAGGGCAGGAACAGAAACAAGCAGCTCTGTGAGCAGGCTGCTGGGGTAGTGGCCTGCATAAGCAAGTGTGATAGCAGAGGGTGGAGGGAAATGGAGGGTTTTGCAATTGTTATAACGGTAGCTGTGAAGATGAGAGCAGGAAAGGATTTCAGGATGAAGCTCAGATTTCTGGATTTCTGGTTTGGTTAAGTGTTATTTACTGAGGTGGGGAAGGTAGGGTTTTCCTTCCCCGTGGAGTACTGAGAACACGGCAGATTTCTTTACTAAATGCCTTCTCTGTGCCAAGTGTCTCCTGTCTCGTCTCCTGCAGCTCCTGGGACTGTAGGGAGGCATAGATACTGAACATGAAGGCACCCAGTAAACCTAACTGCACTTTCCTTAGAAGAAACAAGGTCAACAAAAGGCATCTGGGAATGATATCAAGCACATTGTCAGGGCCTATGGCACCTCTCTGTGGCTCCAAGGGCAGGATTCCCAGCACTATCTAGATCCGCTGAATGAAACCATATCGGCTGCATGCCTACTGTGTATCAGGCCCCATACTGGGTATTTTACATATGTTATCTCTGATTCTCTGAAATGGGTATCAGCAATGCTAACTTGATTTTCAGAATCAGAACGTGTGGAAATTCACTACGGTCTCTTACATGATTGGATCGTGTGTTTCTGAAGGCCCATGCCTGGTGGGATCATTACATCATGTTGACAATATAAATTAGACTGATTAGGGGCTGACAACATCATTAGGAATGATATACAATTTAGTAGCTGCCATTATCGCCTGTTAAATTTATACATGACAAACTGCCTTCTATCTCTGCCCAGTGATACTTGGGCACCAACCCAAATCATGGGAAATACCATGGTGTGAACCATAGGCCAATCATTAACGGTCCCTGGGAGGTCACTCAGCCCTTCCAGCCCTGCTGACAGATTGGCCTTTGGTGAAACTATCAAAGTGGGAGAAGTCTCTCTTTCTACCCTTGGGAAACTAGGGATCTCCTTCAGCTCCGAGCTCCCTTGCAGACAAGCCATCATAGTACATGGGGGGCGTGGGGGAGGACTCTCCATTAGCACTGAAAGCCTAGGTTCTATCTGCCTGGCTTCATGCACTTAATAAGTCAGTTCTTCTCTCTGAGCCTCAGTTTCCTCATATAAAACAGAACAAAAATTCTTGACTTCCCTGTATCATGGTAGTTTTCTGTAGATTGCATGAACCAACAGACATGAACACACCTGGTGTCAGCCAACTCTTACTGCAGAGAAGCATCCACAACAAATTTTGAGTGTCACAAAAAAATACGTATTTCTTTCCTTCACATATCTGTAAGTCAGTTAATGGTTGTCTGAGCTAGACTAGGCCCGCTGAGGAGTTGTGCTTTGGGCAATGGGTTTGGCTAGAATGGGTTTCTTGCTGTAAGCTGGGCTCTGGTCTGAACTTTGTATGCATGTTCTTGAACCCAAAATGGAAGCATCTTCTGGTAGAATCTCTTCTCAAGGTCATGACCAGGGTGCAAGTGTGAGCTCAGCTGTACAAACACCTTTCAAATCCCTGTTTGCATTGTACCTGTTAATCTTCCAAAGTCAATCACATGGCCAAGCCTCGGTTTGGTTTAAACTTTGATTAAACAAAGACACCTTCATAGATGTAAAGAAAAGAGTGTGAACATTTTTAACAACATGATTTTTAACAATAACAATAATTTTTACACATGGTAAAATGGTTACATTCTGTACAAATGTAAGAAAGACTATATGCTATCTTTATTTCTTCAACCTCGCTAAGGACAGAAAAGTAAAATAATCTACCTTCCATCTATTATTTTGACTTTACAGCAACTGAGTTGGCTGTGGTTTAACAACCCAAATGACTATTACCTTGCTAGATTATTGAGTGTTTGGTTCTATCTATTGTAACCAATGTACCAGAGGTGCATTGACTGATTCTAGAAGTGTCCTCTGATTCCTGCCTGTGCCATTGATGGGTTAGGAAGAAGCCAAATTCAACCAGCAAAAGGTAGGATGCCAGAGGAATCATTTGTTCCTGCTCAACTTCCTCAGCCTGGATGCTACATAACAACCACCAATATCTGCATACACTTTTACTGTCAGCCAAGTGTCTTCATAGAGATAATACATTTTGCATTACATTAGCCCTAATCATGCATATTATAGATAAGGAAATTGAGGCTCAGAGATCTTAAAATGACATGCCTTGGATCACAGCAGTAGGGAATGGGAAATCTGAAATTTGAACCTTGACCCACTGGTCTTGGAAATCAGGCTTTTTTTTATACATGACAAACTGTCTTCTATCTCTGCTCACCCTATGGACAGGTCTCCCGCTAGCCATGACCAGGTCTCTTTACGGCTCTACCTGACTCCACAGCTCTCTCCTAGTGCACTGTCGGCCCATGTGACGGCCTATCTACCACATCCACAATGGTTTCATTTCTGCTGTTTATGGGAACAGAAATTACTCACTAAAATTTAATTTGGTAAATTTCAGTCTTGGTAAGCATTTAATTCAATGAAGACGTGGCCCAGCAATTCAGCAGTTACTCAAGCTATTTCCGTGAGGCCAGTCCCCCAGATTACAAAGAACGTTCCAGCATCCCAAGCTGTTTTAAATTCACATTCCTTCATTATTATGTCAAGGAAAGTCATTATGTGACTGAAGAAAATGCTTCCTGTCTAGAAAAATAAAACACAATCTTGTGCACGGATTAGCATTTTTCTGTTGGATATTAAATGGGGAGCTCTTAAGGAGCATGATTTCTGAATTATGTGGTTTGATGATTATTTAACCATGTTAGCTGGTGATAACTATTTATCTAGCCCAGAGAAATGCAGTTCAGTAGATCCATCCTTCTGTTCCATGGATCATCCCCTTAGCGGCTTCTCCCAGGAACTCAGCTTCCAGAATCCACTGGGGCAGGGCAGGTGGGGAGTGACAGGAGATGAAATCGAGTTGCTTAAGCCAGTGCTGGTGCCTAGAATCTGCAGAGATGTGCCTAGGAGAACCAGATATTGATGGATTTCCTGAAATTGATAACTGTGTGTGCGTGTGCCTGTGTGCACACACACATAAGAGAAAGATACAGACTGACAGACTAAAAGATTCAATTTAGACTTATTAACCAGATTGTTTAAGTCGAGCTTTGGGGGTAAGGAAAATATCCCACTAACCTTTGCATCTCTGGTGCCTAGTGTTCCTGTACAACCAGAGCTTTGAGATGGATTGTCACAAACCCTAACAGACTCTTACAGTGTAGAACCAGTTGGCCATCAGGATGTAGGATCCATCTGGACCTTTGTCTGCTTTGTCTACTCTGGTATCCTGGAGCAATCCCTGGTACAGAGATAGCCCTGAATAAGCACTTACTGGTTTTATCTGAATTTGCATAAAGAAGAGTCTCCATGACAAAGAGACTAGAACATGTCTTGGAGAGGAGACCAGGACAGAGAGGAGACCTGAGATGATGCCTGGGTTGGAAAAGTTGTTTTGTCTGAAGAAGAAAAGGTTCAAAATCAAAGTCAGGGCTTTGCACCTCTGAATGACCATCCAGAGGCAGGATTGGTCCTTCCTGGGTAGCTTGCAGAGAGGAGAGGTTGTTCCTGCTATTTACATTTTAGGGGAGAAAGAGGGGGAAAAAATCCAGGGTATTACCCAAGGGAGGAATGACTTTCCTAAGAGTGGTGTCTTGACCTTGTGGAGAACTCTAGAGAAGAAAGTATAATATCCGGCAGATGATTCAAGTAGAGTACCTTCAAGGTCCCATAAGAGTCTATGACTCATAGTGCATGCTTGATCAATTTGCTTCTGCTAGTTCAGAGAGAGCTGAGCCAGGTTCCCTGGGTTAACGAAAGATGTTGAATATGACCTTGAAAACCCTGAGATGGAGAGAACTGTAATCAGAAGAGTTCATTTGAACCACATGTTAATATAATGTGCCACATTGCTTGGTAGAGTAATCTGTGTCATAGTTATTTAGAGTGCTGAGGGAGAGGTCAGACCTACTGCGGTGTGGAGAGCCCTGAAGAAATGCAAGGAGACCAGAGAAATCAGGGAGACCTCGTTGGAAGAGATGATTGAGATGATGAAGCACCCAGGAGGCCCTGGGGAACTGTGAGTAATGGAGGTGAAGATGTGGAACTGGCAGATCAGCTGTGGATTGAGCCAGTCAGTGAAGAAAGAGTGCAGAGTCTATGCAAAGGGAAGGACTGAGGCTGAGCAAGAGAACATGGTGTCAGTCCCAGCATCCAGTAGCACCTGTTCTTAAGGAAGAACCATCAGCAAGAGTTCTCTCATTTTAGCAGTGACTCAGGCATCTACGAATTCTGATGGAGGTAGAGGATGGGATCGAGGCTCTAGAAGCAGACAGTTCTGGCTTGAAGTCCTGACTCAACAATGACCTTCCTGGATGAGCCTTGGAAAAGTAGCTTAAGCTCTAAACTTTAGTTTCCTTATCTATCAAAAAAAAATAAAAAATAAAAAGGTCTCTCCAACCCTCTGAGAGCTGATGTGAAGATTAGATGGGGTCATGATGTCAGCATGATTTGTAAACTCTAAAATGCCCTGCATTTATGGGGGCAGTTGCTAAGTGGAATAGAATCACGAGTCTCTGAATTGGAGAGTGGCAGGAACTGCCTTCTGAGACCTGGGACTTCAAGTCAGGCCTTGAACTTACCATTAAGCTGAAGCAAACTTTGCTTCTCAGTCTAAGGGAGGGTCTGATGGGCTTGGCAGTGGTCCCATATGAGTGACTGTCCTGGGGACAGATCCACACTAGAATGTCAGCTTTCCTTCCATTCTGCAGATCAGTATCAGGTCAGTGTTGACAAGAAGTGACCCCAAGCCTGCCCATGGCATGCAGATAACCCCTCCCTTTATGGCTACCACTGGACCAAGGCTTCCGTGTCTCTCAGGGACCTTATTCCCAGCCTACCTTAGCATATCACAGTGAAGTCACATTGCAAAGCTGTCACTATTGCAGGGACTCCTCCAGAGGCAGCGACCAATTAGTCAATGACTGAATTTGGTTCTTCTGCCCTGGCCCCTTCCCTAATTCTAAATGGATATATTTAAGTCTGCTCAATTTCAGCGTGAAAAGGATCTCAAAAAAATATGACCCAAATGGAATCCTCAGATAAACCCCTTCCCCGAACCTGTTCCTCCTCCATCCATGCAGCTATCATCCATGCTGATGCTTGGGTCAAGACCTGGATATCATTTGTGACTGCTCTCCTTCCCTCGTCCTTACATCCCATACATCCAAATGTCCTAACCTCCCCTCAACACACACACCAAATATGTTCAATCTCTCTCCTTTTCTCCAACTTCCTTATTGCCACTCTGCCCATGCCAACCACCTCTCAGTCGGCAGCCCCTTCTGACCATCTTGCTGGTTCTCTCAGTTTTTTCAGACCCATTCCCTCCAAAGTATCCAGAGTGATCCATCCAAAGCATAAATCAAGTTTTGTTCATCTTCTTAAAAACCCCCTTTTCTCAGGGCATGTAAAATAAAAACAGAACTGAGCAGAAGCTGGATGAGCCAGGTCAAGGCATAAATAGGATTTTAGGACATGAAGATGAAGAGGATAGCTATGCTTGCATGGTTGGGAAAGGAGAGTGAGAGGCAGAGCTACAAATAAGCAGACTGACAGGAAAGTGTTTTGTCACCTTCAAAAGGAGAGACTTAGGCATGCTAAAAGCTAAAGAGAAGACTGGAAAAGGGGCCGGGGAGTTTATTTGGATAAGGGATGACTCTTGTTTGTCTCGGGAGAAGAGACTTGGAGCTAATTTATATCTGTACGCAGCGGAATTTCTGCCCTTGGATAAGCTTATTTTTGTCAAGTCTTTTTAAAAAGAGGAGCTCCTTACTAAAGCCTACAAGGCCCTCCAGGATCTGGCCCCTGCCCGCCTCTCCAACATCCCAGGCTGCCTCCTCCTGCTCTGTGATCACAAACACGAGGCCAGGGTTGAATACTTCAGTACCTAGTAGGAATCATCTGGAGAGAGAGCTTGTTGAAACACAGGTTTCTATTCTTCCTCCTCTTCTGCCTTCTCCAATGCCCTTCCTTCCTGAACAGGAAGTCCTACAGTCATCCAGTGAGCTCCATAAGGCGGGAATCTGCGACAAAAGGAGTCAGCAGAGTGGGGACACGTGGGGACTTACTATGTTTGGATCTGGAATTATCCCCCCAAAGACCCATATATTAAGGCTTGGTGCTCCTGGAAGGTGCTAGACTCATTAAAAGATGGGGACTAGTGGTAGGTCCTTGGGTCACTGGGTCACTGTCCTCCAAAGGGTGTGGTGGAAATTTGGTCCCTGCCTCCTCCTCTCTTTCTTCACTTCCCAGTCATGAGGTGAGCAGTTTTGCTCCACCACATACTGCCACCATCATGTGCCGTGTCACCAGGCCTAACAGCAAAAGGGTCACAGACTGAAACCTCCAAATTGGTGTAATAAGCTTTTTGTTTTTGTACGTTGATTATCGCAGACATTTGTTATAGTGATGCAAAATTTACTAACAGGAATGCCCTTCACAGGTGTGAGAGCCTTCACAGTGTGAGGAGGTCACCCAGAGGGTGTTTGGGGGGATACAGAAAATGTCAGTATCTGAGCGCCACCCCTGAGAGGCATTCTGGGATGGGATGGGAGCACCAGACTTGCTGAGAAAGACAATTTCATATGGTGGGGTGGCCTGGTAAGCACCTGATCCCAGGTCAGGTGACAGGGGAAGCCTGGTATGGAGACACTGAGCCCAAGGGAGATAAGGAAGACCTCCTTATAAAGGGTGACTGGCTTGAAGTGTCAGAGCCCAAGTGTGGGCAAGAATGGCATCTACACAAGATGACATCTACACAGATTCCATAACCTGTTAAGAGAATTTAGAACTCAACCAGGTAAGAAGGTCCCATGGGGGGAGAAGGGGGAAGTTGAGACGGAAGATTCGTCACACTGAGCAAGCAATCGTTAAGGATAATAGAAGCCAGGTGTTGTGAACTAAATTGTGCCCCTTGCAAATTCATATGGTGAAGTCTTAACCACAGGTACCTCCGAATGTGGCCTTACTAGAAAATGAGGTCATTGCAAATGTTATTAGTTAAGATGAGGTCATACAGGAGTTGGGAGAGCCTCTAAACCGATATGACTGAAGCCCTTGTTAAAAAGACAAAGTAGTAGGGCTGGGGATGTGGCTCAAGCAGTAGCGCGCTTGCCTGGCATGCGCGGGGCACTGGGTTGGATCCTCAGCACCACATAAAAATAAAATAAAGATGTTATGTCCACCAAAAACTAAAAAATAAATATTAAAAAATTCTCTCTCTCTCTCTTTAAAAAAAAAAAAGACAAAGTAGAACACAGAGAAACACACATTCAGCGAAGTGTCCATGCAAAGATGAACATATCTACACCTACACAGATGCTCTTCTTGCTCCATGTGGTGCTGACACTCTATACAAGTCACCTCTTTATAGGGATGTAGATTTCAGTGATGTGGACACAAGAAATGCCAATGATTGCCAGCAACCACCAGAAGCAGGGGCACGGGGCACAGAACAGATTCACTCTCATGCCAACAGAAGGGACCAATCCTGTCAACAGCTCAATCTAGGATATCTTGACTCTGAAAAGTGAGACAACAGATTTCCATTGTTGAATTCACCCAGTCTGTAGTACTTTTAAATGACAGGTCTAGAAAACTATGACACCAGGATTGTCATTATTGGAGAAGGGTGTTATGAACACCAAAAGAAATCTAGAATGAGTTTTATGATGTTGAATTGGAACTGGATGTATCAAGGTAAACTCATGGTTTCCAATAGTTAGGGAAAGATATAGAAATTACTATAAATGTAATGAAATGTAATGTGAAACCTTAGCTCTGTCCTCTGAGAAAGCCTGAAAGTGGTGACACTCCAACAGCAATGAGCTCCTCTAACACCTAGCTCTTGGCTACTACACACCATTTTCCACTATAAAGAAAATATTCCTTAATGAAGTCCAGACCTGGGGCAAGGGTGAACCTGGGCCACGGATGGATGATTTCAGGCCTGGGACAGATGTACAATGAAACTGGAAGATCTTGTGCCAGAAAGCAAGGAAGTACTCAGAGAATGATGGGAACATGTCACAGTGACCAAAAGGGAAAATTTAAATGAGCTTCCTTTGGCCAAATATGTAATAATTCAAATGCCAAACTAAATAATGAGGGGGGTGGATTAGAATCTTAAAGAAGATTGGAAACCATGAGTTTCTGCAGATACATACAAACAAATGAATAAATTAAAACAGAGAGAAGTAAGATAATTATGAAATTTCAAAGTACCTCTCTGCAGAACACTTACTAATTACAAAGAGGGAAAGAGCAACTTTATAGTGAAGAAGTCTGCCAGACACCGTCTTAATTAAGTGATGAGAACAGACATCTCCAGTAAGGGGACAAATTGAAATCATGTGCCACTGGATGGAATGCAAGGAGAAGAATGCAGTGTCACCTCTGCGCTATTCCTGCCAACGACGCATAAATGGAATCTAATCATGAGGAAGCATCAGACAGACCCAAAATAACTGCTGTAATCTTCACAAGTGTCACAGTCCTGAAAGTCAAGGAAAAACTGAGGAATTTTTCCAGACTAAAGGAGACTAAAGGGATGTGAGGACTAAATGCAAAATATGATTATGAAACCTCTCTCTCTCTCTCTCTCTCTCTCTCTATATATATATATATATATATATATATATACATATACACACACACACACACATATATATACACACACATATATGCTATAAAATACATTATTGGAGTTGGAACAACTGGAATAATTCAAACAGGCTCTGAGGATCAGGTATATCTATGTATCTTTATCCAATCAGATGGTTGTTTTGTAAGAATGTGGTAGATGCCCTTTATAGAAAACAATTATTCAAGTATTAGAGGGTGATGAAACACTCAGTCAGCATTTGGCTCGCAAATGGTTCAGGGAAAACAGAAGGTTTTTTGGTACTGTACTTTCAACTTTTCCATAAATTTCATTATGAAAGAAATAAAAGAGCCTATTCCAGGACTCTGTCTCCACTGATTCTAATTTAATGGGTCTAGGATAGGGTGAGAGTATTTGCACTTCAAAGCATCCAGTCGATGCTGATGCTGCTGGTCAATGGACCACACGTTTTGAGTAGCAAGTCTCAATTCCTATATCTAGAGTCACCCATTCATTATCATCAGAAGTCCTTTGCTCTGTACCCTCTATCTGGAAAGCTGTTCTCTCTGACCTTTCACAATTAGCTCTTTGATGTCATTAAGGCCCAACCCCAGAGTCATATTTTTGGAGGTCATCCCTGACCAGTCCAAACTACCTCCAGACACTCTCTCACAACTACCTGTTTTATTTTCTTTGCTGCCTGTGCTAGTTATCTATGGCTACTGTAACAAGTTACTACAAACCTAGTGCTCAAAACAACACAAATTTATTTTCGTATAGTACTGATCCATTAGAAATCTGACACAAAACACACTGGGCTAACATTGAAGTCTTGGCAGGGCTGTGTTCCCTCTACTGGCTTTGGAAGATAATCCATTTCCTTGTCCTTTTCAGATTCGAGAGGCTATGGCATGCCTAGGCTCATGGCCCCTTCCTCCACCTCCAAAGACAGCACTGATACATCCTTCTGGGCTTTCCACTTATAGTCCTATCCTCCTCTGATAGACTCTGCCACCTTTTCCTTCAACTTTTAAGTACCCTGCTTGACCACACTGGGCCCACCCAGATGTTCCAGAATAATTTTTTTTTATCTCAATATCCTTAACCTAATTATGTATGCAAAATCCCTTTTACCATATAATGTAATATATTCATAGGTTCTGGGGATTCAGACATGGATATTTTTGGGGAGCCATTGTTCAAGCTACCACATTTTGCTTGGACCAGCTATCCAGGATGGAAAGAAACCTTGAAGTCATCTGGTTCCACACTGCCCCTTTCTCCTGTCCTTCTTCTACTTTCTAAATGAGCTATTTGTGGGAGGGAATGCCCCTTCACACCCTCTTTTCCACAGTTTTCTTGTCTCATCTCTATGTCCACAGTTGTTGGACGTAGCAATGTCTATTCTGCAGCATCTTCAGGATGAAAGAATGAAGCAGTGTATGCAAAGTGTTTCTCACAAATATTATAACACAGGGAAAGTGTATTTCATGCTCACACTTGCTCCCTCCTTCCTTACCCTGTTAGGAGTCTAAGACCCCAGGCAAGGCTGAGCACGGCCTTTCTACAGACTTCTGTCCAGTTGCCCCTCCTCTTATTTACCTCTTTCTCTGGTTTCCACCACAGTGAGGTTCTATCCTCAGCTTTTCTGAGAGACCTTGACCTAAAAAGAATATGATAGAGTCAGTAGCAATATTCAGCTCTCACCCACCCCCAAATGGTCCACCCCACCTCCTGATACACACGTTCAGATCCTTCTCGATCATCTTACTAAGTGATTGGCTTTGATTGATGTGAATTATTATTTGAAGAGCAGGAAAGCAGAATATGTAAGAAGTTCTTTCTTTCTGGAGCTCCAGAGAACCGTGGACCTATTGAGGACAAGACCTATCTAAATAGATTATTCACCTACACTCTCCTACCTCATCCATAACTATCATTTTCCCTCTCAGGTATTATCAGAGGGGCCTTGCCTGTCTCCCAGGATTTGAGGGATAATCAAAATATTCAGTGTAAGAGTGTCTCACATTGTTGGGGTCCTGGGAAATACATGTCATTCTCATCACCCCCATTATTAACCTTCAGGTCCCATACCAATCTATGGAGCAGTCCTGCTGAACACCTGGTCACTAGGGTCACAGTGGAACTATTTTGACCTCTGCAGTCCTTTAGAATCTGGGATTTGTTCCCTTCTCCTGCATAGGAATCTCTGAAAACTACTTACCTGCCTCCACCCTACCAAATTCACTGATTTACTTAAAGATACTCCACAAGCTGGGCATAGTTCTAGATTCTGGGCACATTGACAGCAGGAAACATGGACAATCCATCTCCTCTTGTGGTTCAAGTCTGATCCACCTCAGGGCTTACATGAGCTCTGGGGAGAGCAGTAAGGTAGGGATGTGGGTTGCAAATTTAACTGTAGAGAACTTAAGTTCTCTAAATATATTCTTTCTCTACTTTGTAGCTCTTAACTCCTCTGGGGACAGTCATGGGTCTTTGAGAGAAGCTGGAGAACATTGTGGGCTTGCTCTCCTGAAATATGTAATGCACACCCACCCCTAGTTACACACACACACACACACACACACACACACACACAGTGCTCCATTTGGCAAATGACCTCTAGGAATCGAGGATCCAATGAAACCTTCTTGTGGCTTTCAGATTAGAACCCACTTCTTTCAGCTGCCCTCCAACTAGTCCCACTTTTCAGGATGCCATAGACTTGATGACTTCAGAAGCTTAGAGACTCGTGAATAATGGTTCAATTTCACATCCAGCTCTATAGGTGCTCACAGGTGAAAAGGAAAATGATAGATGCTAATTCAGGCCACAGAAAGGGAAGGAGTGCTCCTTAGCCTTGCCAGAGATGGAAGGTGTGTGTAGCAAAGGGTGTTGGAAATAGCTATTATTTCTACCACCTATCAAAAATTCTTAAACGTTCAAGTGAATTGTAATCTCAATGAATTGAGATTTTTCTATTGTGCATTCTGACTTTTAAACTGTAATGATCACCTTCTTTTGAGAGGCCCAACTCCAAGCTGCGTCCAAGAACTCTAGTCACTGAGCTGGTGCCTGTATCTATCCCAAATGATAATTACATCACATAGAGGCTCTGGGTTCAGTTCTTCTGTGCTTCAGAAATAATAATGTTTTTATGTTCAGGGAAAAAAAATTGCCTACAAATTCCACCCACCTTTGAATCACAGCATCCATTTCTTTAAGAGCAACCTTCTGCACTAAACTATGAATAATTGAGCATGCATGCACTCTTCATTATCGCCGGAGTCTTAACATTAACGCCACAGCCACTTTTCCTACTCCTCTGAGCCAGGATCAAAGTCAGAGAATGAGACTCAGTCACAGATGCAGAGGTAGGCTGGGGGCTGGCCGTGGTACTGAAACAAGACCTGTCCTTCAGGACTCTACATCACTCTCCTTTCTGAATATTGTCTCTGGCACAGGATTGCAGCAGGTTGCACCAAATGCCTCATTTCCTGAAAGAATTTGCTGCCCAGAGTTTTCATTTAACTCCTGATTTACACATTCTTCTACTCTTCAAACCCCTTTCCAATCACTCACCAGCAAGAACTTCATGCCCCAATCATGCCAACTTATAGTTTCTCCTACACATTAAACTGTTCCATAGTTCTATATTGAGAGCCACCCGTGAAATGTCTGTAGACCAAATCGGTATGGAAGCCCACTGAGTGGGAAAGTCTGGTATCTGGGAACTTATAAGCAGCAATCCAGCTATAATATGGCCCAAATACATGTGAACTCTCACCCAACTCTGCCAAAGGTCCTACAGAGTACCAGAGAGGGAGTGACCTGCTGTAGCCACAAAGCTTCTCAGAGATGGGTGTAGCTTGCCAAGATGCCAATCAATCTGTTGACTGCAAGACATCATGAAGCAAGACTCCACCCCGGGAACCTTACCCCACCACACACACACACACCATCACCGTTCCTTCCCCCTATCATAATTCCTACTGTTACCAACTCAAGGAGACTGAGCCCATGTTTTGTGTCCTTTAGGAAGCCTTCCTGGATGACCCTGAGTTACCCCCAACCCTATATTCCCACAGAGTCTTGCACTTTCTTTTTTCATTGGGTTCCACTCTTGATCAAAATTTTCTTTTTTTCACATTTGCCTTCTCTCAGTCTGATTCTCTTGAAAGCATGGATCCCATTGATAAAGCTCCCCATCTCCAGTACGAGTGCAGCATGTGCCGCATAGCAAGTGCTTAACAACTTGAGAAATATGTGGGATGGCTCTGCACCTCCCTCTAGGATTACTGGAACTGGGCCTCTGGGTGCACTTCTGTCAAGGTTATATATTATTTGAAAGAAAAGAAGGAAAGAACAATAAAGAAACTCCATCAAAGTATTACGAGGATGAAGTATCTGAGAAGATAGATGAGAAAATTTATTTTTTGCAGAAAGTTTGACCCAGAAATTGGGAATGGGTTCCCAGATAAAGTAGAAAATAAAAGATACATAAAGAGAGAAAATAATAGGTGCTTACAGTTATGGGGGGAAAGCCTTTTCCTGTATTCTGATTCCCAGTAAAGGATCTTCCACTAAATGCACTTGGATTCTTGACAAGCCCTAAATCCATACTCACAGAGTAGAGAGTATAGAGAATTGACTCGATTTTCTTTTCCCAACATGCCTCTACCAGCTGGAGATGGTGTCTCAGTCTGCAGATGGGAACTTCTTCTCTCTGTTGAGTAATCCCAGGGTCTGGGCTGGAGGTAGGAATTGGCAAGACATCTGGACTCTAGTAAGCTATATTATTCTCTAAGTTGACTATTTTAAGTAATATTTAGATGCTCTTTGTACAAAATGTCACTTCTCTTTGAGTTCTAAATTCAGCTGAAGGAGAGAGTACTATTTACCAGAAATCCTCTCCAAAACCCCAACAGGTGCCAACAGGTTCAGTTACTCATTCCATGAACATTGACGAAGCACCTCTGTGCAAGGAACAGTGTTAAGCCCAGGGCTGAGAATCTAAGAATAAGAGGTGATATGTCTCTTGCCCTTGAGGAACTCACAGACCAGTGAGAGTGACATAATGCAAAGTAAATGACTGAAATGCACTGAGCAAGGTGCTGTGGGAAAGAAGAGTTTCTCCTAGAGAAACAGGAGAGGACTTGACTGAGAAGGAGACATTTGTGTCAGGTCTGGAAGAATAACAGAAGGTTTTCCATCAAATAAGAGACTGCAGATGATTTCAAAACGTGCATTAGTTCAGAATTTAAAAGTACACAGCATCTTGAAGGCACAACCAATATTTTTGTGCAACTTCCAAGAATGTAGGGAAAGGAAATAATGGGTAGAGACAAATGCAGAGAACAAGGTTGGTACCAGATAAGGAGCCCTAAATGCCAGGTTAAATGATCTGGAATTTGTCTCAGCACATGTATGCAAACTGGGAAGAGCACCAGGGCCAGAAAGGCTCTGTGATTGACAAAAACGCTACTTTCTCAGCATCTGACCCGGTACCCCAGCAAGCTGCTGGAAGTGTCTATGGACTCCTAGTGGCTTATTTAAAAAGAAAAACTGAAAAAATATATAAAGGCCTGAGGAGGCTGGAGACTGTACAATTATCCTTTTGACAGTGATTTTTCTCAGAAGTGTTCCTCTTGGCTACAGCATAATTCATATTTCTACAACCATCATCTAGCATTTCATCAAAGTGAAGACTGAGTAATGAGGGCTGTGTATACTTCCTGGACCACAGAACATGCTCTGGATGCTGAATGCACTCCTATTAGATTTGAGGATGCCAGCTCAGAAATTAGAGAAAACAGAGCCTCATTGGCTAGAGAATATTGTCTTTAAGAGGTTATCAACTCCTGCAACTAAAATTAAAGTGTTTCGACCACAGATGACCTAAAAGATGTATTGTCTATATGGTGGGGACCTCCAACCCTGGCCACAGCTTTTGATACTGGCCTCAAAGCGGAGACTGAGTTAAGTGCTGCCCATGCATCTGCCCTGACCACTTTGCCCATGTCCAGGACTCACTGCCAGTTCCCGATATGAAATACCAGCTCCAGATCAAAGCAACCTCCTCCCTCTGACTCATTCAGAAGATGAGGGCTGCCTGGGCTTGGCTGAGACCAACCCCATTCATCTATCACCCCAATATCTTCCATCCAAGAAGATGAGGCATACAAGTGTGCCCCCATGTCAGGGCCAGCTTTTGGGGGGGGGGAAAGAAACAAAATCCTAGGCCCAGCCAGGAGTGGTGGCACATGCCTGTAATCCCAGAAGCTCGGGAGGCTGAGGCAGGAGGACCACAAGTTCAAAGCCAGCCTCAGCAAAAGCAAGGTGCTAAGCAACTCAGTGAGACCCTGTCTCTAAATAAAATACAAAATAGGGCTGGGGATATGGCTCAGTGGTGGAGTGCCCCTGAGTTCAATCTCTGGTACCAAAAAAAATAAAAATAAATAAATAAATAAAAATCCAGGCCCAGCCCTTAGAGTTAAGATCAGACCAAGTATTTGTTCTCAATCCAGAAGACCTCTCCTAGGACAAAGAGGAAATAAAAGGAAGAGAAGGCAGAGTTCTTGCCTTTAGGGTATTCAAAATCTAGGCAGCAAGAAAGGTTTCTAGGAGAAACTGGTGAAGGCCCATGCCAGCCCACTGCAGGGAAGGAACACAGTACCACAGCCGCTTGGATGCCCAGGGTCTGGTGCCCTCCCTCAGGGAGGAAAGCTGGTAGGAAAACTCAACTTCTCCCTGGGAAACGCTTCATTAGAAAGGACTTTTCCCTTCTCTGTGCTCTGACAGGTCTGCTTGGAGCCTGCTCTCGAAGAGATCAGTCTTTTTGATTCAACAGTGGGTTTCCTGAAGGTAAATTCCTTCCCTACTGTGTTAAGCCCCGTGCCTGGCGGTGGTAGGTGTTGAACCACGTACATTGAGACTGTGGAATGGCACACCGTAGGTTTGAGCCTTGGATCGGGTCCCTCGGTAGCAAAAGCAACCCATGCTCCAATCCTTTCTCCACCTTACAGAATCCCCCTTATCCACGGTTTCACTTTTCAGTTCCTATGATCAACTGGGGTTCAAAAATAGTAAATGAAAAAATCCTAGAAATAAACAACTAGAAATTTTTAAATAACTTTTATTACAGAATAATGTTATGCTTGTTCTGTGCTGGTATTGGTTATTGTTAATCTCTCACTGTATATCTAATTTATAAATTTAAACGCTAGCACAGGTGTGTATGTATAGGAAGAATATATGTAGTTAGGTAATATCAGGGCTAGTAGAGCACTTGCCTAGCAGGTGTGAGGCCCTGGGTTCAACCCCTAGTGCTGCAAAATAAAGAGAGAGAGAGAGAGAGAGAGAGAGAATATGAATGTGTTGGGCACTATCTTTAGTTTCAGGCATCCACTGGGGGTCTTAGAACACACTTCCCAAGGGGAGAGAGGACTACTGTACTGATGGAGATGCCTTCTCAACAGTCTTGATGAGTCAGAGAACTGAGGTCCCCAATATTGGTGATATTATCCACGACTCAACAGAGCCCATTTCCTTGTGGGGAGGACATTTCTTCTCAGATGATGTGAGTCCTCTGCTATCAGTACGATCCTTCTCAGTTGAACCCATGTGAGGGGAAGTCATCACCACCTGGATACCCTTTCCTCTGCGCACTTGTTACACCCACTGAGCTCTGCTAGGTGCTATGGGGGATGAGGGAAAGCCTGATCCTGAAGCCCAAGATCACCTTCTGTATTACAGTACTCCTGCTTATCCATGGTTTCCCTTTTCAGTTACCTGAAAATAAATACAGTAAGAGAGCAACAATAAGTAAGATCAACATAGACCCGTTATAACAATCGACTATAATAAAACTTATTTCCATTTCTCTAGTTATTTCTAGAATTTTTCCATTTAATAATTTTGCACCTGTTCTCACAGGGCTTGCATTTCAAGTGCTGGAGAGAAGACTTGTCCATGAACATCAGGATACAAGAAAAAGGTGGTAGAGACCCAGAGAGGTTTATGAAAAGCACCTGGGAATTGTAGTGAAGGGTGTACTAGCACAGAGGGCTTTACTTAAGAATGGGGCCTTTCACCTAGCATGGTGGCACCCACCTATAATCCCAACAGCCCGGGAGGCTGAGGCAGGAGGATTGTGAGTTCAAAGCCAGCCTCAGCAAAAGTGAGGCACTAATTAACTCAGTGAGACCCTGTCTCTAAATAAAATACAAAATAGGGCTGGGGGTGTGGCTCAGTGGTCGAATGCCTCTGAGTTCAATCCCTGGTACCCCCTGACCCCCACCAAAAATAATAATAACAGGACCTTTCATCCTGGATGTTTGGATTTTGCTGAAAGAAGGAGATGGGAAACAGCATCGACTCTACAAGGATGCCCTAAGTCTGTATTTCCGGGAGTACCTGGCACACTGTTTGGCCCATGTGCATGTGAGATGTGGATTCTTAGTCGGTTTATTTTCCAAATGTTGATTTATGTACACCAACAGCATTGGAAAGGCAGGAAACAAGACATTTACTTACAATGGAACCTTAAACAGCTCAGATTTCCTCAACTTTGTCTATTTTGAACCTGTTCTCAAAGAAGTCAGCCTCTTTGATTCAACAGAGAGTTTCCTGAAGGAAAAGTCAACTCCTTATTTACTGTGTGGAGCCCCGTGCCTGACACAGTTGGTGCTTAATCACGCACGTTGAGACCTTGGAATAGCACGTGACATGCACTATTCGTTTGTCACTGTAAAACACCTAAGTCATGGAGATGTCATGAAAATCAAGCTGGATGATAGAGGGAAGAGCACTCTGAAAACCACAAATTCTGGCAGGCAGACTCCCCTGCCTGCACCACTGACTGCAGAAGACCAGGGTCAGGCTCTTTCCCCCCTATATCCCACAGCACAAGACTGACTGACACCAGGAGCCTGAGCCAGAGACAGCATCATGGGTTCTGGGAGAGGAAGCACCAAGTGGGGTTGACTGAACTCAGGGGCATTTCCTCCAATGAACATGAGAAGTCTTCTAAAGGGAAAAGGAGTACGGCCGACTTCCCAGGACTCTGAGTCAGTGGTAGTTGTTCAACGCCAAGGAAGACAGTTGTTTGTTGAATTTTGTTATCTACTTTTCATTCCAAGAAACAGAAACTGGCTATACTCAGTAGGAAGATATTTTTAAATATTCAGATTGAACAGGAGCATTTGAATGAAAACCTTCTCTTGGAATCTATATTATTCCCTTTTGTGCCAAAAGATAGGCTTGAGTTTTTTTTTTCCCTTGGCTATTTTTATTTTTTAATTTCCCAATTGGTTTGGATACCCGAGAAAGAATGTGTGCCAGTCCTTTGGACATCAAGAAAGCCCTATGTCCATATCCAGACCCAAGGCCATCATGATTATCATCATCATTGCCATCATCCTGTGGTCATCACCAGCAGGAGCCACTAAGGACTAAGGCCTTCCTCCAGCTAGACATGGAGTGTCAGGTATTTGATGTACATAATAACCTCTAATCCCTACAACCTCCCTACAAGGATTTGCAGATTGGCGTTCATTTGTTTGGGATATTCCATGACTTGCTCAGGGCTGCACAGCTTGTAAGTGGTAATGGTTAGATCTGAAGCCCTGCCTTTCCTTGTGAGGTGCATGGAGGGCCATGCTAGACTGCTTCATGGTGACCGTGCTTATTTGGGAAGAACTATCAGTCCTTCCCATCCACCGTTCCTGATACTTCTGATCACAGTCTTTCCTTTGCATCCGGGCACCCACAATTCTCTTGGTCTCAGCTTCTTTGATTTCCTTAGCTCCTACAGGGATGCAAAATTGGGTTATGGCCCATTGGAGTTCATACGATTTAATGAGACTTTCGCTGAAGATCCGAGAAGGAAAAAAAGTGTCCTTGTCCCACAATTTCAAGATAAGAGGAAATGAAGTTTGCTGCTGCCACTCTGGTCTTGCTACCAAGAAAGCCTAACGCTGAAAACAACCCAGGAGAAGGCAGAGCTGAGAGTTGGACAGGAACTGAGCCCTGAATGAAGTTGCACCCAAAGGCATAGGGATGTGTTGGGCTGTGTAGCCAGACGAGGCAATGGATCCTTCCCTGCCCTGATTTTCTTTGTGCATAAAACAATTTGGATTAGCTGTTTTGCCACATGCAACAACAAAAAATGTGCTGCTGACCCAGCCTCCCTCTAGAACCTACATATCAGCTATCATGGCCTATATTAATTTCCCAGGGAGGCTGCAACAAACTACCACACACTTCATGGCTCAAAACAACATAATCCTAAAATCAAGGTGTCAGCAAGGCTGTGTTCTTCCTGGAGGGTCTAGAAGAGAATTGGTTTTCTTGTTTGTTTGTTTGTTTGTTTTGTTTTGTTTTTCCAGCTTCTAGAGGCTTCCTGAATTTCTTGCTTTCTGGCCCCCACCTGCCACAGTCTGGCTGGGCACAAATCACGAGCCACTGAAGCAGGAACAAACTTTATTTCTGAACTCCACCAGCACACTCCACACACGCTCCCCAGGAACTCTCCCGAACACCACGCGGCTCCTCCAGGAACCACCAACCGGAAATCCCTCCTCCGGCACTTCCCCAACCAATGCGAACTCTCGGGAAATCCCCACAAGAACTCCAAAGTAGCAGGCTGAGGCGGACAGCAGGGGTCTAATATACACAGCTTAACATAACCATTATCATCTCAATGGCTTGCTGGCATCACCTTTCAACCACTCTGTTCTGGCAAAAATGCCATGTGTCATTCGGACTCAGCTATGGCTCTCAGCACCCACCTTTAATTTCAGAGCCAGAAATCTAATATCCTACTCCTCTCCTACTCTTTTCTTCCTCCTGTTCCTTCTCCCCCCTTCCTTCTCTCCTTCCCTACCTGCTCTGTTTCCACTATCACATTTCTCACCTAGACCCTCCTGCCTCCCTCTTATAAGGACCCTTGTGATTATGTTGCACTGATCTGGAGGGAGAAAAATCTCCCCATATTAACATCCTTAATATAGTCACATCTTGAAAGTTCCTTTTTCCATGTAAGATATTTTCAGGTTTGGAGCATTCGATTATGACCTTCTTTGGGGAGGGAGGGCATTATTCTACCTTCCACATGTCCCAATCCAGCAACTTGCTGGGGTGCTACTGCTGGGGTCCCTCAGGCCCAGAGCCGGTCCTTGGGTTTTGACTTCCAACACTGCTGTTACTCACAGGAGCCAAAAGGAGGGTTTTGTTCGCTGGACCATACCCTTCTCTGGACAGGGGGCTCCTAGGCAATGCCATAATCATGAAGGTCACTCACCCTATGTGACCTTAAGCAGTCTGGTACCCCTGGCTGGGCCTCAGTCTGTCTTCTGTGCAAGGAAGGATGAGGACTTGGATGGTCTCAAGGACACTTCTAGTTCAGCCCTCCTACTTCCTAAGATAACTTACAGGCAAACGAGAACTGCCCAGCCTGCCCCTCTTCTGTTCCTGGTGAGAGCAGCAGTTTCCAGAGAGAATCATTTGCCCAGGACCCAGCAGCAAGAGCAATAAAGAAATCCCTCGGCTTACATAGTCTAATTAAATCAGCACAAATTTAATTTGGATGTAATTTTTTAAACATGACCCATAAAAAATATCTACAAGTACTGCTCTATCGGGCCTCCTGGAGGAAAGATGGCCTTGGAGGCTGACAAAAGGTCTGCTTTTTGCATTGATCAATAGGCATTTGCCAGGAGTCAGAGGGGCTCAGGGACCTGTGTGGGCTGGGGAAGATCTTCCTGTGAAACTGCAGATGTGGGAGGTCATCAGGACAAGGGGAAGCCAGGAAAACACCAGGCTTCCCTCCTTGGTGCTTTAAGCAAATGAAGTAAAGAGACAACAAGTGTAAGGTCAGCCTGCCGTGGACAAAGATAACTCAAAGAGACCAGAAGATCAGGAGGCTCCTTGGCAGGGTCAAAGGAGCCGGAGCCCTGAGTCTGAGATCAATGGAACTTGGTCACATTAAATGGGGACTCCGAGTCTTTTCATCTACCTGAGCCTCAGTTTTCCTGTCTCTGAAATGGGAATTCTGGTGTCTGCCTCATGGACCTCAGAGTAGTTTTAGAGACAATGCTGGGTGAAAGCCCTTGGAAACAGTAAATCTCCTTCAAAGGCTAGATGGCGTCAGCTCCCCATCAGCTCTGTGGGTCTTTGTTCGAAGGGGTCTTCGTGGTTCCCACTGGGCATTCACCCCCAAAGTATCATGATACGGTGGTTCAGGGGTGGCCTCAGGTTGAGAATGCCCAGGTTGAAGCCTGGCTCTGCCACTTCCCAGGGGAAGACATCTACACAAGTGACTTAACTTCCCTTTGCCTCAGTTTCCTCATCGGTCAAACGGAGATGATAGAGGTGGTACTGACCTCCTAGGGCTGTTGGAGGATTTTACACAATATGTACAAGTCTTTGCTAGTATTGTCACCAAGCCTGACAGCCAGGTCCACGCTCCTCCTTGATGACACTGACCCTATTCTGGCTGGACTTGCCGACTGACACTTGTTTGGACAAATGTGACTTTTCTAGTCCCCTGCCTCCAGGACCTACCAGCCAACTCATCCCCCACACCAGCTGCCACGGGAGACTCCTGAGGCCTGAGGTCACTTTCCTGGCCCCTGGTCACTGAGTCCACACACTCACAGTCTGTACATAATCTGGCCCAAATATATATCTCTAATTCCATCTCCTTTCCTGCCCACTCCACTCTCCAGCTGCTCCCAGCCAGCTTCCCTCTCCTCATTGCGCCTCTGTGTCTTCACCTGCCCCATGTCCATGGCTTAGACATCTCCCCCTCCCCTCACTCAGCCTGGAAAACCCCAGTGGAGCCTTCAAACTCAATTTCTCCATCTGTTGCCTTGATCTCTCCCTGAGTGAGTCTCAGCATCATTTTGCTGTTCTGTTCCTGCCCTGTCCTGTTCATACACCAAATTCCAGCCACTTCCAATGTTCATAGGCTTCCATGGTTAGGAAAGATGAGCAAGAGGCTGTGAGCATAGCTTCCCAGAGAGGGAACCTAAGACATATGGAGCCCTCGGCACCACCCTTCATCCCTAGAAGCCCAGACAGTTGAGACCAAAAGGCTGAATCCCCCTCTTTATCCTGAGAGTCTTCTCCTTTGATGTGAACATGTCCATTTTTAAGTTTGTTGAGAAATTTTAAAGATACAAGAAAAACATGCAACCAGGTGGTACTGACCTCCTAGGGCTGTTAGAGGATTTTACAACACCTCTCTGTGTCCACCACCCAGAACTAACAATTAATATTATTTGCTTTGTCATCTTTTCTTAAAATATTATTTGTAAAATTGGAGCCTACCTGTAAGGTCGTCTATGTGTTCTTTTCTATATATTTACAAAAGATATTAAAATATGTTTCTATTTAAATATTTTATATGCATATAGAATTTATATATTTATAAAATACATAAAATGTCACATACCCACATCATTAGAGCCAGATTCAAAGTCCGCCCCTTCCTCCTTCCCACTTCTATCTCCTTTCCTTCTGCTAAGGAAATTGCTATCATGAATCGGATGTGAACCTTTCCCGTTCACTATTATACTTTTGTATCAACCCAGGAACCCTGGGACAATAAGTAATTTTGCTGTGTATGTATATGTGTGTGTGTGCGTTTGTGTGTGTGTGCTCACACATGTGCATGTGTGTGTTGGTTTGCCAAAGAGGTAGAATATTTCCCATAATATCCTTCCTTGCTTTCTGCAACTCACTTCTCTCTCTCGTTCAACATGATGGTCTTGAGATTTATCCATATTGTGCCATAAACCTAGCACATTCCTCTTAATTGCTTTTAATCTCATTATATGACCAGGCTACATTTGACATACTCACCCCTCTCACAGCCTGAGATTTGTTTTCCTATTGTTTGTCATTATGATTAATTGTTGTGGCAAATATCCATCCACACACATATGGGAGATTTCTCTAAGGCTGGAACCTAGGCCTGGAATTGCTGGGTCTTGGGTTGGGTTGCATTTTCTATTTCTTCTTTTTAGTTATATACAACACAGGACACACCCTGACATTATCACAAAAGCGTGGAACACGACCTTCTCTGATTCAGTTCTCAGCCCTTTCCACCCCGCCTCCCCTCCCTCTTCAATCCATTTTCAGTTTACATTTTTTTAAAAAGACTTAGTGTCTTGTGGATACACTTGACACTGGGATGGTACCACATCCATGCATGTAGTTCGGGCAGATTCATTTTCAATGCTGCTGGATATTGTCATCTTGTTCTGCAGACCGCAATTTCTGAGAATGCCCATGTCCAGGAGACCCTCATTCTACAGGTGGGGAAATTGAGGCCCAAACCAGGAAACAGAATTGGCCAAGGCACTGCAGCCAGTGGACAGAGGAGCACAGCTTAGGACTGGGACTCTGGACACACATTTCAGGTTTCCGGCCACCACACTGAGAACTAAACTCCCAGGAGTGCTCTCCCTTCTCTTAGCCAAGGGCAAACTCTAGTGGCCAATCTCCCCTTGACCTCTGTCTAACCAGCCTTTGTTCAACCTTGGAAAGTACCTCTTAGTGGTTTCTACCTAGCCAGAAAAGAAAAAAAAAAGTCTCTCATAATAAAAGTTACTGGCTAATAACCAGTATCTTGTATCATGGAAATTTTGCATATATTTTCCAACATTATAAATGAAACAAGTTTTCCTTTACTAAGGGCATTTCTGTTCTACTACACTTATCACCCCTGGGAAGGAAATCTGATGTACCTTGACTCTATTTTATAGCCATCCTGGAGAACTGAGATGTTGTCAACAGAAGCATGAAGAAACTAAAAGGATCAAAATTAGGCAGAGATGGAGACAGTGATAGTCAAATAAATGTTATTATTTGAAATTGGATTTTGTGGCAACTGCCTCATCACTGGGAGTGTGAAGGTCACACGTTCAGACATTGAAAACACACTAGGCTCTTGTGCTGGAAAATTGAGCTTGCAGAGGCCTGGTGCTCCCTGGGCCACTCCAAGGTTGCCTTTATCCAATTACCCCTGTGTCCATACAGGGCTGGGTCAGTGCAGCAATGCAGGATGGGACTGGCATGGCGGATGCACAGAGAGGGGCCACCAGAGCATGGGAGGGAGCTCCAACCCAGAAGCCAAACTCAGACCATAGCCACTGAGTGAGCCAAGAATGTGCCAGGAAGGTTCCGGTACACGTCCTACCAGAACCAGGTAGGGAAAGACCCTCATCTGGTGGGACAGAGCGTGGGCAGGAGACAAGAGGAGATCCCAACCTCTCTGATGTGCTCATTGCCTATCTCCATGTGCTATACTTGAAACTACTTGAGGGCCACAACTTAATTTGGTTTATCTAATGTTACCAATGCTTAGAGAAGTGCTTTACATAGCAGATAATCAATGTCAGCCGATAATCAATATTAGGCATATCATCCTGAGCCACACCAGAGCTAAGTCCATTGGTGTGGATCTATTACAGTCTGGTAATAGATCACCCAACCCAGTCCAGCCTTCCAGGTCCCCTCCCACCAGTTCCTACCAAGGAACTGGGATAAGTTGGATTTAGCAACTGACTTCTAACTACTAGGCTGTGGAAGAAGTGCAATTATGTGATTTCTGAGTCTGGGTTACAGAAAGCATCATGCATGGTTCTATCTCTATTTCTTGGATCACTCCTCTGGGTAGGCATGGCAGCTGCCATGTCACAAGGACACTCCAGCATCTCTGGTAAGGAACTGAGGCCTCCTGCTAACAGCCTGCAGTAGGTACTTACCTTGACATGTGTGAGTGAACCACCTCAGAAGCAGATCCACCAACCCCAGTAAAGTCTTCAGATGATTCAGTCCCAGCTAATATCCCAGTTCCTTGGTGGGAACTTCAAGCAAGACTGAGACAGAACCCACCCAGCTAAGCTCCTCCAAAGCTCCTTTCATGCAGAAACTGTGAAAGATAATAAATATTCACTGTTTTTAAGCCCTTAAGTCTTAGAGGATTTGCTACAGCAATAAATAACTAATACAGCTTTCTAAAGCCTCTTCTCAGAATTGGCATATGTCACTTCTACATCTCATTAAATTGGCCAAAAGAGATTCCAAGATCAGCCTTGGCACTAAATTCCCTCTGGAAACATTGCAAGTCCTAGGGAGTGGGTGATAATATACAGTCCTCTTTCTGGAAAAGGGAGTGAAGAATTGAACACAATAGTACAATCCACCTCCTCTAACCCAACCTATACTGCTCTTTGGCCCCCAGAGAGATCACCCAAAAATGCAAAGCTGGCCATACCAACTCTTCTGACTAAAACCTTTCAGTTGCTCTCTGACACCTTTAGCACAAAGTGCCACCTCTTCCTTCAGTCCTTCTGTCCCCATGTTCTGCTCTCAACCTTGGTACTACCCTTCCATCTACACATGCCTCTATCCCATATTCTGATTTGTCTGTTCAAATGTGTGTCTTCTAGAATGCAGGGTCCATGTCTGATTCCTCTCTGTTTTCTCTCTCTCTTTCTCTCTCTCTCTCTCTCTCTCTCTCTCTCAACAGTGTCAGATGTTATAATTTTGTGATGGATAGATGAATAGATGGATGAATGAATAAGAGACAGAGGAGTGGAAGAGTAAGAAGAGGGGAAGGGAGATGAGCAGAAGTTTTGTGGTGGTGTGGAGTTCTCTAGTTTCTGCCTATATGAGGCTTCTGTCTCTCTGGTCAGATCAGGAAATTCTGCCTCTAAACACTGGGTCTGGGAATCAGGAGGTCTGTGCTGAAGTCCTGGCCTTATCTTATAATGGTTGACATTGGGAAAGACCAAAGATCTAATCTCTAAGGGGAATTAATAATACCTATGAGGAACAAAAAGGAGGAAAAGTTTGAGGGCTCACAGTTTCAGAGTTCTTAGTCCACAGAAGGCTGGCTCCATACCTCAGGGCTCCAGGCGAGGCAGGACATCATGGTGGAAGAGCATGGCGGAGGGAAGCAGCTCCCATGGTGATCAGACAGCAGAGGGACAGTCCACAAATATACACCCAAAGCCACACCCCAATTCCCCGCCTCCACCAGCCACACCCTACCACTTCAGTTACCATTCATTTAATTCCTATCAGGTGATTAGTTCACCAATTGGGTTCAGACTTTCACAGCCCCATCATTTCTCCTCTGAACCTCATTGCACTATCTCACATGTGAGCTTTTGGGAGACACCTCACATCCAAACCATGACACAAGGTCAGCTTGAAATGTTGAACAGAGACAAAGACTGAGAGTTCAGGGGCCACGTCACACTCAGGTTCTAGTTCAGAGCCATCTCTCTGCTTTTATGGACAAGGCACTTCCCACCTCCCCTTGCAGCCAAAAGAAGGTCTTGAGGACATAAGATAATCTTGGTACCTTGCTGATAAAAACAGGTTCGAGCAATGACCGTAGTGACGATGAAGTAAGGAGAAGCCACCATAGGACCCTCACTTGGGCTCCAGGAAGAAGCAACCCTGAAAGGGTCCCTCGAACCCAGAGACCGTCCTAGGTCCATCAGAGAACAAACAGAAAGCCAGGGGCTGAGGGGACCTCCTGAGTAGGAACTGCCCATGCCAGGGAACTGCCATCAGAGGTGCCAACAGACCCTCCAAAGTGCTCCATGACAGAACAGACCAGCTTTTGAAATGTGTCCCCTTAGAGGACACCAAACCAAGCACTAACTCTACTGGTCCCCTGGGCCTTGACCCCTTTTGCCTGTCCTCAAATAAGTGTCCAGCCTGAGGCCAGCCCAAGCTAAGGAGGGACTGGGAACAGGAAGCCATTTAGAATCAGATGTGAGGTTCAAGCTTTAATGATACAGAAGATAGAATATTTTTAATGACTAGAGAAAAAATGAGCTATTTATTCATCCCTAAGCGTGAGCATAAAATCTAAGAATCTGCTGAAGATTTCATCTGGGAACAGAAAAAAAAGATTATTCCAGGGAATGAATGAATGGAGCGGAGTTAAACATTAAATTACTTTCTGTTTGCCACTGAACAACTCCGGTTCACTCTGGAAACTGGTCACAGAGGACATCAGGTAAATGCAACAGTTAAGAGCATACGTCCTGGAGTCAAACCCCAAAATATCTAGGATCGAATCCCAGCTCTGCTACTTTCTGGCTGTGTGAATTTAGGCAAAAAGTTATATAAGGTCTCTGGGCTTCATGCATACAAGAACTCTAGTGATAGAATCATGGTGCTATTGTAACAGGTTAAGACTGTAGGGAAATTCTTTTATAAATTCTTTTATAGCAGAATGTGGCTCCTGATAAGTACTGGATACTTTAACAGTTTATCCCCTATTGTCCCGTGAGATATGACTATCCTCACTTTATGGAGGATCAGAGAGGTTAACGAAGTTGCTCTGCATTCAACAACTGGTAAATGGTGACAGTGGAATTTGACTCTAGTCACATCCAACTGCAGATCCCCCTGTTGTTAACAATCCGTCTGTGCTGCTCCCCTACGGTCTTGGGAAAGATCCCGTCTTTTTGAAACTCATTGTTTCCATCAACTATTTTGCTGCTGGAACCAAAAGACATGACAAGAACAATTAGAGGAGGAAAAGTTTATTTGAGAGCCTAAGGTTTCAGAGGTCTCTGTCTCTAAGCAGCCGAGTCCATTCTTTGGGGCCCGAGGTGAGGCAGAACAGTGTGGTGGAGGAAAGAGTCTCAGGACATTGCACCAGGAAACAACAAGGACAAAATATGTACCCAAAGGCACACTCTCAGTGACCTACCTCCTCCAGCCACACCCCACCTGCCTACCGTGATCACCCAGTTAATCCCGATCAGGGGATTAGTGCATTGATTAGGTTAAGACTCTCATAACACAATCATTTCACCTCTAGACTTTCTTGCATTGTTTCACATATGAGCTTTTGGGGGCTACCTCATATGGAAACCATAATACTCAGTATTCTCCATCTGTAAAGTGGAGATAAGAATAAGTCCTACTTCATGGGGTAGGTAAGAGTGAGAGTAAATGTGAGAGTAAATAAGTTCATACACCAAAAGCACTTCGAACTGTAGCACCTCTAGCTCAAGTTTCAAATTCCAGTCTACTACCACCTGCTACCTGTGTGGCCTAGGACAAGTTATTTAACCTCCTTGAGCTTCAGTTCTTTATTTCTAAAACAGGAATAACAATAGAATCTACTTTATATGAATGACATGAACATTAAATATGTAATTTATATAAAGAACAGAAACTGATTCCTGGCCAATGGTAGTTAAAAATAACTGAGATGTGCTTGATTTTAAGGTCAACACCTGATCTGTCAAATCCCAGAGGTTACCTACTTTCTCTTGTAGGCCAAGGAATAAAATTGTCAGTCAAGTAACACTGAGCAAGACATGCCCCATGGGGCCCTCACACCAGAGACACATGGTAAAGTGTAGTGTTTCATACCTATCATTAAGGGATTTGGGACCAGCTTCTTTCACCCCAAATTGCAAGAGCAGGGCTACACCCTTGTCCGGGGGCTCTAGGGTTGGCTCCTTGGCATGGGTCCAAGGGCAGGCCTCTCCCTACCCACCCCAGGCTCTTGGGACCCCCAGGCAGCTTTTAGAATCTCACCAAGGAAAACCTGGCCTGTTGGGATCCTCCTTTGCTGCCATCCCTGTGGTCTCAAGCCCTTCAGGATGCATCCTGCAGTTTGAGAACACCTAGGCAATAGGATGGACTTGGGGTTGATCCCAGTTCAAATCTTGGCCAGGTTCTTTTCTACGTTGACTTGGGTGGCCTCTGATCATCCTCTTGCTGGTGGGAGCCAAATGGTACAGTACCTTGGAAGGGCCTAATGTAGTTGAAAATGCTTTTCAACTCTAATGTGCTCCCAAGGTCACCAGGGGCCACAGCCCTCATTCTGTGTTATCTGCAGAGCCCACCTCCCTGGGACACCCCTATACTATAAATGCCCAAACGTTTGGGGTGATACGAAGGAAAAAGTAGCAGGTCCACACATGCATGCTCCGCCCCCACCCAGCCCCAGACCAGGCCAGGACCTGAGTATTTGTGAGGGTTCACGCGTCGGGGCCAGGCAAGAGAATCCACATGGTTCTGGGGGCTGAGGCTCATGGCTTGGGGAACCTGGGGGAATCTAAGGCAAAGCCCCACAACCCTGACTCCCACCCTTGTTCAGACTCAGCAGCCACCTTCAATCCTAGCTGGTCCTGGCCTGTGTCTAATTCTACTGACCTCTGCCCTTCCTGAATCCCAAGTACGGAGTCCCTTCTGGACACCTGGGGTGGGGATGTGGGAGTGAAGCAGGAGCTTAGCCCAGGTGGCCTGAACCAGGCTAGGGACCTCCCGCCTGTCCGCCAGAGCTGTCCACCCACCTGAAGCTATGCCTCCTCCCTTTTCTCTAAAGCCCTGTCCTCCTGCAAGCAGTTCAGTTTTGCAAGATTCTATCCCATTGGAAATCTGCTCAGGCTTCCCAGGCAAACCTTTTCTGGTTCTCTCTGCAGGGAGGGTTTTGCAAGCCCTTTTCCAGCCTGAAAACGCTTTGAACATGGCTGAGACTGAATGAAGATTCCCCCTGGCTCCCAGGCATTGCCCTGCTCCTCCTGTGTGTGGGGGGGGTGGGGGGGGGGAGATGAAGCTGTCTCTGGCTTCCTGCTGCAGCTTTGAAGGACTGAGACAGATTGCAGGCTCCTCCCAGGGCTGGCCCTGTCAGCCTGAGGCTGTAGGTGAGAGAAGCAGCCCTCGCCCAAGGCCTGAGGCCTATGAACTTGAGTGCATTCTCCTCTGATGATGGAGGCCTTTCTTGTCACTCCACAGCCCAGGAGGTCCCTGCCTCACAAAACCATCCATTCTCTCATAATAGGTCTGAAAGGATGGGCTTCATGGGCCTGGAGCCTGTGCGGCTGCCCAGGGACCCTGCAGCCAGCAGGACCTGCATTTAGTCGAAACTCTGCTGTTTCCAGTTTGAAATTCTTAGCTCTATTTCGAGTTTTCAGTTTGCACTCAGTCCAATGAATTAGGTAGCCAGTTGTAGGTTTGACCATTGGGGGGCCCTCTGTGAACTTTCACAATTTATTCCCACAAAATCTCAGACTAGATCTGCTCCTTCTATCCCTGGGGGGGCCAGGACTGTGTGTCAGATGGACTCTGAGCCCAGGATTGGTGTGAAGATGAGGCCAGTGAGATGCAGGAGCATCTCACAGTCTCAGCCACACATGTGCTGTACCCTGGGTGTCTCTGTCACCTGGTCACAGTTCTACTGAGCCAATGCCCTAGGCTCTAAGAAAGGGGGACTTCAATCACAACCTCTGGCTAGAGCAGATCCCTCTCTGCTTCCTTCACAAATAGGCCCAGTCCTGACCCTTAATCCCCTAGGGCAAAAAGGGCAGAAGGGAAGCAGAATGTGGCGTCTACAAGCCAGGCCAAGGAGATCACGGCCAACCCTGCAGCGCTTGGGACTGCCTTGGACCCGCTGCATCTACTGAGAGCATGTTAGAAATGCAGAATTTTGCATATTGCAGATGATGCTTCCTTTGCAAGGTTGAATATTATACTATTGTATTTATATGCCACATTTCATTGACCTATGGTTGGAAATATTGAGGTGCTGCAAGAAATCAGACACATACTCAAAAGTTACTAGGAAGGCACATTTTTTTATTTGTTCTAATTAGTTACACATGACCGTAGAGTGCATTCTGACACATCATACTTAAATAGAGTATAACTTCTCATTCTTCTGGTTGTACATGACGTAGAGATACACAGGTCATGTAATGATATATACACAGAGTAATAATGTCCAATTCATTCTACTATCATTCCTGCCCCCATGACTCCTTCTCGACCTTCATTTTCCTCTGTTTGGTCCAAAATATCACTATTCTCCCCACGTATTATTGTGAATTAGCATCCGCAGATCAGAGAAATCATTCAGCCTTTGGTTCTTTGGGATTGGCTTATGTCACTTAGCGTAATATTCGGCAGATCCATCCTTTTACCAGCAAATGCCATAATTTCATTCTTCTTTAAGGCTGAGTTATGTGTATATATTCCACAGTTTCAGAAGGCAAATTTTACTTCTACAGAAGGGAGTGCTACCAAAAAAAATCTGGCAGGCAAGCACACTGCCCAGGTTTTTATCCCTAAAGCAGCACTGCCCCTTGCTCTGATAGTTCGGGGTTACAGTCTATGCAGTTGACTAATTTAAAATTCGACCGTCAAAGGGAAGGCCTATAGTTATGATCGGATCACCTACTACACTATAGGAACTATGATTGGAAGACTGAGGACAAAGGAAGATATATTGGGGGCTCAAAATGGCTGCATTTCAACCAAATGGTTTAGATGTCAGCAAACACATTTTTGTTACATATTAGGAAACTCAGACTACAGGCTTAATTTTGACAGAGAAGAGAGCCTTCATCCTACTCTATCCACATGTTGGCAGTGTGAGCAGCGCTGCAGTGAGCTGGGATTGCTAATATGTTTTTGAGACCCCAATTTCAACTTTTTTGGTAAAGACCCAGCAGTGGGGCTGTTGGATCGTATGGTAGTCCTATCTTTAATGTTCAAGGAATCTCCAAACTGGTTTCCACAGCAGATGAACCATTTCGCATTTCCACCAAGAAGGTGCAAAGGCTCTAATTTCTCCACATTTTCACCAACACTTATCTCTTGTTTTTTTCAGCCATCCTGACAGGTGTGAGGTGATACCATGGACCAACCTGGAGATCACTGTGCTAAGAGAAATAAGCCAGTCACATAAAACAATTACTGCATGATTCAGGGTATCTCAAATAGTCACGTTCATAGAATCAGAGTGGAATGGTGGTTGCCAGGTCCTGGGGGAGGGGCAAATGAGTTAATCAAAGAGCATAAAGTTTTGGTTAAGCACAATGAGTCAGTTCTAGAGATCTGCTGTACAACATTGTACCCATAGTCATAAGACCATGTTATGCACGTAAAAACTTTCATTAAGGGGGTAAATTTCATGCTAAGTGTTCTTGCCAAAATAAAATAATTTTTTTTTAAAAAAAGATTAAACCTGAATCTCAGAGACCCTTCTCCAAACCTACCAATCAGATTAACAAGATTCTCCAGAGAATTCCTTTGCATGTTAAATTTGGGAAGTACTGATTTAAAGAGTCTCCAGAGTTCAAGCATCCCACCCTACATCCTGATCAGTATGGGAAAACACACACACACACACACACACACTTTTAAAATCTCTTATTCTAGGCTCTGAAAACCTAATTCTGCATTCTGACTGTCTAAGCACTGGCTCTATCTGTCTGCTTCACCTTAGTGGCCTCTGCTTGTTTGTTTTTTAAATTTCAAATACTGATTTTTTTCTTTTTATTAAAAAAATAGTATGGCATTAAAAATGTTTTTAAAAATAATTTACCCTACCTCACAGCATATACAAAAATTACCTGAAAAAGTATCAAAGACGTCAGCTTAAGAGCTAAAACTTAGGAGAAAACATAGAAGTAAAATCTCCATGACCTGGGATTTGGCAGAAGGATTTTTAGATATGATACCAAAGCCTGAATACTAAAAAACATAAAATGGACAAGTTTGACTTCTTCAGAATTTAAATTTTGTGCATCGAAAGTCCATCAAGAAGGCAGAAAGACAACCAATTGAATTGGAGAAAATCTTTGCTAATCCCATATCTGATAAGACTGTGTGGTTATTTTTAAAACTTGTATATAACCCTAGAGAACTCCTATATCTCAACAACAACAATGAAACAAAGGATCCAATTTAAAAATGACCAAGTGTCTTAAACAGACATTTCTCCAAAGAAAAATATACAAATGACCAAGGAGCACATGAAAAGGTGTTCATCATCGTTCATTATAAGGAGATCTCAAATCCAGACCACAAAGAGGAGCCACTTCACAACTAGTAGGATGTCTGTGGTTTAGTGATTTTAAGAGAAAGGAGAGAATACCAGGTGTCAACAATATGTGGAAAAATTGGAACTTTCATACATGGCCGGTGTGTGGTGGGAGTGTAAAATGAATGACTCTATTGCTATGGAAAACAATTTGGCTATTCTCATAAAGCTGAGCAGTATTATCACAAGACCCATCAACTCCACTCCTAAGCACATACTCCAAAAAATTGAAAACAGGGACTTATATACACACTTGTACATTGATGTTCATAGCAGCACTATTCACCAAACCCAAAGGTAGAAATGACCAATTTGCTCGTCAACAAATGAATGCATAAACAAAATGTGGTGTTCACACACAGAGGAATATCATTCACCTTATTTAAAAGTTCTGATGCGAGTCACAACATGGACAAAGCTCAAAAACATGATGCTATATTAAATATGCCAGAGAGAAAAAGAAAAATATTGTATGATTCTGCTTGTACAAATTATCTAGAACACACAAGTTCACAGAAACAGTAGATAGATTAGCGGTTGCCAAGTGCTGGGGAGGGGAGGGAATTGGGAGTTACTGTTTAATAAGTACAGAATCTGTCTGGCATAATAAAATTTTGGAAATAGTGGTGGTGGTGGTTGCATAACTTTGTCAGGGTAATTTGTGTCGTTGAATTGTACACTTATAAGAGGGAATTTAAAATTTCTCACACTGCCCTCCTCCAAACCCGAGCCCCAACACATTGGCAGAGAAGAATTAGCCAAATTTGCTGCATGCCGTGATTTAGCCTCTCTGTTTAGATCAATGCTGCTGCTGAATCCCAGAACCCCAGTAGAGTGAAGCCGGAAGGACTCAGAATGAAAAGACCCAGGCTCAGAGGCAGACAAGGACATGCAGTCTGACAGGAAGCAGATGCCCAGCTCCTGGGGATCTGGGGTCCCTGCAGCCTCCTATAGGTCATTCCATCCCTCTTCCAAGAGTGACTAGCTCCAGCCCAGATTGCTCCTCCTCCAGCCAGCTGCCCCTCATCATTCCACCCAGCTCCACTGCAATTTAGACCCTTGCTCAGCAGTGACAGCTGCGTTCTTCAGGAAAACTGGGTGGAACGGACAAGCCCAGAGCCTCAGCATCCAGGTGCCTCTGAGAAGTTCCTGGGGTTGGATCCACAGAGACCTAACTCACACCCAGTTCCTGTCCCAACACCAACACATCTGCCCTGTGACCTCAGGCATGTTCTTTTCTTTTTCTGAGTTTCAATTTTCCCTTCTGCAAAGGAGCTTGAAAATGCTTTCTGTTTTTAAGATTAAATTAAACCCTAAGTGTGACATTATTACTGTCATGACTTCACAAGGGCATTTTTTTACTTTCACTGGACTAAAAACTCTTTGAGGACAAACCCAGTATTTTCTTTTGTCTCTACTCTCCAAGGGTTCTTAGTGTAGGGCAGGGAAAACAATGACTGCCAGCAGACAGTAACTGTGTGTGTGTTTATGTGTGTGTGTGTGTGTGTGTGTCCATCCGTCCATACATATACATATTCCTTCCAATTAACTACAGTTAACATTTGTTTTGGGATACAATAATAGAAAAAAAAAAATCTAACATGCCCTGAGCCCCAATCCCAGGGCAGGTACATTATGTATATCATCTGACTGAAGTCTCCCAAAAGCCTCATAAGTAAAAATTGTTTTCCCCATTTCATAGGGGAGGAAACTGAGGTTCAGAGAAATCAAGTAACAAGTAGCAAGGGTTAGAGCCAGGACTTGGAATTGGACCTATGGCCTCAAAGCCCATGAACCATCCATGTAGCAAGAGAGATGCATGAGCCACTTTGCCAATGTCTCTCCAAGTCCTGTTTCCTGAAGCTGCTGGGTTCCAAACTGTGGGCAGATGACTGATCAGGTCTTCGGACATTGCCCCAAACCTAGGAATAGTTTATGATTTGGACAAGAAATGGACAATGCTAAGATGGTGTTATGGTTTGGACCTAGAATATCACCCCAATGTTTGTGTGTTGAAGGCTCGTAGGTGCGACCATGTTCAGAGGTGGAAAGTGATTGGATCATGATGACTCTGAACTCATCAGCAGATTAATCCACTGGTAATTGAATGACCTGCTGGGAAGTGATGAAAACTGTAGATCATGGGGCTTGGTTGGAGGAAGTCACTGGGGTCACTGGGGTATGCTATGGAGGGGTCTTTCTTGCTCCTAACCCTTTCCCCCACCTCTCCTTTGGGGCTGCCATGAGCTGAACAGCTTTCCTCTGTCTACCCTTCCAGTACCATGTTTCTGCCTTAGAGCCAGCAGACCATGAGCTGGCTGAATGCAGCCTTCCTCCTTTGAGTTGTTTATGTCAGATATTTTGGTCATAGCAATGAAACACTGACTAATGCAGATGGTTTCCTCCTAGAAATGTCACCAACAAGTTTACCTATTTGAAATGGCCATGCTGTGGGAATGCTCACCATCTTTCCATGTGGTTACCTGTAGTTTCCTTACAATCTAAATTACCTTCTTCACAATAGGGTACTGGGAAAGATCACTCTCTGAGCCCCTCCAGGCCCCTCAACACTCCAAGAACAGCCTCAAGAAGACCCTCACTCCCACTCCCCACCCCAACCTTCTCACTTACCCTGGGCCGCATCCTGAACTACATCACTAGGGCCCCTTAGAAATGAGGGCTACATCCCCAGCTACCAGAAGTGTTGCAGGTTGAAGGTCCTCGCCTGTCCATCCCTCTTCCAAGAATGCTGAGCTAAAGAGGGTCCCTCGCCCAAGATCATGACTCTTTTCTGGGGGCAACCCATATCTAAAGATCACTGCCATAGAGATAAAAAGACCCAGCCTTCTTGCTCCAACTTGAGATATCCATCAGGGGCCAGCCTGGCTCTGAGCCCTTCTGTGGGATTGCCTGAGACATCCCTGAAGATGGCACCAGAACTCGACTTCTCCCTCTGCCCACTCCCACTTCTCTCCCTTCCCTTCCACAGCCATTGGTCTCCAAAACACTTCCTAATAAAATCTGCATGCTCAGTGTCTCTGCCCAACTAGAGGCAAACCTTCACAAAAGCAGGGAGTACGGCAGGAGCTGCCCCTGGGAGCCCAACAGGTGAGCCACCTGATGGGACCTGCCTGGGCATTCTCAGCCCCCTCAAAGCTGAGGAACCAGCAGTGGACAGGAAGCAGCAGGCCCCACCACCTCCACGCAGCAGCTGAGGGGTCCAGACACCCCAGCACTCTCTGTCCTTGAAGCCTGTGTTCCAACACACCCACCCCACCCTGTCTGCCTCCCAGAGCTCTTGCCAGGACCAGGCAGGAATGGGATGCGAAAACACCTCGAGAGCTGGGAGAGGCCGAGCCAATGTGAGAAGATGTTTGAATGAATTAACACCAATTCTGTCACCAACCCATTCCTGTCACCCTCCTCTGCTCTCAGTTTCTGTGTCCACCACATTGCCCGAGCTCTGCATGTTTTCCCCTCACCCCCACGCACCAGCTGCCTGGAGATGCCCAATACTTAACCTGGGGAAGAGACCCAGCCATGATTCCCACATGTAAGTCACCTGTGAGTGGGTGCTGGGCTCGGCTAGGAGGGAGCAGAACTCCCCACAGCCCCTTGTCCAGGACAGAGACTCCATCCAGGTGGCATCTTGTCCCAGATAGGGACATGGCTGACCAGATGGGGCCCCAGGCTTGGGTTTGCTTGTCCAGTGCCTGGAAAGCTCAATTTCGGGTGCTACATTAGTGTTCTGTGGTTGCTGTAACAAGTTACCAAAGGCTTAGTGGCTTCATACAAGAGAAATGCATTCTTTATAGTCTGGAGGCCAGAAAAGTGAAATCAAGGTGTCAGCAGGGTCACACTCCCTCGGGGACCTCTGGAGGACCATCCATTCCTTGATGCTTCTAGCCTCTGGTGGTTGCTGCAGCATTCCTGGGAGTGTGGCCACATCATTTCCATCTCTGTCTCTATCTCTACATCATCTCCTCATGTCTGTATAAAACCTCCCTCTGTGTCCCTTCTGTGTGTTACATTTACATTCCTCTGAATAGCCTAGAATAAATGCCTCCTTCGAAGATTCTTTTTTTTTAGAGAGAGAGAAAGAGAGAATTTTTTAATATTTATTTTTTAGTTTTTGGCGGACACAACATCTTTGTTTGTATGTGGTGCTGAGGATCGAACCCAGGCCGCACGCATGCCAGGTGAGCGCACTACCACTTGAGCCACATCCCCAGCCCCTTCAAATATTCTTAACAAGTTATCACATCTTTTGCCCTATATAGTAATATTCACAGGCTCAGAGAATAAGGATAAGGACAAGGACATTTCTTTTGGGGAGGTACCATTCAGCCCAACACTGATTCTAGAGGAAAATTCATGCCACAAATCTTCTACATGAGGAAACCCTCATGGCCTCTGTTATGAAATTTGTAAAAGGTTTGGGCCACACAGAAGTCACTGCCACAATGTCTTAGTGCCTGCTGGATCCATCAACATCATGGTTTGACTAAAGTGCAGCCTATATCTTTCCCTTTGTGTGGGCTAGCCTGGGAACCATGCCTGGGATTTTGCACTGCTTCAAAGAAGCTTCCCCCTTTAGGGTCAGACTCAAGTAGGGTGATCATCTCATACCTATTACCCCGAGGCCTTGCTGGTGTTGGCACTGAAAGCCCCTCTCCCAGGATACCCCTCAGTTCTGTTCAAATGGACGACTGATCATTCTTCCTCTGGGTAAGCTCAGACGCTAAGCCAACTTCATAATTCAACAAGGTAGATTTTCAAAGCATCCTCAATCATGAGGTTCTGCTCCACCATTGGCCTCTCAGCAGGGATAGTTTATTGGACACCAGCCTTGGCAAACCCCCAAAACTGTGAAGAAAACATGCTTTCCAAGACCATCTCCTGGGACCTCCTCTCTTTACCCCAATTGGCTCTCGCGCCCTCTTAGCATTTTGTCTTCTCAATGAATAAATAGAAGATGGCCTTTTGATATCTGCTTAATTCTTTCCAGGAATGAAGAACTCACTACTTCCTGGAAAAGCTCATCCATTTATGCTCAACTCTGACCGTGAGGAAGACAACCCCAGTCCCATTTTGCTAAGCTGCCTCCGTGGATACCATAATCCCATGCTTTCATCTGTGTACAAGAGGGAGCACCAGACACCCTCAGCAGCCCCATGTGGCCTGGAAAATGATCTAGAAGACACATGCCATCTTCTCCAAGCTCCCTGACCTTCTAGAGAGTCAATACCTTCTATTTTCACATGCAATCCAACTCAATTCATCCACAAAGATGAGTACAGCTTAGCACAAAGGCAAGATCTCATGAGCTTTCAGAAAAATGCAAATAAAAACAAAACTGTGAAACTTGAAACTGAAAACGATTGATGTGACATCTAGAGCTGGCAAGGGTATGCAGAAGGGTATGCAGCCCTTGCTGGTGGAACTGAGGATCATTTCAACCATTTTAGAAAGTAAGCTAGCAGGATTTATTAAAGTTAAAGGTGTGGGGTTCCTTTGACCCAAGTGCAATGCTGCTTCTGGGAATCTATCCAATTGGGGAAAAAAAAAGGACCAGCCAAAAGATGTATGATGACATGAATTTCCTATGTACGTATATGAATACAGCACAATGAATCTCCACGTCATATACAACCATAAGAATGCAGTCCTAATTAGAATAAGATAACTCCATGTTAGTATGTCAATATATACTCTACTGTCATATTTATCTAAAAAAATTTAGATATTTTAAAAAAGATGTATGAGCAAGGACATTTATCATACTATTGCTTATAATAGAAAAACAAACCTGGAAACCTCATATTCTGTGGAATACTACACTGCTATCACAAAGAAAGAAGTAGATGTGTATGTAATGACCTGCAAAAGCCTGTTCAAAATATCAAGTTGTGGGGGAAGCAAGACACAGAGAATAATATGTATAGTATGTTTCTATTTGTTTTGTAAAAAGCAATGACACATAGAGCTGCGTAGGTCCAGCCAGACCTGGAGCCATAACTCACATGGAGCTGAGGCCTCGGCAAGACAGCACGATTGGCTTTGGGGAGCACAGACTGAGGCAGTCAGTGACCTCTGAAAAGGACACTTCACTCACAGCTTGATAGCTGTTAAAAGCTTGCTAACATGCTTTGCCTGTTCCACTCAAATAATATTACCAGTTTCAAAACCAGATGCATCACTAGGCCAGGAGGTCACTCTGACTCTCCAAGGACAAACAACATAAAAGATAAAACTGGAGGAGTTCCCAAAACAGCAAATCTCCAGGACTCTTAACGGGTGACTCACATGATCTGTGTTTTCTTCTGCTCCCCACCTACACGTTCTCTTAACAGGAACAGGAACTCATCCTTATCCCAAGGCAGAGATGCTTATACAGGATGTGTCATGGATATGAGAAACTGACATTTGGCTCCAGGATGTGCCTCCCTCAGAGTTAAAAGTGTCCCCACAGGAAAAGAAAAGCACCTCTGAAATGATCCCAAAGTCAATTCAGATTCCTAAACCTTAGCCCCACCCCCCCCCCCTTGCAAATAGCCCTTTCACAAATGTAAAACTCACTTCCTCCCCTTGTCCTAAGAACTGGCTTGACACTTTGTCAAAGCGACTAGAAAGCACAAGAATCCACTGAGCCAGTTGCAAGTTAGCCATCTAGCCACAGAGAGCCCACTGGCTGCTGGGTGTGGACAGGCCACACCATGGGCTCAGCCCTGACCTGCCCAAAGCATCCTTGCCCCTCTCAGTCTCTCAGGAGATCCCAAGAGGGATCTGGAGAAGAACTAATCCCAGACAATTGGAGTTTTAAAACTCCCCTCCTCACAAAAGCATCTTCCAAACAGGCACAGAGGTCTCTTTGGAGAATAGGCTTTGTTCTTGTTATCCAGGGTAAAGGGTCCACCTAGCATGAAAGCCACTCAGATTCCATGGGTGTAGCCGATGGGTGCCATCTTGGATGCAAGCTTACTGTAGCTGTCCTTTCACACAAGCCTACCTCAGTCAATTACACACACTCTACCCCAAACTGGAAAAAACTAAGTGAACCAGTCATCAGTCATATGCAGATAAAATGAAGTGAATTGACAGCACTTCTTTAGCAAACTGTGCAGAGAGCCTGAGGGCAGAATAAAAAGATTTGAAGCTTAAGGAATTAAGATGTAAATGCAATTTCCAACCTAATGGAGTATAACAATCAATGCCTTTGTGAAAGAAAATGTGGTGGGCACTTCCTGATCCTCCAGACTGGCTTGGAGCTTTGTCACAAGTGGAGGTAAAGATTTCCTACCGTTAGTCTTACTCCTAACAATGCCCCCAGGCTCTGGGTTCTGCCTCAATTAGCTGCATCTGCAGACAACTGGAGAGACCAGTCAGTGGCTTCTAAGTCCAATTCAGAGTCAATCTAATCTTCTGGTATTTGAATTTTGAAATTCACTGGTAAAGCTCACAACTTTAAAAACAGAGATATTACAGGCAAAGTTGTTGAGGGCAGACCTCCACCCTGTCACAGTTGTCTACTCTGGGAAATTTGTGGGATTGCAGGATAAGGGACTTTACTTTTTATTCTGTATGTTTCTGTGTCGGTTGAATAGGTATCCTGAGCAGGCATTACTTTTGTAATGTAAAAAGTTTTAGAGATACTAATGTCCTCTGGACATAAGGATCTGCTTTGTTTTTGTTTTATTGGTCTTTAATGTCTGAGGTTAGATGATGGCAGACAGTCAAAACAGAAGGGAGAACATGAAAGTTGTCCGGATTCATCCCCTCCTGGTTCAAGATGAGCCCAGAGATAGGGGAGTGGGAAGTCGGCATTCAACCAAGTAGCATTATTGTTGGGGTGTTCAGTTGGGGTCCAGGTCCTTGTTGTCCTGAACAATGAACGGAGCAAGACACACAGAAGTAGCAGATTTATTGAAGTTGAAGGTGAAAGTAGCACTCTGTAATGTATGGTGGCAGAGGGAGAGAGAGAGAGGCTCAAGGTCTGGAAACTTGTGTTTTATATGCTGAGCTGTGAGGCATTCTCTTTCTATATGGACCTGATGGCAGACCTTACCCCATTTGCTCCCATTGGTTACCTCATGATACCTGATTAGAATACTGTCCACTTTACCCCCATTGGTTACTTTAGAATTCCAGTCCTGTGGTGGGAGTTACCATGGGCATAAGTCCTCAGTTGTCCTGGTAATGAGACTTATAGTAAACAGGGTCCTGATGACTCTCTCCCTGTCTTGTCCTTTAGCAACATTTTTCATGTGCCCTGACTCTACCATCTTGCCATCCCTGAACTCCTACCTAACAGCAGTACTGTCTGCCATGCATGGTTTGAATATTAGTGTCCCTTCAAAAGTTAATGCTGAGCCTTAATCCTTCCTGTGCAGTATGGGGAAGTGGGGTCCAGGAGGTATATTAGTCATGAGGTCTCTGCCCCCCGTGAGTGTCACTACAAAAAGGGCTTGCAGCAGGGACTCACGCTCTCCTAATTTTCTGCTGTGTGAGGAACAGCATTCCCCCTTTCTGAAGGACTCAATGTCCAAGGCACCGTCTTGGGAGTGAAGAATGAGCTTTACCAGACACCAGACCCGCTGGCTCCTCAATCTTGGACTTTCGACCTCCAGAAATGCCTATTTTTATAGACATTCCTATATATGTTTATCCTTTGTAAATTACCCCATCTGTAGTATTCTATTACAGCAGCACAAAATGGACTAAAGCCCCGTCTGAGCCAGGACTAAATGCTCTGGTCTCCTAAGGCCCGGGCATTACTCTTTCCCTACATGAGCTGCAAACCCCAGCTGTGGATCTGACCAACAGCCCCCTCTCCACACTAGGGGAACAGGGAAGAATCAATCCCAGGATGCATCATCCCAAAGGTCAATGATGGTTCAGAATTTGATCTGTATCTCAGCCATTGGTGGCTTCCAGCCACCACCCAACTCTCCTATTATCCAGCAAGACACATCCAATCTTCCCCAGGATGGGGGTAATAGTTACAGTAAGCTTGTTATTGTGACTCTTTTATCAGCTCTTCCCATAGATACAGACAAAGTGTAGACCATGAAAGAAGACACACCACTTGGGAACCATTGAGTTCAGTCTCGTCTCTCATCTCTCCTTCTTTTGCACCCAATATTTCAGCCCTAGGGAATAACTAATAGATCAAGTATACCATAGTGCTTTCAATTGGGTATCTGAGAATACAGGTATATGAGTTCAGGTACCTTCCTTTCTGTAAACCTCAGATCGTCCTAAGGTGCACTCTATGGAACACCCCTTCTTCTTCGTTGTGGGTATAAAGATACTCTATGTACCAGAAATCTCTGTCATCAAATTTTAGTCCCAGAGCAGGGCATCACCTGCAATTGGCAACAGGAAATTGATTTTTAGGTGAATATTTGTTGAACCCAAGGGTTCCAAGGTAGCTCTCTTGGGGAGAGGTTGGGATGTCTCATTTCCTTTTGGCATCCTCCATAGTCTCAGGTGACCATCTCCTGTGTGTCTATGATGTGAAGGTGGGAAATTGCTCTTTGGCAGGAGGATCAAATAACGCATTGATTCAATGAAGTCACTCAAACCAACAGTCGATTCCAATTGCAAGCAGCCGACTTTGCAAAAGGATCAAAGTCAGGAGGTTCAAAGTACTTGACATTTCCCTAATGCCAAATTGGCCACATTCCAAAGGCCAAGCCAACTGACCAGATATCTTTCTAAGCTTCCAGAAGGTCTCTTGCTTGGTAAACCTTTAGTCAAAGTTCACAGTGAATGGAAACTTGGCCATATTTGACTTTTCAGCACCCAGGACAGCACCTGGCATCCAGCCTATGGCTTAGTGTTGTTTGTTGACATATCCCAGTGCTTTGGGACAGGGCTTTAGTACCCTCCAACAATGGGAGCTTAACTTCTGGCTTCTTAGCTACACACAGTGAACCACTAAACTCACACAGACTCCACATCCAGGAGTTGTAGTAGACTCTTTTAAAACCACTTTTGGCCTTGGACACTCGTTTAAGCAAGGCCTGTGTAAGCAAGGCCATGGGAATCAGCAGGCTAAGGGCACCATCAGTCAATTCCTTCCAGGTTGAGTGGCCCCTCAATAGAGATCAGCATAAAGCAAACAGACACAGGCAAACTTCCGCTAGGCTGTCCAGGCTGCCTCCAGACACAGGTGGGAAGCAAAGATTCAAAATCAACAAACTTTTCATGTTCTATGTATCTATTATCTTTTTAATGGCAAAAATAATGTTTGCTAAAATCAAAGTGTGAAGAAATGGAGAAAGACGAATATCCCTCCCTACCATAAGGACACTTCCATGACCACCACTCCTGTTCCTCACGTATGTTTCCTTCCACTCTTTCTCTAGAGTCATACAGAAATGGAGGCATGCACAAACATAGACGCGCATGTGTATTTTGATTTTCTTTTCCTCTAAAAATTACATAGATTCGACTTCATAGATCCAAGTTGTCCTTTTTAACTGTTGCATATTATTCTGCATGGATAAGCTACATTTTATTAAAACATTCTCCGATTCATAGATTATTAGCTCTTCAGAGAAACAGAACCAAGAGATAGAGAGACAGACAAAGATTGACAGATCATCCAAGACACACACACACACACAGAGATTATGTTAAGGAATTGGCTCACATAATTGTGGAGGTTTGCAAGTCCAAAATCTGCAGGGTAGGCAGGAAGGCCAGAGACCCAGGCCAGAGTTGCAGCTGGAATTCGAAGATGGCCTGTTGGCAGAATCTCTTCTTTTTCAAGGTGGGCGGCCTTAATATTAAAGCCATCCACCGACTGCATGAGGTTAACCCACATTACAGCAGGTAACCAACTGGGTTTACTCAAAATCTACTTATTTAACTGATAATCATATTTAAAAATGCCTTCACTTCAACACCTCCAGCAATGTTTTACCAAAGATCTGGGTGTTGAATTCTAGCCAAGTTAACACATAATACTAACCATAATAACCGGCATTTGAACATTTCCTGACCAAAACTAAAGAAAAAAAAATCCAGGCTGGTATATTTCTGTCCACCTGATTTCATCTTCATAACAATCCCGAGGTACATTGAGTTGCCTTGTTTGGCCCATGATGAACAGGCTCTGAATCCAGGTGTGTCTAGTTATAAGCCCAGCTGTTTAGTCTTGAACTATTGACTTAACCTCTTGCCCTTAGCGTCTCCATCTATAAAATGGGTTCCACAACCGTGTCTGCTCTCTAGTGTTGTTATGAGGATTCAGTGAGATCAGGCAGGTGAAATGCTTGCTGGTGCACAGTGCTTGGCAGGTTATAAATGTTCGCTTAAAATCAGACACAATTTCTACTGTTATTCTGGGAAAGAAGGCCTGGACCCCACTTGGAAAAAAATCCAGGAGCATTCCCACAACGGATGGGTATTACAGGTGCATAAACTATTTACAGACCACACCCATCCCGTGCAAGCTGGGGAGGCTCCCTATTTAAGAAGCAGCCCCTCCCACCACCTGGCAAGCCTGCTTCCGTTTCCTGGCCTGAGCTACAGTGTTGTCACAGTTGGCGCTTTGAAAAGGAGATCTGAGGAGCATTAGCACTCTCTGAAACCCACGCTCCAGACCCACTGGAGAGTCCACCTCTCCATCTGTTTTGGGCCCCAATTGGGCATGCACCAAACAGCCACAGGCAGGAGTCATTGAGAAATGTGTTTAGAACATGCTTTGGATCACCAAGGCAGAGGCTGCTGAGCTCTGTGCTGGGAGAGCTCCCGAGGAACACCTCCCCTCTGTCAGGTCCCCAGGCCATTTCTGAAAAACAGTATAGACTTTTCATGGCCATGTTCATCTGGTAGCCACTCTGACCCCACTCTCCCTCTCTGTGGCTGGACCTGCCCCAGGAACACAGGATGCGGAGAAGCCATTACCATCTGTTCATACCTGCTGTTTCAAGCCATCAAGGGCTGGAGGTTGATTGTGTGGAGGAAAAAACCTGGAACCCCCGACCAGTCAGGTGGCTCTGTTTGCTTCCCTGTCCCCCACATAGACCTCCACTTAGACTTGAGAACCAAGGTCACTGTTTGCTCTTGAGTGTGAATTGCTGGGACAAGCCGCAAAGGCATCCGTTTCTCAGCTTCTGAGCTAGAGGAAAAAGAAGGTGAGATTTAAAGGTCGATGGATTCAGGCAGAAATTGTTTGCCCCACCCACCCCCACTGCTATGTTAAAAAAGAAAAAAAAAAGTTCCACCCTAATGGAAGAGAAGAGAGGTTATTTTGGAGGGAAAAAATGTGAATTTGAAGTGTAGCTAAGTCACCTACTATCCCCACCTCCAGGACAGAAAGAGGGAATGAAGAGAAATAAGTGAGTTTCCTCTGGAATGAGGGGTGCGGAGAGGAATCTGAGAAAAGTAGAGACTTCAAATCTGCTGGTTAAAGTTTTGAAGGTGGAAAACCACACAAGTTTTTGCACACCCAGGAGGGTGAGGGGCAGGGATGAGTTGGTGGGATACATGTCAACCTGACAGGCAGCCAGATTCTCAGGGAAGATGGGGATGAGCCCAAAGGACTCAGGATCCCCAAGTCAGAGACTCAGTGGGGCAGCTGAGGTGGGTTGGAGGAAGGGAATCAATTGGAATAAAATGCTGCCATTAGAGAGAGCCCAAGTGCCCAAAATGAAAGGAGGCAGCCAACTGTCCAGGGCATCATAATACTGGGTCACTGAGCAAGAGCCCAGGACTGGCCTGGCACCCACAGCTATGGCCAGCCCATGAAGTCAACATGACAAAGGAGGCTACCTCCCACCAGCCTCCGCCATACTGCCAATCACATAAGCCACCTTCACTTGTCTCTGCTCGGAGTCAGAAGTGAAGAAGGAAGGGCTGCCATGGGCTGTGACTGAGCTGTGGATCCCAAGTACACTGTCACCAGCATCGAGTAAATGACAGGCTAGGAAAACTTGGACTGGAAGAAATGATGTGGCTGGTACCTTCATCAGCTGGGTGCTTGGAGTCAGAAAATAAATTCAATTCTAGGACATCATACTTTTCCCACAACCAACCATGACCATTAAATTTCCATACCCATGACATAGACAAATGCCAATAAGAAGACGTGACTCCCTGTTTAGGAGGTATTGCTCGATGAAGCATTGGGAGCAACACCCCACAGATGGCTAGGGAAGACAGACACCTAATTTAGAATTCTTAGGATGAAGGTGGGACTACTTTGTCAAGATTCTCTGTGCTGGAAGGTTGCTACTCATCTATGGGAAACTCTGCTCCCATGATATCTGATCATGGATGGTTTGATTTCCCCCAAACCTTCTGCTCTCTGGGTCCCTCAAAAGACAGATTCATAGCTAATGGTTTGAGCAAAGGTGGTCTCTTTGGAAGATGATCTTAGGAAATACTGTAGGGAATGGGAATGTGTGTTAGAGAGGGGGAAGAATCCCAGGCAAGTGTTTTGTTTTGTTTTGACATATTTTTTATTTGTAGTTGGACACAATACCTTTATTTTATTTATTTATTTTTATGTGGTGCTGAGAATCAAACCCAGCGCCTCACAAGTGCTAGGTGAGTGCTCTACCACTGAGCCACAATCCCAGCCCCTTCCCCAGGCAAGTGTTTTAATGAGCATGTTGACCCTCTAGACAGTAGTGTGGAGCATCACCCCCACCCCCACCATCACCAGAAACAGGAAACTGTCTTTTTATCCACCTATTTCCTTTTGTCATTGAGTGAGGGCTGCTCCTGGTAGTATTAACTTCTGGGCACTATAGCCTGACCTGCACGTGGGCTGAAGGAGCCCTCAACAGGGTATCACAGGTGCCCTGGGCAGGATGCTGGCACAAGCTTGCAATGGTGGACACTGAGGGACACAGCAGGGCATGTCCAGGGTCTACCACACTGACCCTGCCTGTGCCTTGCCACACCACATATGGCAAGCCTTCTCTGGGCTCCTTAATCATGAACCAAATAACTAGAACGGCACACCCAGAAGGGCTCGGTAAAAGTAATTGTCTTGAAATTTGGAAAGACTGCCAATGCCAGTTGGCTTGACATTCCACTCAATCCTGCTGAACCATCATTCCAAGCAAAAGTCATCCACTACTAAAAGATCCCAAGAGAGCAGGACCCCCTCCCTTCTAATCCCATGTCTGTTGTAGAAAGTCCAGTCCATGAGACAGAGTTGCCTCACCTTAGTTCCAAGTGCCTGCCCTGTCACTTACACCTGTTATCCAGGTTCTGCCTTCCAGTGCCCTGCAGAGGAACAAAACCCCCAACTTTTTTCCATTTATGATAAACAGAATATAACAACACACACACACACACACCCCACACACACACACACACACACAGAAAGATGCCCACAGCCTAATCCCCAAAATCAGCAAATAGGTAACCTTATGGGGAGAAAGGGGATTTGCAACTCTGATTAAGGATCTGGAGATGGGGAGATTATCCAGGATTTTCCAGGATGCCCGATCCAATCACAAGACCTCTTATATGGGAAAGAGGGAGGCAGGGTAAGGAAGGTATGATACTGAAAGCACAGATGGCTGCTTTGCAGTTGAAATAGGGATGTGTCCCAAGGAAAGCCTCAGAATCTGGAAACGATAAGTAACAGACTCTCCCCTGAGCTCAACCTGTAATGTAAGGTTGTGCTGTTTCTGGCCATTTGTTATAGCAGCAGCAGGAAATTAATACACTATTGTGTCGATCCTTGAAGTAAATGAAGCCAATTGACTGTGGCTTCCCTTAAAAAAAAAAAAGAAAGAAAGAAACGTGATTTTTCAACCACTTCTCATGAGACATGGATCCTAGCTCTTCCTTTCGTTGTCACCCTAATCTGAAAACTCTCTAGTGCCCCATGTCTCATAGGCCACCTCACATGGTGGCTCCAAACAGTAGTTATGTGTGACCCCATGTAAGAAAGGCTCCCAATCCCAGGAAGGACTCAGATCATGACCCCCCTTCACCTGAACAATGTGCCTCTCCACTGTGTTCAGATTTTTACACCCTTACCATGCTGACAACCAAAACCCTGAGTCCTCTTCATGTGAAATGCTTCAAACCTGTCCTCCTCATTCTAGATGCATGTAACTGGGTTTTAAGGACTCAGGTGTGAGAGTTTATTTCTTCTACTCACCCTTTGAACTTCTTTTAATAATTTTTTCTTAATTTCAATCCATTTTTCCCACCCACCTAAACCATCTTGGAATCTAGCCCAAATACCTAAGGGTTAGCTGTCCCTCTCACTAATTCTGACCAACTAGTGATAAGGAGCCAAAATATATTCTTCTATATCATCTGTGTCCTATTAGGTTCTCCCTCAACCTGTTGTAGCTGGAGACCTGGCCCCTGCAGCCATCCCTTTCATTGACACCCTCTAAACAAGCTCCAGAATTTTAAGAGTCTTGCTAATGATTACTGAGAAAAAATGGAGGGTGGGTAACAGAGCAATGAATACAGGGAATTTACAGTGGTCTCAGCATCCTACAAAGTGCAAAGGGTGTGGGCCATTGTCCTAGTTAAATTCCTCCCTGGAACAACCACAAGAACATCCTCTTGACTTTAATCCCTAAGCCATTGGGTTTGAGCTCTCCTCCACCTCTTATCCTCCCACCTGTAAGGATGCATGCTCCTTCCTTAGATGAAGGTACCATCCTGCAGAACTTCAGGGGCCTCTCTGCCTCTGGTGGGAAATCTACATTTGAGGCCCCCAGATTACAAGAACTTTAAGTCATTAAGTCCCTGCCAAACATGGAACCAATCCTCTTCAAAAATGTCTTCAGGGCACCCATCAATATCTCCAGACAATAAGAAGAAATTTAGCATTATCCAAATTTGAGTTGTGATTGCAATTAAGTCCTTGTTTTTTTTTTTGTTTTTTTTGTTTTGTTTTGTTTTGTTTTGTTTTTTAAAAAGCCAAATAACCAAAGACAGAGAGCTAGAGGACACTTTGTATACCTTTTCCTGGCTCAACTCCAGGACCATGCAGTTCCAAATCAGCCCAGCAGAAGCTCAGGTGTCTAAACAGTTAGACAAGACATAGAAGAAGAGTCAAAGCTAAGTCTAGTATCCAAAATATATAAAGAACTCTTACAAATCAACAACAAAAAGTGAATCCACTTTTAAAATGGGCAGAAGACTGAAATAGACGTATCTCCAAAGAAAATATTATACAAAGGGCCTAAGCACACAGAAAGATGCTCAACATCACTAATCATTAGGGAAATGCAAATCAAACCACAGTGAAAAACCATACCGTACCAAGTAGGATTGCTATGATAGGGAGGTCGATGATTGATAGATTGATTGATAAATAGATGGATCGATCAATAGATAGATAATGTATATAAGTTGGAGCTATCATATATTTCTAGTGGAAATATAAAATGTTCCAGCCACTGTGGAAAATAGTCTGATGGTTTCCCAAAAAAATATTACCATTCAACTCAGTGATTCTGCTTGTAGATATATATATATATGAATTGAAAGTTGGTACTAAAACAAATACATGAAGATACAGGTTCATAGCAGCAATATTCACACTATCCCAAATGTGGAAACAATCTAATGTCCATCGATGAACAAATGGAGAAATAAATTGTGGTTTGTCAATATGATGGAATATTAAGCCATAAACAAGAAATGAATGTTACAATGTGGATGAACTTCAAAATCATTATGCTAAGTATAGGAAAACAGATGCCAAAAGATGCATATTGTATGACTCCAATTGTATGAAATATTTGTTATAGACAATCCATAGAGATTAAATGCAGATTAGTGATTGGCAGGGTTTGATAGGAAGAGGAGTGAGAAGCAACTGTTTAATGGGTCCAGGATTTCCTTCTGAGGTGACGAAAAGTTTTTGAAACCAGACGAAAGTGTTGGTTGTACGACATTGTGAAAGCACTAAACACTGCTAAGTTGTTCGCATGCAATGGTTAATTTTCGGTTATGAGAATTTTACTTCAATTTAAAAATATCTAGTTTCCATTTTCACAGCTGTCAACTTGAAACCCAAGGATTTACCATCATCTTCCCAAATCTCCTTTGAAATGACCAAGAAAATAGAAAAATAAGAGCCCTGAAACAAAGAATAACCCAAACAGGAGGAAGAAAGGCAAGGGAACACCTGAGAGGTGAGAAGCCTCCTGCAGGAATGGATGGGGGGAAGGTGCTCAGTAAGAAAAAAAGAAAAAAATGGCTTCTGATCCACTCCGGGAAAGATGGGCCATCTGAGAAGTGGGCGGGAAGGTTTCCCAACAGAGCCCAGGGAGATCCCTAAACCCAAGGCAACCGAGACCAGGAGCAAGGGAATGGGGTGAAGCAGGAAGGGGCCTACCAGCTGACAGTGGGGGAAGTGTGTGCCCAGGTTACACGCACAGCAAAGGGGTGGATCCCCCAGTGGGGCCCTGACTGGGTAAGCAGAAACAGGCCTCTGATGTGAGCAACAAGATGAGAAGCTTACCTCAAAGGTCAGGATTTAAAAAGTCAAAGCACCAAACCTTTGGTCAGGACCAGGAGCCCTGATTGACTGAATTTCAATTTCTTCTATTGAGCCTAGAGAAAGAAATACATTTATAGCATGTCCCAGCATATATGTGTGTGTTTGTGTGTGTGTGTATGTGTGTGTGTGTATTTATACATATATAT